>NC_089655.1:11197500-11506666 GCF_037042795.1 Molothrus aeneus | reverse complement strand
AATCCGTGCAGGAGGGATCACTGTGACTCAAATTGACAGCAGTGGCTGCAGGGAGGCTGACAAGCTGTTCTGCATCTGGGAGAGCTCACACACACAAGGGCCTCTAAACAAGGGCATGGGAGATGCAATGAGGATTTCCTCATATCAAAATCACTTCCAGAGTTTCTAACAACTTTTTGTTATTGGGATAAAATTCTGCTTTTAATAAAAACTTGTGAGAATTCTCACAGAAAACAAACATCAAGAATTCCAAGTGTTTAAGAAAACTGATAGCAGACCCTTAAAAGAGAGTATTTATTAGATTATTAAATATGTCTGCTTTTACCCAGAAAAACCCATATGACTAATTATGCCACAAATACTTCCTACATACTTTGTTTTTAAGAATACTGACTGAGGAAAATCCTGATAAAAGTAGTTTCGTGATTCCTCTTAAATATTTCCAGGATAAACATATACCAACTCAGGTCATCGTACATCTTCACTCAAAAAGTACTTTCATTCTAGTCTAGACATACCTTATACAAGTTAATGTCATGCTCAAACCCTGCTTTCTTGGCAGAAGCTTGTATAAGGCTTCCTGAAATAACATGGCAAAGGTAACTGATTTATTGAAAGTTGATTGAAAAACAGTATCAATTTCCAGGGGAAATAACTGAGATGCTGGAGTTCAGCTCAGTTTGGGCTGAGCACCCTCTAAGGCTGTCTTTTCTCAGACAGTGATTCCTATAATTTTCTTAGGCAGACAAGAGAATTCCTTCTGACACGCTGGGGATTCTTAAGGGTAGGCACAGCCATTGTATTACTACTTTCAGTAGAGTTTAGATATTTTCAAAATATAGGAAACTCTTGTGATATAATGGACCTCAAATAGAAAATTAATAAGAATCCTTAAACCTTTCTGGTTCTAGGTACTTGTTTACTTGTTTATTATTGGTATTATTTCAGTGGGTTATTTCTGTTATTATGTCACTGAACTTGAACGTAGCATAGACAGGAGAGAAATGTAATCCGAGACTGAGAAACAGACATTGGACAAACATCAAATGCAGTTACAAGAATTCAGTCTGTTTTTCATGTGGTCATTGGCCCACTGATGTAACTGTCCATTATCTGCAAGTGTTACCACCCTACTTTTCACAATTACTAATTGTTGTTCCTTGAGTATTTTATATTAAAATCAGTTTTTCTGAAAGGACAAGAACAGATATTGTAACCATGCTGCTGAATAATTAGATAGGGAGCTGGAAGTTGCAGGAATAATATTGGCTTTGAAAGTTATGATGGGTGTCTGCTTGATGCATATCTCAGTAGATGTGAAGCTCCCTTTATGATTATATTTTTCTTTTTTTCTTTTGTCGTGGACTGTCTCTAATTTAGATCCTTTGACCTTCCATTTTTGAAGCATTATTCTGTGTAGTTTTTGCCACACTTTGATCCCTGAGCACATTGAATAACAAATTTTACAGAGGAAAGACATCTGAATGTTCTCACGTCGTATTTTTCCCACAACCTGCAGTTATATTCAGAAAGTGTCCTTTGAACGCGACGTTGTGGGTTTCCATATGTACTGGGTCAAAATCTTTTGTTTCATGTGTTTCAATTAAGAAACAATGACTTTTCTCTTAGCTAATCCTTTGTTTCAGCTTCCTCCCCACCTGTAGGTAAGTTTGTTCAGTGTAAGAACACAGGGAATTCTGTCAGCCTGAATCTCTTCCTCATGCTGAGATTTGTTAGGCACTATTAGCAAATGACAAATAGTATTGAGTCCTCACATAAGAAAAGAAAAAGGATGCTGGTTTCTCTATTGCCCTTATATTTTTAGCCACTTTTTAAACCCTGTATGTATTCATGCAGTTCCTTAGTGTCTTTTACAATACTATCTCAGCCACTGGAGTGAAAATGAAACTAATTTAAGTTCTATTTATTCTCAACATGTGTCTGAGTGCTAAGATGTTATTCACACATCCTAGACATATCAGTACAGAGAAACAGTGTAAAAAAACACTTCTATCCACAAGTGGGCCCTTATGTACCCACAGCTAATAGCTTTAGTGTACCTACACATAGAACTCTTCAGCCTAGGAATTCTTTTTCAAAAGGATAAAAGCCTCACTCCTTGCCAACTAATGTACAAAGTGTCTTTCCAGGAAGGAAAGAGGGAAATAAAAGCACCTGTGCCATCAGACAGGTGGCAGGTAAAAAGTATCAACACATGCAACATTTTCCTGTTTAAAAAAAAGAGATTTCTAAGGTGAAATGAAGATGTAAGAAAATAAGCTGGTGAAAGCAACAAATGGACATTGTGAAGGCATGGCTAGGAAAAAGAAGCAAGAAACAAAGATAAGGCTCATTGTGTAACTACAGATCATGACAGTGATACATAAACCTGTAGCTAGAACTCTTTGGAGGGAAGAAAAGCTTGTTTATTCATAAGGATAGAGAGGAAAACCTGATTATCTTTCTCTGATGCAATTTTGCAGTTTTATATTGTTTTGTTATGAATATCTATGTTGAAATCCTTAGTACATCAAAATCTACTCCTGAACTGCAGAAAACTGGCAACAGATTAGGAATTAGGACAGCCAGTTCAAAGAGTGATATGCTGCAATCAGGCAGTGAATGTGAATTCAGAAAAGGAATGAGATTCTGCCAGAAATACAGGGGGTTGCTCCCAGACCCTTTCTTTGTAGCTGTCTTTACATGGACTGGTTGGGCAGCCCTGGGGGGACTGAGGCTTGTGTGAGCTCAGTTTGAGCAGGGGCAGGTTTAGATGAGGGGCTGCCTTTGCAAAGCCTGACCCAGAAATCCCAGCTCAAAGTGAGACCAGCACTGGAACCCAACAGACAGGGAGAGTGCTCCATGTACTGACCTGCATGGCTTGGAATCCTTGACAAACATTTAGGGATTTCAATGTCTGTGAGCCACAGCTCTGGACGAATGACTAGCTGGATCTCTGGATACAGGCCTTGCCTCATTCCAGACAAATGCTATTTGTGATTTTATTCCCACCAATATTCCTGAGGAGAGATGTCTGTAACATTGTGGAGGAGAATAAAATAGAATCCCCTGAAAACCTGAAAGCAAACAAAATGCTGGATGGAAGCTCAGCCCAATCATTTCACTTACTGGTTCCCCTTAGACTAGATGGATTTGGCTGCTATTCCAAATATTGTTGGAAAGGTTTATATAACAAGCATCCATTCAAACAGTCAAATAACAGAGTAATTTATATATTAATAGAGCAAGGAGTTAATTATGCATCACGTTAGTGAGTGATTTTGAAAGGTAGATGAGGAGTCCTTTTCTCTATTATTTCTCTAATAATGAAATTTTGGTTGTCCATCTGCTCTTTTTACCTTTGAGGAAGGGTTTAGTCCCAGCTTATTTTGTTGATGATAATTAGAGTTTCACGTCACTGACCATCTGGAACAGGAGATGTGAGCACTGGGAAGCTAACCAAACTTGCTATTAGCAGGAACTTTAAAAGAGCTTCTCTCCCAGAATAGAGGAAATCCCACATAAAATGTTTGTATCTCTGCTTAACAAAACTTCCTTTCTTTTTGCCTCCATGAGCTTTACTGTACAGACCAGTGTTATACTTAAATCAGAGGAAAAAATGCTGTTGAATTTCTGTAATGCTTCTTAAAGACAAAATTGTAGTATGAAAATGGGCACTCAGAAGAGAATATTTTCAGGAAGTAGTTCTCACTCCTCAATTTTTTTCACGTTTCAGTATTTCGTATCCCTTTTTCCAATATTAGTGCCATACTAAAATTTTACTTGGGATCTATTTAATATATGCTAAAGGTCATGCTCTCTGTGCTGCTGGGTGTGTGTGAGCTGGAGTTTATTTCCCCAGCAGCCCTCACAGAGCTGTGCTTTGCCCTGCTGAGAGCCCAGCAGTGTTTTGGTGCCGCTGAGCAGTGCTGGCCCAGCAGCAGCTCTGTCTCTCCAGCTTCCCAGTGGCAGGAGGTGGACAGAGACTTGGGAGAGGACACAGGGAGGCCACAAAGGGATATTCTATACCATATGATGTGCTCAGCAATAAAAGCTAAGAGAAAGGAGGAGGGGGCAGATAAATGTTACTGCATTTATATTCCACAGCAACTGCTCCAGGTACTTGGCTGAGCATCACCCACCAATGGGAAGCAGAGAATAAAATTTTTGCTTTCTTTGCTTTCACACACAGCTTTTGCTTTGTTAATGTGCCTTTATCTTCCTCCTGGTCTTTTTTCTATCTTATTTTCTTTCCCCCACCCCATCCTACAGAGGAGGGGGCAATGGAGTGGCTGGGTGGGCACCTGTCACCCAGCCAGGGGCAGCCCACCTCAATTCTGTAATTGGCACTGCTTTGTCTGTGCAGTTTATTTGAACAGGCAGCCCTCAGCTGCAGACTGCTAAGCTAGAGTAGATTTCAGTGAGCAACCTTATGGAGATTGCCCTGAGGGATGTATGAAGATAGAGCTTAGCTCAAATCAGCTGGGAATGTCTGTACTTGTCAGACCCAATCAAACCAGAGGAGCTGCAGGTATCTCCATCCACTGATACACAAACAGATAAGTTTTAAGTTCAGAATTAAGAGCGCTGCTTGCAGTCCTTGCAAATCACACCTAAGTGGCACTTATTTAGCTACACTTTCCCTGCAAATGACCAAACTGGCATCAAAGCTTCTTCATTTCAAAGATTTCTGTTGGGAACTCTTCAGAACTGAAGTACATCATGGTTTTTACAGGTAACAGCCTGTACAGGTTACAGCCTGGGTTTTGAGCTCTTCAGATGGTTTTTCTTGTCCAAATAACCATTTTCTAGTGAATGAGACAGATTTTTCCTGAGAGCAAGATAATTACATACAGAGTCTCATTCTACTTACAGAGACAACCCCTTTTATTTTAAAATTATAGTATTGATATTATTTCCCTTGAAGTGTTCCAAAAGAAAGCTGATTTCATCCTCTCTGGATGAAATACTGTATGTAAGAGTCTCTCTGGCTCTTGCAATAAATTAACATACCATGTCTCCTGGCAGAGAAGATAGAGGAGGAGTATGTGTCAGAAAGGTCTGGGAGTCCTTTCTGTCATTTCATTTGCAAGGTAGCCACCAATTCCTGTTCACTGCCCACATCCTTCCCAGAAATACAGTACTGGAAGCACAGCTATCTCAGAGACAGAGAGTTTGTCACAACAGGATACTCCATAAAAATGCTGTTATTCCTTGGAGATCAGGTTATGATTACATGAACAAAGAACCCATTCCTATTGTGGGAGAATGGACTATTTTCCAGTGGCTGCCCAGGAACACTAGGAAAGACTGATGTCTCTTGTGATCCCTCTGTGAACCACTCCAGAACCTCTGTGCTACAGTTCAATTTGAATTTCATCATTCTGACCTGCTCTAAGCATATTTTTTTTCTACCAACAATATCAGGTAAATTGCTTCCTCCTGCAAGCCTTGATCTTTTAAGGCTCAAATCCTTGAACTACTGAGGCTGTTAGAACTGACACAATTCTTCATTAAATTCTTTTGCAGTGCATATGTGTGTGTGTGTGTATATATATATGTGCATGAGGAACAGTCCATAAAGCACATAAAAATAATGCAAATATTATCAAATACTTACTAGTTACATAATGCCCAAAATTTTTCATATCTTACAAAGGAGAGGTACCCTTTGTAAACATTTTAATTAAATGTTATTTTTAAGTTCATTTTTTCATACACAGAAACCTCCCTCTCTCCATACCCAAGACATCATTTCAGTGTGCATGTTTCACCTTTTGGAGTAGGAACTTTAATGGTTTCAGGATATACTTCTGTCACTTGAGCAAAGAGAATAATTGATAACAGTAGCATCAGCTGCCTTCCTTCAGTGCCAGGCACAGCAGGAGTGACTGCAAACCTCCAGTTACTGCACTTCACATCTGCTTCAATGATGAGACTCAGCAAATTTCTATCCTTGGGATTGATTCCAATGGTAACAAAACTCCACTCTCTCCTTGTTTCCACTTGTTTTTGTATTGGTCTCAGTCTTTCTCTCCCTTGTCTTTCCAGAAGACAATGGTCACCATCTCCATCTCACTCTACCCTTTGCCCTGAGCTGCATGACCAGCTCCACCACTTCTGTGGCACTCTCCAGGCCCTAGGTCACCCACCTGAGATAAAAAGAAATTATTTCTAGAGATAATCTAAGACTGTAAACCCCAACCTCCCTTCATACCCTAAAGTTGAGAGAGACCCTGACTTCCTTCCTGGTGCCAGCACCTCTTCACTATCCTTCTTATTATGTTGTGACAAAGAGCAGAGCAAAAGAGGACAAGAGGGGTGATGTGACAGTCACGGCACTGGGGACAGCAGCTGGCTGAGTCTGGGGACCAGCAGCTGCAGGGGAAAAAGCCACATATTTAAGTTTTAGATGGTACGTGCCTAAAAAATGAGATCTTGTAAGATTTTTAGTTGATGAAGTTTATCAGAACTCCACTGAGATTTGTCAACTAAACATTTTGGAAACCTTTAAAAATTTGCATAATTTTGTCACATTTTCACAAGGGTGAAAGATATGTAGGAAACAGATGGATAATTTCCTCTTTCCTCCCCTTGGAAATGACAAGTCTGAATTTCAAAGTGGTTCAGTGATAAAGCTTTGTAATTATGTGGTTGTAAGGTTTCTGTCCAAGATAAGCACAGAGGTAGTCCCTCTATAACGGCTCTGCAGAATGCCAATTTAAAGAGGGAAAAAAAAAAGAAAAGAGAGAGAGAGAAAAAAATCTTCATGGAAATTGCAAATACAACATGGCAACATAGTCTCAATGGTGACATTTTGGCAAAGTCACAAGCTGTGACAGAGACAGAAAACACTCAGGGCAGCAGTTGTGCGAGTGGCCCTGAGAGAGCTCCGTGTGACAGAGCACGGCGCATTTCTGCCGTGTTCAGGGCAATGGGACTTAGGAACATTCCCTGTGAAGACCATGGTACCAAGGAAAGACACCCACTCTTTTTATCAGTTTGCTCTTGATGCATTTGGAACGTTGATGTTCCCTAACTAATTGCTAATTATAATGATCCACATATTCTGAATGTAATGTGCATATGTGTATGTTATTTGGATTTCTAATGAAGTTTCAGCACATTTCTGGGGAGACATAGTCATGCTAGAATTTGGATTTTGAAAAGGAAGGTTTAAATATGATTAAAACTTTGAACAAAGTAGTATCCCAACAATACACTGAATAAACTGACATTCACATTTTGCCCTCAGTAATTTCTCCATTGCAAAATCTCACAAAAGTAATATAGGTTTTAGACTTTAAAGCATTTTAATTTTTTATCCCCATTCACTGAAAATTTACTTTATTTTCACTTAAAAGAAATCAACCTGTTTTTCTTTCCACACTATTCTACTGATCTGTAGCAAGCACAGCCAGAAGCAGTAGTGAGAGAAATGAGAATAATGGAGTGCCTAGCAGGCTGCTGTTCCTGCCTTAGACACACTGGGAAAAGGTTACAGCTAGATGAAAATATTCCTGAAGAAATATATCAGCCTCCTGAACCATTTAACAGTGTACATCTTCTTTATTACAGTGTTTTTATTCCTAGAGAGTAAGGTGAAAGGTATTTCTAAACTCTCATTATAGGACGTTCACAGTTTTGCATTTTATTTCTAGCATTAGCAGGACATAGTACATAGCTTTGAGAGTGTTTTCATTGAGCATTGTTAGAGTGAAGTGAATGCAAAAGTTTCTGAGGCAAGACTCCTACATTCTAGTAATTATGAGGGTAATGAAGCTAGGCAGAATAATTTTCCTCTTATTAATAGCTGTGTTTAAGCCTCATAGAACTTCCTGTCTAGGGAAAGAATTTATTTTTAAACTAAGTGGTGGAAATTAATGTGTTATACTGCATGTTTATCTGTAAATCAATAGAGTCTTTACAAAGCCAGAAAGAAAAATTATCTGTTTGGCTGCCTGTCATTTCTGTGAGGTTTTTCACAGTGCATTGGATAGGCAAATAGCATATACCTTCATTTTAACAAAAGAAGATGTTCCTTAACTCTTTCAGTCTTAGCACTGAGGAATAATTCACAATCAGCTGGCAGCTGTGTGCCCAAAAGCCTTAGCATGGGTACTTACAAATAATTCATTCTTATCAAAGCAAAACCTCTCATCCAGTATGTTTGGCATTAGGTCACTTTGATCAAGTGATTTATATTGAGGAAATTGGGATGGGTAGGATTTTATTTTCCAGATTATTTTCAAGATTCCCATTAACTTTTAGATTTCCTTCAAGTAGCATATGTTTAAGTAGCAAGGCTTAAAGGTGACTTATCATTCAAAGTTCCTGTACAAAGGATAAAGAAATACAGATTCCAGTTATTTTGAGTAAAAGATCCCCAAGGATGGAAGTCAGAGAAACAGAATGAGTGTCTGAGTGTATTTTGTGTGTGTTTTCTTGTTTTCTCTTCTTGCTGTAATCCTTAAGGATAAAAAGAAGGTTTTGCTGTTTTGATTGCCTTAGAATTTGGGACTGAAATTCTATCCACATCAACTTCCCTGCCTAAGTGGTGATTCCCTCTCTTTGTTTAATTTTACCATGAGTGAAGTTCAGCAATCCTCCAGATTGCCAAGAGCTATTGGCAGGCGCCATAATCAGCACTGACTCACGCTTGAGCGAACCAATTTCCACAAGGTTCAGCAGCCCCAAGCTGCTGAAATGAACCCTCCAGGCTGTGGAGAGCCAGCCAGAGTTTCAAAGGGCTCCAGGCAGAGCAGCCTCTGCCGTTCCAAGGCAAGCAGAAAAGGTCCAAGATGGATGCAAAGCCAGCTCTCAGCCCATGTGCCGCCCTGCCCGGGTCCTGTCACACTCACAGGCTGCCCTCAACACCTCTCTGCTCCTGCTGGGAGCTACTGCTCTTCAGCCAGCACTCACCAGAGGTAAACTTCACTTTCAAATAAGTCTGGACCTATTCTTCTATCACCTCCTCAGAAATTCTATCCTTAAGTATTTTTTTCCCAAAAGAGACTTACATGGATTATTTACCTGCCCAGCCCAGTGGGTTTTTTCCAGTGGATGACTATTAGTGCATGTACTGGGACTTGTTGGATTGTGCTTGTTTTGTAGAGCACTGTCCAGTAATTTTGTTTTAATGTTCTCACATTAAAGGTATAACAGGTTAAAGAACTTCAGGCTATAGAGTGATAAGGAAGTAAACAATAGGTAATATTGCAATTCTAAGATTTCTACCATGACTGGGATTTTTTCTTTTTATAAGCTGTAAAAAATAAAATGCTAGCATATTAGCAGAAAAGTAGAGGAGAGCTTGAGGCCCACCTTTCTCCTACAGGAATATTACTGCCATTCTCTATGCAAGGCTGACCAGCTTTTCTAGCAAGTGCCTTTCCCTAAGGTGAAATTTCATTCTGTTTATTTGCTATATTTGGATCAGAAACAGAGACTTACAATTCAGAATGTCCCTAAATCCCCATCCTCAGCTCCAGTATATCAAGAAAACAAAACATGTAACATGTTTTGTTTCTGACGTTATTACTGCCAACACTAGATCATACAATTCACATCTGGATTTATTTTAGACTTTCTCATAACAACAGCTGCATTTCTTGTCTTCAGTTGGATACATTTTTAAAAATTAAAATTGCCATGGCAACAGCTGCAACCATTTATTATAAAGCAATAGAAGTAGAACTAATATTTGTGAGAGAAGCTGTGTTATCATGCAGGATAGCATTTCATTCAGACAATGCCTGAGTCATTTTTCCCTAGCTATTCCATTTTTTAAAAGAAAAATATAGAAAATATTTTCAATAATGAAATGTAGGTGGGATTGAACAGCTCAGGAGATTAAAAAGATTTTCTTCTTTAGATTACTGGCTCATCTCAAATCCAGATTAGCAAGAGGCAAAAATTATCAGCTGTTTGGTGGGTGCATGGAAAAATCGATAGGGCTATGGAGCTCTGGAAATCCCATTGCCACAGCAGCTATGCTCTCAACTGCAGCACAGAAACTGACAGCTGAGAGCACAGGGTGTGTCTTCACTGGGGGAAAAAATGGTGAGAGCCATCCTTGAGGAGTGCTAATGATGAATGCACAGGAAAACTGCACAGGCAGCTTGCAGTGCTAAGAGAGAACAGCTCCAGGTGAGCTGTGCTGCCCTTCACAGCCCTGCACTGTGACACCTGAGAGAAGGGAACTGCTTTCCTGAGTGAAATGGGGCTACACAGGGATGTTTGGCACAACCTCAAGGTTAGCCTGTTCCAAGTCAGGACTGGGGTGGGGTCATCTGATGCATGGTCTGGGCAATTAGAAATCATGTGGGCCAGTTTGTTTGCATCTATTGACAATATTTCTTGGAGCATTAATTTGATTTTTTTATCTCTCTAAGAATCTGGGTAGGAGACAGACAAATTGTACTCCAGATATTAAAAAGCTACATGAACTGCAGATTTTTCTCATTTCACCCTCTTCTGACTATGAAAGAATCTGTTTTGCATGCACTGGCTATACAAGGATGATATACCACATAGCAAAGACTACATTTCTTCCTATTTATTACACATTAGAGAGTCTTAGGCAGAGTGAGGGAGAACACTGAAATAGAAAAAACTTTAGGCATACTTTCCTTCTCCTTCCACCCCAATTTTTGTGGGATTCTGTGTACCTTATCTTTATCAATTACATTCAGCACCAGGCTGCCCAGTGTCCTGCTCTCTTCAGAAGTTCCTAAAGATGCTGAAGTTCAGTGAAGGCAGGGGGCTTCTTTCTAAATCTGACAGAAAACATTCTGCAAGTGAAAAAGCCCAAGGCTGTTGACAGGCCAGAAATTTGGCACAGCCATAGTACTGGCAGTGGATTATCCAGCTGCTCCAGGGACTACCTGCATCCTCTAGCAGCACACTTAGCTGTGTCTAGGATGTGATGATTTAAACACAAACAGTAGCATAAAAATCTCTTAAAAGACAAAGAGTACCCATGCTTACTAAGGATTGTTGCAAACATAGATTATTATATGGTCTGACTTCATTAGATTACTTTTGGGTCACAGACAATTTCAGGGAGATAACAAGAAAAACAGAAGAAAAAACAAAATTAAACCTCATGCCTGAGAAAAATCTATGAAAGCATATAATTAGTACATTACATTTTTATAATGAGATCTGGTAGAATATATGACTGGTAGAATATAA
Source organism: Molothrus aeneus (assembly GCF_037042795.1). NCBI lineage: Eukaryota > Metazoa > Chordata > Aves > Passeriformes > Icteridae > Molothrus > Molothrus aeneus. Next base: position 11,495,470 of record NC_089655.1, on the reverse strand, counting down.
AACTGACATCTGGTAGAAATCACAAAGATAGTTTTCTTTCTCCTGCTCTCTCACTTAACCTTTCAATTCTTTATAGCATATTCCCAGCAGCATGCTCCCAATTCTGTCCCTCCTCTTTAACATTCCTAGGTAAGCTTTACACCCCTGTTACACTTCAGGCAGCGACGTGGGGCAGCTGAGGCTTGGCAGAGCAGTGGTGACAGTGGGGTCCTTTGCTGTCCCACTGACAAGAGGAGAAGCAGTGAGAGGACAGCCTGCTTTCCTCGAGGTGAGCAGGACTGGGCACTTAGAGCCTCCTCTCCCTGTCTCTGGGAGTATTGGGCTGAGCACAGGCAGGGATCTGGAATGTTCTCTGTGAAAAGACAACGGGGTGCACCACCCTTGAGCACATCAGATTTTCATAAGCAGAGGTCACAGAAGAAAAAAGTCCTTTGAGTATTAAACAAGAACATGCTGTGTATGTTCTTCCACTGATCAAGCTAAGCAATGTGCTACTGCCCCTCACTCCTTTGTCCACATTCATTCAAGGGGATTTCAGAAATTACAGTGTATTGTAGAACTGTTTAACCAGCTCAATCTCAGGGACAAGTTGGTTTAAAGCCTGGAGGAGGGTGAGGTGAGTAGGACTATGCATTTTTGAGGATAAGAAGCAGCTGTTACTATAAAGGAAATGCTGCTGGTATCTCACAGTGCTCACAGGTCTAGTGGGTTCTCCTGCAGTGTTATGAGGATGAGGCAAAGCCTAAATGAAGGGAATACTGTCTGGCATAAACTATACATCATTTTCTGTTGTTTCAGTCTTAAATTGCTTCTGAACAAAATCATGGACTGTTTGATTATAAGAAAATTACTATTTAATAAAGATTTAGTGGAAACTCTTTCCATTCAATCTCTGCTAGTTGCCCATAAGAGAAAGGATTTTTCATGACTAACCAAGCTGCTTAAAACCTTCCTTTAAGTGTTTGGGTCATATCCTGCTTTTTTTGTAAGGTCAATGCACATTTATACCAACTGCACTGAATCAGTGGAGTTGCTTCAGACACTCATCACTGTAAGGGTAATTTGAGGCAGTTTCTCCTCTAGAGCAGGATGACAGTAAATCACAGTGATTTCTGGCAATCTACTGCAGCATTCCAACACTCTGCCCCGTGCAGGCAGCCAGCAGCCCACAGCATTTTGTCAACAGGCAGGTGGAGTTCAATTGACATAGATAAATATAACATTTGTTTGCAGGAACAAAGGCACTGTGAAAGACTAGTGTAGTTGGAAGGCTTTCTTACCTCATCCTTGAGTCATCCCAAAAATTTTAGTAGAAAAAGGGGGGGTTAACTAAGATTACCCATTCTTCCAGTAATCACCTTCCCTAGTCCCTAGTATCACATTCTGCCACTTTTGTACAAGTAAACCTGAGGTGTGGATCGAATTAGGCCTCCAGGAGCACATTAAACTCTTGCTTATGCACACAGAACACTTGCAATTGTTCATTAATTTAATTTTTTGGATTTCAAGAGAGGTGTGTAATTTTCACAGAAAATCCTTATTCCAGAGTCTCATCACCCTGCACTAATGGGAAAGACTGTCACATAAAGGGAAGGTTGTGTAAATGTTTCAGATAAATATTTTTCAGCTCTTTAAGTAACTTTGGAGATGAGTGACTCAAGTAAAAAATTTAAGATAACACAAAGGTGAATAATGAAGAAGAATGTAAATTTAATAGTGCAAAAGCTGGGAGTGGACAATAGCTCCCAACTCATGTCTCAGAGGTAGGGAGGCAAAAAGCTTGCTCAGGCTCATGAACCAACATTAGCAAGAGTCTGAACACACAAAGCACATCTAACTCCCCTTATGGCACAATTAGCATCATGCAGCAGGTTTGGTTCAAATAACATAGAAAACTATTTCATTTTTCCTTCTAGATATTGACTGAAGAATTTTTAACTTGTTCATTATTTCTTGTTAACTCAGAGGGTTGATGGGTTGCAACTTTTACAGCCATGTTTTCTTTGCAGAAAAAATGCATATTTTTTACAGCTCTGTTCTACCTTGTTCTATTTTGCATAAGTGATTACAGAGAGGTGCCAGGCAGGGGAGAAGTCCAGCTCTTTGTATTAGTACAATAAATACATTTATCGCTTCCTTGGTGTTGATTCTTTGTTTCTACTTTCTCAGCACTATGTGCATCTTCCCAGTTGCTGAAGCCACTGAAATCTCCCTAACTGAGGGCATAGACTTCAAGCTGCTCTAGACAGACACGGGCATTTCCTCTTCATGCAAGGTTTAAAAAGAATGGAAATTAAACAGTGAGTTGGATTACAGTTCTGATATCCAAATGAGAAGGGATCATATTTTCAGGCACAGAAATGTGTAAATTATGTGCCTTTGGATATGATCAGCTCATAAATAAGGACAGTCAGAGGGATAACACAGAATGCAGCACATGCTGTCACAGACAGCCCACTATCAGCCATCTGTTTGCTGCTGATGTGCTTCATTCCTCTCAAAGATATGGGACAGGAAAGAGTTGTCACTGTGACTGTGATATTTCCAAATAGATTTATGAAAATTAGGCATTTAGAAGCAATAGCAGTCATTTGAGAATGAAATATTCCTATGCCAAGCCTCAGAGATATGTGAACAAATTTTACTGTTAAAGCCTTAATTTTCTTTTGCATAGATTTTAAGCCCATGCTGCTGTTCATCAGGATTTCTTTCTGTCAAAGATAAAACCAGGTTAGAACAAGGTAATGAGAAGCTAAGATACTTGTACAGATGACAGGGCACACCACTGCTAGGTGCACTGGGGCAGAGAAGCTCCACACCAGATCAGAGATGATGTTAGACTTGAAATTGCTCTGCCTGCAGGCCCATTAGGTCCTTAATCATTGTCAAAACTCTCCCCTCACATCTCCTTTCTGTGAGTCAAAGTGACTGCAGCCCTGTAGTGAGCAAGCTCTGAGCGGGCTCAGAAGGTTGCAGTGTCCAGCCCCTCTGGCAGCAGGCACTGGCAGAGTGTCCCTGGGCACCAGGAAAGCTGAGCTCAGCCCCATCCAGGTGGGTGAGATACCAGGACCTTGTACGGCCCAGGTGTGGGATTTGAGGGCAAGAATGTGATCACCAGGATAAATGGCTTCCAAGGCTCCCATGGGAGGTAGAGCAGACCTCCTAAGGATGATGGGCTGGGAGACAGAGAAGAAGGAGGGAGGATGACGGATTTTCTGCAGCCCCTGATGTTTGGGGGTAGATGACAACTAAGATCTGCATTAGGGGAAAGTCTACCTGGAACAACACAAACTATTTGTTGTTTTCTCTAAGTTGCTGCTGCTGTGTGTCAGCTCAGGCTTGGACACAGAAGAAAATGGAAAATAGTTACCAGTGTAAAAGCAATAAAAGCTCATATACAACAACAGTAAATGTTAGCTTGGTTTAAAGTAATCAAGATAAAATGTCCTCTAGTATTTTAGAAATTCTGGAAAAGCCTACAAAGGAGCAAAGTAAGATCAGAAAACAGAGGAAGAAAATGAGCCATAGCACAGAGAAAAAGAAACAGAGTGAAAATAGTTTCTATAAACAACTGCCAGACCTTCTTCTAGAATTAAAACCAATAATAGTAGTACTAATACTAGCAGTGATAAAACCAGGCTATAAGTGGAATAAAAACCATGACCTGCTGTATTGCCAAGAAGAATAAAATTTTGGGTATCCATAATGAAGGTTCAAACACTGGCCACTTGGGCAGTAATTCAACTACCAGCACCTTTCTTTTTTCATTCCTTTTATTTTTTTATCTGTTATATAAAGCTCTATATAAATAGAAAGCTTAGTATCTATGTTTCTGCAAAGTCTCTGCTTCAGGAATCTTAAATGTCTAAAAATTTGCAAATATTGTCAGGAATAAATTCCATGGAGACAGATCCATTATATATACAGAGTATACACAGGGTATATATACAGAGAGATGTACAAGACTCCTCAATGTGTTCTTTCAATGTACTGATCACTGTTTTAACACATCTGAAAAATGCATTTGTTTGTTGTTTGAAATTTTTATCTAGAAGATGTCTGCATATTTGTTTCAAAACTGTTAAAATTGGCTGCCTCTGCTAGTCCTAAAGCCTTCCTGCTCTGGTGTGTCTTTGCTTTTCCTGCAAACCTCTGCTTGCTACGTGATTTATTGGCTTGGCACGGCCACATCCCAAACTCCCCCAGTTGTTTTTACCTTTATAGTTCATCTGATTGTCCCTCCTGTGGGAGGAGATCTTTTGTGAGGAAGCCTGAGCAGGCTCTACCAATTTGCCAAGGGAAGGTGTGGGTGTCTGGTGCCATGAATGGACTTTCACTTCTAGTTCAAACACATATTGGGGGTAAATTATAGCTCTGATGTTTTGGCTTCCTTCCAACACTTTTAGGAAAAATATATAGCCAAAAAGTTGTGTGGGAACAGAAACTGTTTGATTCCATCCACTTCTCTGAAAGATTCAAGTTTTCCAACATACTGTAGTGACCTACCTTTTTCTGCATAATTATAATTTCAGGAAAAATAACCTTCTTTCCCTCTTAAAAACAACCTTGAACTCTAGAATACTTTTTTTCTGGCCTGCTTTATTTTTCTTAATTAGCAGCTGATGAAATCACCATGTAGTTCTATAATAATTTTCACCTGAGGGAGATCCCGCTGTATTCAATAAAGGTATTTTAGGGAACACCTGACCTTCCTGTATTTTCAGGTATTTTTTTTCTTTTCTCACATTGTGCAGTGTTACATGGCATGTGATGAAGGGCAAGAAGGAAGAAGAGCACTTGGCTAAAGGAAGCCCTGTGGCTTAGCAAGTGCAAAGAAATGTTCCTCTCCAATTATTATTTTCCTGTTGGTCAAAAAGACAGGAATAAACCAGTCTGTTTACTGGTTATTTCTAATAACTGACTCTACATAATTCTATTAGAAATTTTCTGCTGTTCACACACACTTTCCTTCTGATGCTTGAGTGTATTTCTCTAGCATAATGCATTTTTCTAAAACGCATCTGATACAGGTGTTGCTTCACTTTGGTTGATATCAAAACAAAGAATCTTCATGCTGTTCTGCTAGTTAAGACTGATTAGCATTTCTTTATTTGATGCTGCCCCATCAGGTTTGGACAGGAACAAAAGTAGGATACAAGATTTAACCTCAACAACAGATTTTTCCTCAAAAAACTTGCATGAATTACTGTAAAATCTCTGCTGCAATGCTAAGTGCTTTCTATTTTATTTCCTTTTTCCAAGGAAAATACATTGTGCTGTACTCACAGGCTGGGAAAACTAACAGGAAGAAAAAGATCTTGTGAATAAATGAGATTTTGCTTAAGAATAACTGAAGATGTAAAAAGTAATCAATTAAGATGTAACAGGGAATGTGACTGGATGCTTTCTATTGCAAAAGCCCTTCTGTCATGCAGACCTTTAGTATTAGATCTCTATAAAGTGTGTAGAATTAAAGTGTTTGTCATGCTGAGCTTTCATCCTGAAGTGATCTCAGCAGATGAGGGGAGGGAAGTGGAAAGCTTAGCGTGGTACAACTAACACAAACTGTTGATCTTTCTATCTGCTACAAGAAAAACTACCACCCCAACTTGCAATACATTGCATAAATAAATATTGCCTGTATTTCCTTTTTTGAAAGCTGTGAAAGCACTTGAGTCTGTCCAATGTTGTTGGCTCAAGGAAACACAGAAAAACTGGAAATAAAAAGAGATCTGTTAAATAGCTGTCTAATATAGAAAGTGCTGGCTAATCCTAATGAACCCAGCCAGGAGGTGAAGTATTATTCCAACCAGAAGGAGAGGCAGAGGTTACCAAGCTCACACTCAGACAGACAGTAGGGACTGGGACAGGTGTCTGTGAGATAAACATATTGAGTATTCAGTGGGGAGTGAACAAAAATCTCTCACTCCAATCCCTGCACTCTTTCTCATTCTGGCTGGCAGATAAAGCAGGCCTTTGCCATTAAGTCTGTTCATTTATCAGTCTCTGAAAACAGTTTTCTGCTGCATTTACTTTGAGGACTCCCTTAATCCACTTCTGATACAAATTTACAGAAATAAACTCTTCAGCGTTTAGAAAGCCTCTAAAACCTAAAAACACTTTGAAATTTAGTATCAAACCCACACTGCTTATTAATGAACTGCAATCATCCCCTTTGTACAGAGAGCAGATAGCAGAGAGGGCAAGTCATGCCAGCAGGCCTTTTGAATTGCTCTCCAAGGAAAAGGAAGAAGAGCAGAGGCACTATAATTTTAATTATGGTTCTCTCCAGGGTTAAACTTTCCAGTTTTGTGTTTAGGTTAAATAATTGGTTTGGCAGCAAGTAGTGGAATAAACAGAATAAAATCCTGTTCTGTTAAGTTGCATCTTATATAGAAAACCTCAGGTAAATTACCGTGTATTTTGGATGCTTGAAAGGATTAAAAGTTAGTGCTAAAAAGAAACATATCCAGAAAAATAAATAGCTCTAGTAGAGAATAATGTGAAATGAAGACTAGAAGTAGATATTCTTTGAGCTGCAGGGAAACAGGAGTTCTGGAAAGATTTAGACCAGAAACCACAGTAGTATAATGAGCACATGTCATGTTGTGGTGCTTCTAAAAAATCATGGGGGGCACACTGAGTAAAAAAACTTTTCAGTGAGAATGAGTCACTTCATACTTGTTCCTGAAATAACTACATTAAGAATAGAATGCTTTCTTCTAGTTTTCTTCATCCCTGAACTCTGTTGGTAGATTGGAGGGCAAACCGTAACCCTAACCAGTCTTAATAAAGCCAACTTTTCTTGCCCTAAGATTAACATAGTTAAAAAAAAAAAAAACATTTACTGACTATGGCTCACATTTGACTAATAAATTCTCACTCCATGCCATGACCTGTTTTGTTACTGAGCATCCCTATCATGGTCAGAGCCCATCATTCTAACAGAACCATTTTCCTTGATTTTAGGACCTCTCTGAATTCACCACTCAATGCAGACCAGAGCACCAGTGGCACAAAAGATCATTTCCTGATTTATAATTCACTAAGCAAAACAGAGCAGCAGCTGCAGTCTTTGTACTTGGCTGGGACAAACATCAAAGAACCAAGTGGCTGCTTTGCTGTCAAGACACACCTACAAGTTTCTAGGCAAGAGAAACAAAGAATTATAATGGATCCCCTGGTTTAAGAAAGCCACAGTTGAAAAAGGACAGAAAATTTAGATAGCAACATGCTACTGAGCACCAGTTCCTCTGCTGCCAGGGTTCTGTGTCCTTGTATCAGCAGCACCTTCCACCAGAAATCATCTCCCTGATTTGGTGGTGGTGCTAATCAGCATAACTGGAGATCACAGATTTTAGTGCTTAGTTACTTCTGTTGTAGTACATGAGCATTCCCCCTCATTTTTGTGGTGCTCCACCGTAAGCCTTGAGAACCTTGTGCCATTTCTGCAGACTGAAAGCACGAGAACTCTTTTCACATCTTCATGTTATTTTAATGCATCTGTTTAGAAAATCCTTTGTACAGAACTTCAACCCTAAGCCTTATTTCCAAATGAAAATCATCAGACTGCAAGGATTGCATTCTTACTATCAAAAAACTTAAAATATTCACAACTTTTTAAAAATTCTAAAATTCCAATTCTTAAAATACCAATCATTTTCCATCTATCCAAGGGACATTCTGGAATCCAAAGCCAAGCTCAGCACATTTTCTTTGACAAGGATCATAAAAGTACTCAAAACAGTACTCAAAGCAACAGAACACAAAGATGGAAAATGCTTCTTAGTTTGTGAGGCTTAGAACAATTTTGTATCTGTTCAATATAACATTTCAACAAGAAAAAGAACGTACATTCATGGAGTTACTGGTGTTCTGGGTAATAACTGACTGCTGGCAAATAACTCTGAGACACTCCAATTATTTAGTGCACAGCCCCTTTGCTTTGGTGGCCCCCTTCCTCATCCCAAAACACTTGTGGTGGCTGCACTCAGGGGTGGGAAACAGGAGATGACCTCAGACAATTGCAGCAGTTTCATTCTGTGGGACAACTTCCATTCTGTCCACAAGTTTCCTACTGCTGAGCCCTTGCCACAGCTCCAGCCCTGGTTATGAAGGGTTACACCAGGAAGGAAAATGCTCAGTGGTTTGAGACAAAATTGCTGCTGCATGTGTGGTACCTGCTGTGATTTGTGTCACCCATTTGAACCTCAGCCACAAAGCTGCACTTTTTATCAAGGATATTTGCGAATATGTAACTGCTCTAAGGACATATGGCCAATAAATAATTCAGAGTTATCTATCTTCCCTGCAGTTTTCTTATCCACCTACCACCTTTTAATGTTTTGTTGGCCTGGAAACAATATTGTTTATGGCACTTCTAGTATAAAAGTGTTGCTGACTGGCAGTAGACTATTTCCAGTGTGATACCTTGAAAACAAATTGGTTCTCCCCAGTCTCCATCTGCTTTGCTCTCATCTGCTGTTAGCCCAGGGAAGTCTTGGTTTGCATTTTGAGTGCCTAAAACTGTTCATTTGCAATTATTGATTCCAAAATTGTTACAATGTGATTGAATTTGTTGTTCCTTTTTCTCTCCCTCTCCCCCACCCCTTTGTTTTCTTTTCAGCTCTATTTCCATTTACAGTCCTAAGGAGAATCCTAATGCTTTTGATGCTGCAGCTTTCTTCCAGTCAGTGGGAAATTTTCTGGGGATCTTTGCTGGATCATTTGCCATGGGATCCTCTTATGCTGTTGTCACAGCTTTAATATCCTTTATGGTTTGTTTTCAGGGAGCAAATCTATATATGTTGGAAAAAATATGCAATATCTGAGAGTGACCATCTTTAGTCTGAGCCTGAAGCTTTTCACTCTGGGCTCAAGTGTTTGTAAACAAACAGATAAATCATAAATTGACAGGAAATGTCATTTGTCAGAATCTACAAATTTCTTTTTTTACATTTATCATTAGGCAGGACTCTGGCCTTTATCACCCTATTTGCAAATATTTGTATTTTAATGAAAGTGTTTTGAAGGATATTGAGGCTCAAACATTAATCTATTAAGAACAACAGCTTATTTATGAACTCTAGGCTAGCAGCAATTATACAAAACTACAAGGAAAACACTACACTGTGTCAGTGTAGTGACAAGCCCATCAGTTTAACTAAGCTGGAAATTAAAGGTCTTTCTGTTGCCCTGCATTTTTTTCTAGTGTTTTGCACTTCATATAAAATGCTACTGTAGAAAGATCAGCGATTTTGATATTTCTTGCATTCACACAAATGTAAACAAATGCCAGTTTGTTTTTAAAACTGGACAAAATTACTTCCTTTTCCTTTTTTCTAGGAAAAAGAATATCAAATGCAACCAACTAGGTATTAATTCAAACTCCACAAAAGTACTTAAAACAGCTAACTTTAAAATCTGTTCTGGATTTTGCTCCTTGAGATAAGTCAGAAGCTGTGCAGTTCTTCCCAAATTCAATGTTTAGATGAGTATGGTGGGGGAGCTTGCTTTGTTTCTTTCATCCTTTCTCAGACTGGGGGTAATTTTAGCTTACAAAACAGTTGGGTTTTTATTTTTCCTTAGTAATCTTTTAGCACTTGACAAAATTCACAAAGCTGTGTGAGTTTCCTATGTTGGAGACAGGTCTGTTTTTCCTCCTATCCTGGAGTGCCTTCTTATCAGCAGAAGCTGCTGGGCTTACAGGTAAGTATTGTGTTTAATGAAATAAAAGCAATTTTGTATTATGCCTCTAGTGTGGGTAAAATGCATGGTTTATTTTAGGTATGATGTCATATATAAAGCTCCTAAAAGCCTGTTGCTATATTGGAGATTGTTTCATCTTTAAGAACAATTCTGTAGTGACAGTGAATAATTCTTCCAAAGACATAACAGATCGGGCTCAAGTCCTCTATCTCTCTTCCCTGCATTATGCCATCCCTATTAATGTCTCTCTATTAATCCCCCTCTTTTCTGGCCAGCTATGGGACCAAAGATAACTGTAAGGCAAGGAAGGAAGGAGGCAGTGTCTTGTGATTACCAGCCTGTGCTCCTCTGCACACACTCCATATCCCGGGCCCTTCTCGTTATTCTCAATTATCAATAATTGAGACCAATTATCAATAGTAAAGCAAGAACAGGGCCAGTGGGTTGCATCCATCTTTATACTTACAAAAAAAAAGTCATCTTGTTCAGTACACCTACATGTAGATTTTGGCACAGCCATGTCCCAGTGACAGGTAGGAAGATGTGTGATCCAATTGTTTTTTCATTAATGCCAGGAAAGAAATTGTACAATCACAGTCAGTTGTGTGCCCAGGGCCTCCATTAAAGTCCACACAGAAGTTGAGGCAAAAATTGTAAATGGATATAATTTACCTCCACAGCAATCTATTGTATAGTGTGACTCAAAAGAACAAAGTTTCTATGACCTTGATTGTTTCAATGCTCTTGAAGTTGTCACCTCTGAAATCCAGTGCTCTAATTAATGTCAGGGAAAATCAGGAGAAGAAAAATGCTTAATGGAGTATAATGCAGCCCATGCTGGTTTGTTTGCAAAATTGTTCAAAGCCTTTTGAAGGCAACAGTTATATTTTTACTGAGTTCTCTGGAGCCAGCATGTTACTTTTTTAATATCAGCCACACAATCAAACCATTTCTGAATGGGTATTAATATCTGCATTTTTGTCTTACTAATTATACAACTTTGCATCCTGTTTACTGCCAAATTCTTCAGGCCAAAGAATAAAAACAGTGGTACATGAACTGAACAAAAGGGTGGTATTTAATTTCATCAAGAAAATCAGATACCAGGTGGAATGAAAGTCCATTTTGTCTCTTAACAGCTCTGTACTGGTTTGGGCAAGGGTAGCATTAATTTTCTTCACAGTGGCTAATGTGGTGCTGGAACAGGCCTGGTAATCAGGGATATTTCAGGTGTCCCTGAGAAGCTCTTACACAGAGCCAAGGAGTTTTCTGCTCCTCAGCCCAGCAGCAAAGGGGCTGAGGGTGCCAGGACAGCTGACCCCACAGCAGAGAAGCTGCAGGAAGAAGGTTTCTCACTCTTGCCCTTGCCTCATTCTCTCCCCATCCCACCAAGGAGGAGGGAGAGAGGGAGTGAGCAGCTCTGAGAGTCTGAGCTGCTGCCTGGGGTTAGACTCAACAAGCTCTAGAAATGTGGCATGAATACTGCAGAAAAATGCAAGCAAAGCATTGTTGATCACTTTCCTGCTTCTGGACGTACTGATTTCCTAACCCAGTCACTTCCAAGTAAAGACTGGTTTAAAATGCATTCCTCACAGAGCACAAGGATGCTGTGTTTCAGCAACTGAACAATTGATTATACATTACACACAAAAAGTAGATTTGTAAAGGAAACACTCATATCTTTCAGAGCCTCAGGTGCTGCACCAAAGGTAATTTCCACTTCTCAGGCATAGGAACAGACTGTATGTCCAGACAAAAATAATTGGCATATGTCTTTTTTGCATGCTGCAAATGTGATGATGGACAGCAGAGTCTCTCCTGGTATTACCCTGAAGAGTGTTTCATTGCTCTTTTCTGCTGTAATATATAAAATATCTGAAATAAAAGACTTAATTATTGAACACCACAGATGGTGGTGGTAGCCATGGCATGGAATTTTAAATGGACAGAGGCAGAGAAGGAGGAAGAGAGTGGAACCAAAGTAAAGTTTCAATTTAAGGGAAAATAGAAAACTGTTGGGAAATTTAACTAATTCTTAACAAAATAGGAACTGGTAGAGGAAAGAGAATTAATTCACCAACATATATATTCCAATAAAAAGTATCAAGCGTTTTTAGTTCTGCCACTAGCATTTTTTCATGGGTATTTTTTCATGGTTTCTGAGTTTCATGTGGAAATTGTTTAATTACACTGTTGTGAGAAGGCAAAGTTTAATCTTGAAACTTTTATCAGTTAAATCTTTGTCACTTAATTTCTGTTAAAGGCTTTTGTCAGAAGCTGTTATTATGGAAAAAATCATGGAGCCTTTCTTGTGGCTTCAGAAGTTCAAAGCTGTGTTTTATAACTGCATTTACTTTATTAGTACTCTGCTGACATTATCCTTTAGTTGCCTGGCTTAACCAGTTTTGATGTTGCTTTTGTCTTTCGGTTTCCTCTGAAATAGTTCTAACTCTCCTCCTTTCAAAATACTATTTTAAACCCCAAGTTCAGCAGCAGAAATATTCTGTTGGTTAGGAAATTTTCACCAGACTTTGGTTCAGCCCTGATTTCTCATGCCCATGCTAAGGAAATGAGTGCAAAATGCAGATGTGTACCCACAAAGCACCTGCTGCAGGGGGCAGGGGGAGCCCAGCAAAGGGGCAGTCATGCTTCAGGACACACTCAGCTCTTAATCCACACTCTAATTTCCAGTCTTTGCCAGCTTTCTTGCTTTGCCCTTTGTCTCAGTGTGTGCAGGCTCTGGTTTACAGCCCTGTGCCTGTCCCTACAAGCAGCTGTGAGAATGCAGAGAGCCTCAGCCCAGCAATGGCACAGCTGCACCACTGCAATCAATGCTCCACACTGCTAGTACTGACAAACTTCAAAAATCAACTGCTTCCATTAGACATTTATGCCTCTATTCATCTTCATTTTCCTTGGACATTGTGTTTTCTCTGTTCATTCCTTCTAAATGAACTTCAAAGGATTAACACTAGACTAGTACTTCCCTGTAGCTATTAAGTAATGTAATTGCAAAATAATTTTATTCTTATTATGCTTTCCACAGCAGTCCTTCAATCATTCTGAGCTTTTTGAAGTGTCATATTGAAGTATTTCATAATTTATAAATAATGGGCTATACTGGCTTTTTAGTGGGTAAAGTAGGTGGTAGGGCTCACTTGTTTAGCTTGCAGATTTCTAAAATAAAACTTAAATGGAGAGTACTACAGGTCAATATTTTAGAAAATATTTCATTCCTCTGCCCCAAGATATCCCATGATATAGAACACACAATATATGGGCCTGACCCTGGTTGAAAAATGGATGTCATCGAACCAGCAAATCAAAATAAAAATCTGGGATGACTACACAATTATTGTTATACTGGGAACTGGAAATTATAAATTAATGTTATGGTTATTAATCTTATAGCTATATCATCAAGCTGTGACACATGCATGATAAATTGATTCTTATACAGTAGAATCTAATTTGTGCATGTTCTCATTTGCCCTGGAGTATATCATTCCTGACTGCTCAGCAAAGCTGTAATAGCAGAATACTTGAGTAAGGCCAGTGTTAATAGAGAGGTTTTCATTTGCAAAGTTCATTACATAGTATTTACTAGTAGGCTATGAAAAAAAATCATTAATAATTTAAATTAAACACTTGTTGAAATAAATTAAGAAAGTACATCTTGCATTTATTAATTGCTTGTTATCTTGTTTTATAATTAAAAACATTTTCCAAATTTTGAATGATCACTCAGTCTGAGAAAGGTTTCATGATGTACATGGGCATTTAATGGTCATCTCACTTGGACCTTCTCTATCTACAGCTGTTTGAAGTGACCAGATACTCAAATAAAAGGAGATTAATTTACCTGCAGAAATACACTCAAGAATATGTATGGGAATTGACTTGTATGTATGTGTTCATTTGGTGCATGCTTCAAAGTCACACAGTGACTCAGTGTAAAGGCATCAAAAGTGCAGCCAAGCTCTCTGATTTTTACACAGTAAAGACCTGCATTATGAAGGCAAAAAAGACAATAGACCTTGAAGGAAAAAATTGTTGGAGAGTGTAATTTTTGTTCCTTTACTAGTTTTCATAGCCCTGATCATTTTAAAGCAAAAAAGCTTGTAATAATAAATTACTGCTGCTTCCTCACCTTCAGCAATTCTTGTCTGGATATTTTGTGATGTTTCTGCCTTTGTGACACCTGCCTTCCTATTCAGGGGCTCACAGGAGAGCAGAGTCTATCTATCAGGAAAGCTTCTCCTCCTTTTCCTCCAAAAATAAATAAGCAGTCTATTATGAATGAGGTACTCAGGATGAGTCCAGAGATTGGTCTCTCACTGGGGCAATTTTGTGCTACTTTTCTATTTAGGACATAGCAAGCATGAATGTCACCAACTTCATTTTCTTTAATACTGCTGACAAAGTGCATTTATCCTCATGCTGTTCACTTCTCCTATCTGTTTGCTGTAATTTGTCTAGAATCTGTCATCTACCTCATTGCTTTTTTAAAATGCTCTGAGCAGGTTAAGTGCACGCTCTCAGAAGGGATCTACCAAAATATTTCTGTCTGCAGTTCTGAGCACTGTGAGCCCAAGGCAGTTTGGGCTTTAGTTCACTGAGCTGGCATTATTCTATACAAGGAAGATATTCTGGGCTTTCAGTTCTAAACTGTGTGGCTTTCTTTTCTTTATTCATTAGTAATGTGCCATGCTGTGACATGCAGAGTAGGCAGACTCCTGCCAGTGAGGAGGGAGAGGGGATACCTTGGCATCCAGGTCAAAAGCAAAGAGACCACAACTCTTGTAAGCTCAAGGTCTGCCACTCCTAGGAGCACAGGATGAAATCTAAGCCTAATTAGGAAAACAAGAGATAAGAAAATGGCATTTGCCCAGCTGTGCAGAGACAGATGACAACTGAGCTGGTCTCCTGCCAATCCCTTACTGGAGTCAGAGCTTGGGCCTGGCTAATTTAGAGGCTGCTGTAGGCACAGTCTTCTAAGGCAGTAAGAAAAAAAGAGAAATGTGTATGTTTTGGAGAAAATCACATATTCTAGCAAAGCATTAAGCTGAGACAAAAGATCAGTTGCATAAAATGTGGATAGTGGAGTCTTATTGCTAGTGCAGAGGTTCAGGATAAACAGGGTAAGCACTCTTAGCATGGCCAGAATAAATGCTGTTATATGTCACCACAGGAGTTCCAGTGGACATTGAATTCAGCAATTCATTTGGGGTTACAAAAGTACAACACTGAAGCCCAGGTCTCACTTGAAGCAGCCAGGTACAACACCAATGATCAATCCTAAGATAAGGGCCTAAAAAATCCCCTCAGCTCCATCTCTTGTTGTTTTCTGTCACTTCAAAATAAAATCAGCCTCAGATAACTCCAGAGATAAAAGCCTCATGAGCAAAGCACGAGCTTTGCTTTGCATTGGTGCAGGTCTGGTGTAAGAAACCTTAAATCTTTTCTTTAGTACCAAGAAAATGATTAGTCACATTTGATACCCTCAAACAGCCTGGATAGGGAGATTGTTGCCCCTGGGCGTGTAGCCCCATTACTGCAGCAATTGGAGGCACACAGAGTCTCATTTCCTGCCACTCACACATTCAGCTGCATCCCAGGAGATGCTGTGGAGATTCTCACATAAATATGACTCCAAAGTAAATGTTATCTGATTTAAATAATTTCTCTTTTACCCAATCCTCATTGTCCCTTTTTCCATGCATTTCCCCAGCTCTGATGAAAGACCAGTTCCTGCTGCTTTACTGAGAGATTTCAGGATGTTGTGCATCTTTAGAGAGGCATCCCAGAAGTTCTGGAAAGCTTTTAAATGGGGATGAAAACTGGTTTGCTTACAGGTCTTTTGAAATGAAGCTACACCTTTATTATTTTGCTCCCCCAGAAAGTAGCGGTTTGGGGGTTTTCTTTTTCTAAATTCTCTTTTTTACCACCAAAAGTCCTGACAGCTGGAGAAAAATTTCTGGTTTCATTTCTCAAATTAGCAAATTTTCAGGTTTTGATTGTGGCCACTCACTTCCAGGTTTGTATTTAAAGAACATTGCACATGCTGCTCTTCTCTGATATTCCTTTTTGCATGTTTGTGAAATGGTGTAAAAGAAGATTTTGTCTATTAGTGAGAGCTAATATGGGAGCTATTTTCAGATTAGCACTTGTAAATTAATTCCCACACTATAATTTTAAGGTTCACACTATCAGGAAAATACTTTTAAATGTACAAGTTCCTATATAGTTGCTATATTTTTTATATTACTAGCTTTTGACTCAACAAGCATTTCAACTACATGTATTTGTAAAACCTAATGTAAGAATAAGTTCTCTAGCTGTATTAACAGCTAACAAGCTGCCTCAATTTCTCTGTTACAAAAAATCAAATAAAATGGTAAGGCTTTTATTTCTAAAAAAAAAGAGGTTGATCTGAAGCTGAAAGTTTATTAGTGATAAAAGCATTTTTTCTGTGAAGTGTCTCATCTTTTATATTAAGAGAAAAATGTCAGTAATCTGTTAATAAACACAATGAGCTGTATTGCACTTCACAACTTACCACCTGTTTCAACTGAAAACATTCCCTGCTTGCTTTAAGTTAGCATTTTGTTCTGCAATTGTAGTACTGTCTCAGTAACTGCTGATTTCTCCACTTAAGTAAAGAGTGACTGAGCTGCCTCCAACAGCCTGAAACTGAGGACAAGTAAAGGGTCCACTTGCTTTATCTGCCTCCTGCATCTAATGGATATTTTCTGTTTTCAACTCCAGCATTGCCATATCTGCTCTTACCTGCTTCTCTGTGAAAGCAAGCCCACAAAAGCAGCCTCATTCTGTGCCACACTCTGCTCATACAGTATTTTTCTACCCAGCTAACTTCAATTCCAGCTTTTATAGTGCTACAAAGAAATCCAGATTGCCTTTTCCTTGTAACTAAAGAGTTCTGTGTTTGCCTCTTCAGGTATTTCTCTTTCCTTTTCAGTTAACATGTAATTGATAATCACTCTAAAGTAATCATTTTTATGGATATTCATTACAAACCATTTTCTCCAAGCCTTTTAATGAACTGTTCATTGTGAGAGTCGTGGCTGGTACATATTAAGCTTTCAATTGTAGCAATTGGAATATTCCACTGCATTCCCCCAGTCTTCCCTGGAAACAGAGTATATCTGGTTTCTACACTTGCATAATTGCATGGTTCAGTTCATTTATACTTATTGCAAAATCAGATTTAAGCCATTTTATTCTTCATGACACTCTTGGTTTTCTCACTACCCATAATTAACAGTTTCTTAGCAGTCAAAACCAGTTTATAATCACAGCTGAATTTAATAGCCAATTTTTAAAATGCAAGACTTGACATCCTGATGATTAATAGAGAAGAAACTGCATCAGAAACTCTTATCTCCATTTCAGTTACTGAGCCTGGAGCTAGTGATACTTAGCAACATTACTGTTTGCCTGTATTTTTAACTGAAATGTCATTGTTTGAGCATCCCAGTGAATATTATTAATGCCTTGAGAATTTTTAAACTCCTCAGATCAGTTCTGCACAATCAAATACAGTTACTGAGTAAAAAGAATTAGACACATTCATGAGAGCAATTAGACCTCACAAAAATATAAACTTCCTGGAATGTATTTCAGCAGTGACAATCTCACCACACCCCATAATATTTATCATGAAGAAAAGTCTTAGTGTAGCTAGGAAAAAAAAATCAAAACAGACTTAAAATAAATATAAGAAACAAAGACACACTAAAGGTTCAGTGGAATTTCTCTTGGCTAAAGAGTCAGTGTTCTGTAGAAGCAGTACAGGTAAATTTAAAATATAAAGAGAACCCAGAAGCAAACAAAATGTCTGCAGGGAGCAATGATCAGAGTGGACACAAGGAAGCCCTGAGCTGTTGTGTAAATAATTATCTGTGTAGACATGCCCCAAGTTTAAGAAAAAGAGTGTTCTTCCTCCATGGCCATTTACATTTGGCTACTGGTGGACACTTTGGATTTCTGTTTTCTCCCTATGTGTGTTCCTCCTGCATGATCTGTGTCCAGACCTCACAATCTTATCAGCTTCTTTAATTACACTACTGCACACAGCGATGTTACTCTGTGATTCTAGTGAGTTACGACCAGGGCCAAGGCAGTCTTGAAAAATATCCCTATAAAACAAATTTGTTGCTATTATTCCTGACAATCCTGCTTCCCTGCCCCTCCAGACCTTCCACAAGCTGGGACTACAACTGGTGCACAGTCACTGACCTGCCTGTTCTGGGCAGCACAGCTTGCACCTGCCAGAGCATCCCTTTTAAGCAGTGTGTTGTTGTTCACCTTGACACTGTTACACCCTGCTTGTGATAAGATACAATCAGGCACAGACTGGAATGGTTTTACCCTGTTGCAGTCATTTCCTACCAAGTAGTCTCAAACCATTTAAATGTAGCGGTTTCTTTTCCTTTCCTATTCAGTCCCTGCCAAATTCTTTCAAATAGTCCAAATTCCTACATGTTACAATTATGTTAGTCTTACACTTACAATTACTGTCAGATTGTGGTTGGATCATACCATGTGTTAATTGAAAAAAAATTTTATACAGCCTTTGAATTTCCAAATACACTACAGTGGAAATGCTATGGAAGCATGATTGGCCTTAGAACATATATCTCAAATTTCTTTTGTTATAAAAAGCTATTAACAGACTTAATTTGGTTTTTTATGCAGCCTTTTGCAAGCTTAAGTAAGAAAACAGAAGCGGCTAACTCTTTTTTTTTTTTTTTAATTCCAGGTATTGTTGCTGTCCTTTTCTGTGGAGTCACACAGGCCCATTACACCTACAACAATCTGTCAGCAGATTCCAAAATGAGAACTAAACAGGTAGGACATGGAAATAACTGACCTTACACTGGTGGTAAGGAGTAACAGTCACTGCACTACAGCTGGATGGGATTTCATCAATGCACAGCAAGAGGCTTGTGTCTTCATCAGGGGAAAGACTGGAGATTTTGCCAGGAAAACAGTAACAATTATCAAGATAAGCAAAAAAATAAGAATATAAGAATCTGTTCTTCCCAAGAGACCTGAAATGCCAGACAGGTATGGAGATAACAGCTTGCACCAACTTCCATACAAAAATGCTTCAAAATTAAGGAAATCAAAGAGCTCCAGTAAGTAAAACAGAAGTGGTCTGAAAGATTGGATCCCTGTAGATTTTTGCAAAGGGATTGTATAAACTGCAGTCTGGCCCACAGATTTTAGCAATGACATTGTTTAATTTCTGTTTCATTAAAAATTGCCATAATTAGAAAGATAGAGATTTTTTTCTTTCCATTGTGTTATTTAGAGTCTAGAAATGTGAAATTTGATTATCTGTTTTTGTTTGAAGAAGTGACTAGTACAATTGTAATTATTTTTAAAACATGAGGCTGTTCTCAGATCTATGGCATTTCAGTGTTCAAAATACTTTTCAGCATGAGTAATTTTAGACAACCCTGCCACTACCTAGAGCCTGGTAGAAGTAATTTAAATGCAGTTTTCTTCCCTTTTAACACTGACTCATATGTCCCAAAACCCCCAGGTTGTAGGAAATCTATCTCCTAGAATAAAATGGAAACTTATCGCCCAATACTATAATTTTCATGATGCAATCTCATACCTTTTTCAGCAATTCCTTTCTTTTAAGCATTTGAAATTTTACATAGAAAAATTCATTGCTTCTTGCACATCTCAATTCAATCAAAAATCCAATTTTCTATCAAAAACAGCTTGATAGAAAAAAATACTGGCCACAGTATCAGTTCAGCTGTTAGAGTCCCACTGACTTTAGATCACAAAAAGTTTCTGGTCACTACTCTCATAATAAAGTGTTAGCTATTGAACAGTCTAAGTCTTTTCAATTGTATTTCTTCATAGCAGTGGAGTCTGATGCTTTCAGAAAGTATTCCAGCAGAGAACTAACCTTTCTCTGATAACTGCACTGAAAGGGAATGACATTGAAATCTACCATAGAATTGTTTCTGTTCTGCAGAAAGACTGCATTACATATGCCATTACTGCCCTTGCACAAAACTTATAATTTGAATAGAAGTTTTTTCAGGGATTCATCTGCATGTTTTAATGATGCATAGCCTCAGAGAGAGACAGAAAAAGCCAAGGTTGGTGGTATTTTTAATTATCTATTAAGCTTTTCAGCAGCAGAATCAACTAATATTTTGTTTAAATGCATCCTAGTATTGTTCATGTTTACTCTGTTATTCCCTCCTATTCAACAAATGCAAAACAAAATAGTGAAAATAAACCAAATTTACCCTTGAACACACAGAAAAGGGATTATGTGTTTCTCTATGGAGCTATGAGTTTTATGCACACTTTCCTATTCTGTTTTTCTCTTCCCCATAAGCCCTTAATCCTCAGCCTCCTTTACGATATGGTTCAAACATTGTTGTTGAATTCCTTTGAATTCTTCTAATTTATTTTCTAATCCAAATATTACCCTTTCATATGCAGCTGTTTCAGTGAGACCTGCACTGCCTCTTTCTCTCCTCCCAAGAATTCTCTTCAAGCAAATTTAATAAACCACACACTTGGCATTCTCATAATCATCTATAACTTCAGTGCATCTTCAATGAATATTGTTGCTCAGACAGCTGGCTTTGCTCCCACTCTAAGTCATTTTTATTACTCATTACTGGCCAAAATCAAGGGCTTTTCAGTTCTTTTATAGAATTATTCCAAAGCAGTCTCTCTCTTTTGTTACAATCTGACAGATCTTTCAGAAAGGAGTGCTGAACTGTAATACACACTGACAAAACAGTGAGTTAAGGCTGAAGCTGAAGCTTACAAAAAGTATGGAAATTAGATTTAAAACTGTAAATCAGATTGCAAAATTGTGTTAGCTGTTTTTAAACAAACACTTTTTCTTTACTGCTTTGCATAATTTTCTTTACATTTTTTACTTGCTTTTAAAATTTTATAGCTTGATGATAAAATCTGGTAGAGTGATAGAGAAGGGTATTTCTGACCCTGGTGCCAAGTTCTGTATTTCCCATAATACATCATCCTTTGCTCTAAAAAAAGTAAAAAGTTTCTCTTCAGTCACTGATGTAAAATGAGAACTTATCTACAGTTCTTAAATGAGAATTTAAGAATGTCTATTAAAAAGGCCTGTTAAAAGATGCCATGTAATTATTAGTCCCCACATATCCTTTATTATTCTGTCAATTACTGTTTAAGATTTCATGAAAGAGAAATATTAGATTTCAAGCATCTGAAACTTACAGAATCTGAAACTATAAAGCAACACTAATCTTTTCACAAATAAATGTATTATTTTAACACTCTCATAGGAAAAGTAGATTTAAAAAAATTAGTCAAAATGGAGGCTTTTGATAGTTTTCATTCAATTCAATTATCCCAATTTTCATTAGGTATTTATAAACATTCTGTGTGTTTTTACTGTCATTTTTTTAACATGGGTGATGTTTATGGAAGTAATTTTAAGTCATCATCATTGACCTGACAACAGCCATCATGATCTTAACAGTGAGATTGACCCTGCCCTCCATGGCAGCAAGGTTAGCTCTAACACGAGCGCTCCTGAATTTCAGGCATTTAAAGTTTAATTTATCCAATGTATCTTTAGTGAGGGAGAAGATGAAACTGCTGGGATCTGATTGAAAGCTATTTGATTCTGAGCAGCTTTCTCCAGAATTATTTACAGCTGCTATCTCCCCTCACGTTATGCTGCAGCCAGACAGCTGCTTCTAAATCTTGGGACATCACAGCTCCAATTTTACTGTAGGCTTCAGATGTACAGCTGGGCTGGGCTGATTTGCTCTGCTACAAGTAAGTCAGAGGCTGGGCAGGGTGGTGTGAGATAAATAGAAATCCCTGGTTTGTTTAAAGTGGGCAGAGTGTAAATCCCTACAGGTCACCTCTAGAAAAGGATTCATGGATAAGATTGTGTTTTCTATAGGAAGATAAGACGTTCCTTGCTCTGTTTTTCTCTCTGCCCTCTATCACTTTCACTCAAATGCCAAGCTAAGACCAGCACATTTTCCTAGTGGTGGAGTACTGACTAATGGCCATAAATATACTTCTGAGTTGTACCTTTTCTGGTTATGCTCCTTTAACTCTGGGGAACAACTCCAACAAGGAGAGTGGGCAGGGCAATACCTCTCTTTGGTTAAATGTGCAAGGGTATGAAGAATTCTCTTTGCAGACAAAATAGTGTCAGCAAGTTACAAATTCTGGAAAGGGCACTCTGAAATGCATCACCTATGGAAGAAGAGCCAGGGAATAACAAGAAGACAGAGGAAAACATGTCCAGCCAACAAGGGAATATGTCACACACTGCCCTGTCTCCATTCATTCCCCAAGCTAAGCCTTGTTCTCATGGTCACCTCTGAAACAGGTGTGTCAAACTTTTGCTGAAGGTTGCTTTCTCAAATGAGGTGTAGTAGCCTTTCTAATCACATGAGGAGTTAAACAGTTACTCCCCTGTGCTGTTGTTGCTGATAGCAAGCCCATTAGGGGAACAAGGTGCCTTAGAGACAGGAGCTCCTGGCCTGATTGTTCAGCTGCACTGGGCGTGCTGTGTGCACAAGATTCCAAGTTAAGATTTCAGTGGCCCTTCACCTCCAAGGTTTAACACAGGCAGGAGGATGAGATAAACATCACTGCTGCTTAACTTGGGAGTAACTTTACCAAGATGCAGTCTCACTCAGAGGCTTGAGCAGATCAGTTTGCACTGCAGGGCTCAGACTGCTCTTGGGCTCTGCTCACTGATGGACATAGTACTGATTGCTTCAAATTTTAATCTCTGCACTATAAAGCAGATATTATCTCTGATTAATAAAAGTCATCAGTTTGCAGGGGAGCAGCTAGTATTTCCTGGAAATCCCTAAAAAATACATGAAGCTTTCAAAAGGTTCAGAGCTCATTGATGATGCAGCCTCCTTCCAACAGGGACACTGGCTAGGGATCAATCAGCTGATTTCTGGATCAGAAATTAAACTGCATTCCCAAGACACGTTGGTGTAAAAGGATTGTGGTTTTAAGCATATAATTTAATTCCAATTAATCACATTAATCGAAACATGTAGAAAAAAGTCATAAAAATTTTTGTAGTTTCTCAAAAACTGCAAATCAAATCTTTATAGTCTCTTGACCCTAATATGTTATAGTATAGTCTCAATATAGATTTTAGACTTAGAATAACAGAATCATTGAGGTAGGAAAAGATCTCCCAAGACCATCAAGTCCAATCATCAACCAAATACCACCATGCCACATCTACTCCTTTTTTGAACACTTCCAGGGATGGCGTTTCCACCACTTCCCTGGGGAGCTGTTCCATCCATGATTATGGACTCACTTCAGAAGCAAAGCAAAACAGCAGAGCAAAAGTAAAGTATGGCAACAGAGGTATCCAAATCAACTGAAAGGGGAAAAAAAAATCAATTAATCAAAGGAGCATTACCTGAATGCCTACAGACAATGTTTACTAAAAAGAGCATTGCAGGACTAAAGGCAGAGAGGTGAGCAAAGTCACTGTATCCAAATGAAGCACCATCACTGGGATCTCAAAATTCTACTGCTTTTTGGCCTATGGATCTTGTAAATCAGTCACAAGCAGACCTACAGCCGGCACTGCAACAACAAATTACCTTTCTCCAGATACATAATTCTGTTTTATAGGATTCTCCCATCAGCAGTCTTTAGAGGAGAAAATAATGCACTGCAAATTCTGCTTTAGTAGCAGAATGATTTCTCCTGAGTTTGTTGTTAAAAGCACATGCCAGGAGCTGCAGCTACTGTTCCCTTTCTGTGAGAGGAGAGCAGCTGGGGAGAGATGACTCTGCACTACCACACCCAAACTGCATCTGCTTTGTGAGGGTCCCACTCCAGGTATCTAGCACCCATGCCTGGGAGAAGCAGCCCTCTAATTTCATAGGGAGCTGCAGCACAAAATGAAATGGTTTGGTGCCTTTATCTTAAACCCTCCACAGTCACACTGGACATGTGTGTGCCCTGGAGCTGTGGTTCTGCTATTTGTGTGAGTGTTTAAGAGACCAAACAAAGAGAGCTGGGCTTGCTTCTATATTGCAGAGCCTATATTAATTTATCTCTAGTTAATGCCTACTATTTTCTGTTATCAAACATTGAACTGTTTATAGATAATGAGTTTATACTTCTAGGAATAAAAGTACATGCACAAATGTCAGGTTATAATGGCTCTTATAATTCAAACTCTTAATTTATAAAAAAATGAGAATATTTCTAGGCAGAGGAAAACCCTACTTACAGTAAAATGCCCTAGATTATTAGCAAGGCAGAACTACCACAAAACATAAGGATACACAAGGATAATTCTCATCCTTCTGAAATGAGCAGCCTAATTGACAGCTGTTTTGATTTGTTCCCTCTTCTTAGGGACAAATGACCTTTAAGGCACTGCAAGAGGTCAGGTATTTCCACACAAATGACTGGCAGAGAGAAAGACTGAAAGAAAAGTTATCTCTCAGAAAGGTTACCACCAGTACCAGATTCTAATCTGCCTTTGCATCTGTGCTGTGCAGGAGGAATCTGTTTTCCCAGCACACCTCAATCACAGTGCCTACAGGAAAATTTCATACCAGAATGGGGGTTTATTATCTTCCCAGATATAGAGCTGGCTGTCTGACAGTCCTCTGAGAGCAAACTGGAAATTCTTTTTGGCTAATGCATGGCATTCAGGTCTGGCACTCTTCAATAATACAGAAGAGGTCTTTGCCTAAGGAATCCAGTAAAGTCCAAATTCTTGGTGAGCATTAAACAGGTTACATGCATGAAGCACATTTTTCCATTTAAGTGGAGACTGAGCATAAAAGTTAGCTCTGATGGGCACTGTCTCATGGTTCTCACCTTTCTGCAGCTGAACAAAAAAAGTTCTCTGATTTGCAACCTCCTTGAACTCCTGCAAGTTCAGACTCAAAAGTGATAAAGACTGAGGCTTCAGGCAGTGCTGCCCAGGAAACAGCACAGGTGACCAACTAATAGGGCTCAATAGAAAGGTCTGGAGAAGATATTCCTTTTGATGACAAGAGTCTGAAAAAAAAATAGCGTTTTGGAAGATTTTGTTGTACTGGAATAACATTAGTATAGTTTTGCCCATGTTTTAGCCAGTTTTGCTTAAATATTTCAGAAATTAGTAATATTAAGGAAAAACCTTGATCTTGTCTTCTGGTATTTCACCCAGATTTTTTTTCTTTTTTTTTTTTTTTTTTTTTTTGAGACAAGGCCTATAGCAAAAATCTTCATTTTACAGCTGTTGAAAACAATCAGGGAGAAAATAGAAATGCCCTTGGGTTTTTTTTCTTTTTGAGAGAAGGAAATGATACATTCATACAAGGGTTGTAAGCATGGTTTAAAAAATAATGGTTTATACAGCATTTATCTTATGGCTATTAGGATCAGATACCTGAAACTGTAGGTAGAAACTATTTCTAATTTTGAGGTAGCTAACCTATATTGGAAACAACACAAGCCAGAGTCTTCTACCTTTCTAAAAGTCCAAAGCTGAGGTCTCTAGACATTGGCTATCATTACAGCTCCAGCCTACATACCCTGAGGAGCAGCAGCCCCTCATTCTTGTCCTGTGCTCTCCCTTCTAAGCTCCAGCTTTCCCTCCCTCCTGAGCTCCAGCAGTGTCAGATGTGCTGGCTGAGCCCTGTGCTCCTGACGGCAGAGCCAGAGCATCTCTGCAGAGCCCCTGGCTCTGTCACAAACCGCCTGCCCTCGTTCAGCACTTGCCTTCTTCTCTCTAATTGAATATGCATCACATGCAGAGTGCTTGTAATAATTGTTACCTTTAAAATGGATTGCAATTGACAGGAAGTGTACAATGAATTCCAGTCCTCTGCACAGCTATTTTCTGTGTTTAGCAGAAAAAGATGAATGTTGGAGACATGCCAGGTGCATTGTTTGACCAGATGTACCATAAAATCTTATGGAACCCTGTAGAACAGTGTAATGCTATAAAGAAGTCTAAAGCTGCTTACTGTATGGGTTTAACAAGAAGAATCATAACAACACAAGAAAATCTTGATTTCTGCAGAAGAAATTATACTACCATGTCTTTCAATCTGAATATCTTGACAAAATCCCTCATTATCTGACTGATGTTCCTGATTACTTCACCATGCTAAAAGAATGTTAATCTGCAGTCTCTTTACATGTGACTCCCCTTAAATTTATGTGAAAATGCTGTAATTGTTTCCTCTCTTTCAGCTGTGAGCTACATGATGGATGGTAAACAGCTAGAAATCATTGCTATGAGTAACCAATAACAGCAGACTTCATAACTCTGGTGCATCAGTAATTACCTGCATCATTTATGGTTTATATAATAAATTAGCTGCTTTCCTACCCACAATACTGAAAATATTGGGTGTCCATATACAAAATCTTGTTAGAATATTCAGTTCTATACTTCATTCTGTAGTTTCTATTTTCCCTCTTTTTGTACACCTGCATTAGAGATTCCTTAACTGAGAATGTGCAGATGTGCTCTGGCCTCATTAGCTCCCACAAGGCGTGTGCCCCTTTGTCATCAGCATTTTATGAAGAATATCATATTCTAGTGTCTTAAACACATACACACAGAGAATAAAGAAAAGTACTTTGAGCCTATGAGGAAGAGAAATTCTCTTGAAAATAAAGAAATAAATATTTTCCTTAATTTTGCTTAAGCACAGAAACTGGAAAATAATACACTGAAATGTAATTCATACCCTGAAGTAACCCAGAACTGTAATGAAGCAGTATTTCTACAGAAAAGCTCATCTTGTTGAAAAATTATGTCATTTTTGATGCTGGTAGGTTAAGGAACATAATACCATATACAAACTAGTTTCCAAATGGTTTCATTAAAGTTTTTACTATCTGTTTAAACATTAAACATTTTCTTTAAATATTAATAAAGATCTTAGATTGTTAAGGTTGTAGTTTACTCTTCCAGCACAGTATCAGATGCCAGCAGTTAGCTAACATATACCAAATGGAATTATAACAGATAGGCCAAAATCACATTGGCACGTGGAGAAATGTGTAAGGAACTTCCAAAGTGAGACCTGTGGCCTAGCTGCTCTGGCAGTGCCCTGAATCACAAATGAGGCTCTCATGTGTGCTGCTCTGTGCAGTGGACTCAGACTGCTTGGGGCTGTGAGAGCTGCTGCAGAATCAAACCCAGCTTTATGGAACTCTGCAGATGCTGCTGTGCTCCATCAATCTCACCAGAGCTTTGAAGAGCAACTTCTGAGAAACTTCTCCCTACTTGGGGTAGTTAGCACTTATCCTTTGTTTTTAAGTCTGCAGCTGTGCAAAAATCCAGCCTTGTGCCCCACTTGTGTAAAGCACATCTAGTTTTGTGAAGATTATTCTCTCTATGTATGTAACCTGTGAAATCAAGCCCATCCTAATTATTGCCACTGATAACAGCAACTGTGGAATGCATAAAGAGAAAAAGCAAACCAGAATCAATCTAGTTCTGGGTTAGGAGCATATTCTCACATCATCAACATGCACTGCTGAAACAGAGCAGGATGCACTTTAACATCCCATACTTAGAACCAATACGGTTAACTTTAGTTTGAAGAGTAACTTATGCAATCTCATGTTTTGTAAAAGTTGACAATTACAATTCCCACAAACATAATCAGTCAGAACTCCCTCATCTGAGAATTTGTGACAAGGATAAAAAAACAAAGGTAGGATTCTTATTTTAAGTCTTCCTTAATTTTTCATACAGGAAAACTAATTTAGTAGAATTTTATATAATGAACCAAAGTCCTTTGATTTCAATGACATTTGGCTTATGCTATAAATGAGCAAGTTCTAAATATATCTAATGACAACAGAGTTAAAAACACTCAGTCTCTTACTTAAAATATAGTTGTGTCCCAATGGGATTGATTTTCTCTAGTTTGGACACTGACACTTCATGTTATTGTGTTAGATGATTTTAATACAAGATTTATCACTAAATTCTTCAGTTATGGAATAAATCTCTAGGGAAAAAAAACCCTATCTGTTTTGTATTTCTGTGCATAGTACAATATACTGCTGAATTGGAATGCAGCAAAATTGCTCAGCACATAGGTCAAAAGAGAGGTTTTAATGTTGAGGGTATTCATAATAGGTACCTTAATTAGAACCCTGTGTTGCCTTACACTTGCATGAGTATGTGTCACCAGGTTCATAATTGCTCCTCCTGTGAGGCCTGTGTTTGGAAACACAATTAAGCTGCTATTTCTGTCCTGGCTGGGGAGGCTACACTAGGATTTCTGCAGAGCATCCAGCACTGGGATCTCTGCAGAGCATCCAGATTTCTGCTGCAGATGGAGCTGACCTCACCCAAAGCAGTCTGCAGGCTTTGGGAGCTTTCCTACTTTTTACTTGATATTTTTTTAAACAGCAACGCTTTTGCCTGCCCAGAAGCCCTGGGGCAATGGGAGCCCTTAAGGAATCGGAGCTGTTGTGTGATTCCTAACAGCACCAAACTGCTGCTGGCAAAGATCCATTCTTGCAGTCTGATGTTTCTCCTTTTTAACTTCCATGATTTTTACATGAATGCTGATTCCTCACAATTCTCTTTCAAGGGCTGTTATCTGCAAAGTTCCCTATCAGCTGTAAGAACTTCACAAAGGCTTTGGTCAAAACTTTTAGAAGTATGTTGGTAACAATAGAATTCTCACACAATAAGCTGCAAGAAGAAAATAAATACATGTAAATAAGGCATTATAATAGTCTAAAGCCCTTGCCAGCATCCTGTCTTTTTAGTGACTGCACAGCTGTGTTTCCATTACACAATTAATGGCTTTCCTACCTTCCAAAGAGACATTTGTACCAAATGGTAGCACAATGCAAGACATACCAAACAGCTGCCAATAGCTCATCTCTTCCTCATGGCACCGGCTGTGCACATAATTAAGGGCTAAAATGCCCTTTGTCAAAAGTTTTCAGACTAAATGTCTAAATCATGACTAGGATTCAAATCAGTGCCCTATCTTTGCACGTATTTTGGTACCTATATACTTTCATTAACCTACAATAATGAACTGGGGTACAAGTTTGAGGATCTTTTTCAAGCTTTTGACTTTTAATTCAGCTTCAGTCACACAAATTAAAGGAGGTATTGACCACACTATGCCTCCAGAGAACCTGAGAAGAGTTAGGAGTGTTTGAAAATTCCAAACAGACAATCAGTACCTTCAGAAGCCCACACTCATGTTGTAATTACTATTTTTCTTGTAAAAGCATTTTTCTGAGGTGCCCAATGATATGTCCCTAGTACACCCACCTTCTGCTTTCCCACGGAATCTTACAGAAGCTATTTTAATCATTTCACTACAGATGCTTCATTTTATGTAAAACAGTCACCTGAGCTCTCAGATTTAAGTACAGTTGAAGATGTATCTTAGTGTAGCAATTTTAATTTCTGCTTGTTTTACTGTCTTTTTTTCCCCTTTGTTGATGTCAGTAAAACATCACCAATGAGACCATAAGTAATTTAGTAGATCTGAAAACACTGGAAATCTTTGCAGTACTTTTTCCAACAGTTCAGCATCTTCTGTTTCAGCTGAAGTCAAATTATGTCTCATTTATCACTTCTCCATGGAGCACTCTAGATTACAGCTTTAAGTGTAAAGGAGTGTTAGATGAGAAAAGCCACGTACTCTAATACTTAAGGGAAAAGTGTGGCACACAGAGCATAGCTGCTATTCACATTTCTCAGACTTCTTGTTCAAATGCATCTCAATTCCTGAAGAGCAGCCTACATCAGGAGGCAGGAAAGCTGTTTAAAGATGACTGTAGAAATGAACAAAAGAATTCCCAAAATTCCCAGATACAGACATATGAATTTGAGTTACTTTTGCTGATTCTTTCATCCAACATATTCAGAAATGAGCATTATATCACTATGCTGTGAACAGTCATTATAGCTGAATAAGTTTTCAAGAAAAATGTTCAAATCCAAATCTCTTCCTAATTTTGAAACTTCTAATCAGAAGAGAAATAAAATAAAGCAATTAGGCTATAATAAAGGTTTCTATGATTTCAGGAAAATTATAGTAGCTTGAATTCTCACTGCATTTTAATTCAAAAGAGTTAAGGAAAAGTAATTTTCATCAGTTTTTAATTTATCAATATCCTTGACTTCATGGAGTATTTTGAAATCTGTGATCTATTTAAATAGATAATAAATTTTAAATTATTCAAAGATAATAAATTGTATAACCATCACTTAACACTGAATTCTTGGGTATTTAGTAGCTCTGCCACCTTTAGATCTCTCTTAAAACTATAATCAATTTTACATCCTAGCTTCCTAGCTGCTGTTGGAGTATGGAAACTCCCTGTTTTGATGCAGGAACATATCCCTGTAGGGTGCACTTCCCAAGAGAGGTGGCATTTCCCATGTTTTTGGCTAAATCAGCGCAACTACAGAAGGCCTGCAGGTACCTGCAAGAGGTGGATGACACTCCTTCAGCAGATATTAAATCAAGTGAACGAATGCAATATTGCCATCAATGATTAAAATTCAGTCAATTTTGCTGGAAGGAATTTGAGGATATAATTCAGCCTCTACCCAATACCTCTGTACTAATGTTATTCCCTCAAGAGGAAAGAATACTGTTTGCCATTCTGCTTTTACCCAGTCCTGTCATACTAACTTTATTCCCTTGAGATGAGAAGTGTTCCTTAAAATATCAGTATTTCAAAAATCTTACATTTTCCATCTCCCCAGCCACAAGGGGACTGTGGCATAGATTATGTTCATTTTCTCCTTTTGATGCTCCTTTAAGGAATTCTATTTTCACTGCAGGTAAGATTGGTACTTAGTGTGTTCCATCTTCCAGGTGCATTAATTACTTACCTAGAAAATCTCTCTAACACTCAGTGAAAATATAAGTGGTTCTAGAAAATAAATTGAGTACCAAAAGCCATTCTGGCATAGATTATTGCTCTAATTGGCTGGAACTTAACTGTGTGGGAGGAGGAAAGGATGGAGAGGAAAAAAGATCATGCTTTCCTTATCTCACTGAAAAGATAAAACTAATGCAGCTATTATATCATATAAATTTTTTCACTTGAGTTAAAATAAAATATTGGTCTAAGGTAAACTCAGTGGTTACAGCAAGGCTTAACATACAAGTTGATTCCTTCCTCTGTCAGTGAGAACTGAACTGCAAGGGGCATTTTCCAGAATGATGTCCCAGGTTAAAAAAGGATTTTCTAATTTTTAATCTCTCTTAGTAATTTCATACTTAGTACTTTCATACAACAGCTGAGAGTAATAGAAAAGTGAAGCATATTTTATTAATTATGTGTTTTTAAATACATAAATATTATGTCAATTTTACTATAAATCTTTAGTAATAACCACTACTTACAGAGGAAATTACCAAAGCAAAGTAAATACCATTCTCAGTAATTCCCTCAGCTAAACACCTAAACCAAGTGCCTGGATTAGTTCTAAACTGGTGTTCTTGTAATTAATGCTCT
The DNA here is from genome assembly GCF_037042795.1 of Molothrus aeneus. Lineage (NCBI taxonomy): Eukaryota > Metazoa > Chordata > Aves > Passeriformes > Icteridae > Molothrus > Molothrus aeneus. The sequence goes on along the minus strand of NC_089655.1, from coordinate 11,464,222 downwards.
ACTCTGCAATGTGCTGTCATTGGTGATTTATTACAGCTCTTACATTAAAAGTATAACCAGATTTGTAGACTCCGTGGAGAGTTAGAAATGCCGCATTACAAATGAGGCGGTTTGGTTTTGTAACAAAAAAATGTCTTATTGCTACTTGCGTATTAAAATGGTTTTCTGGTAGCCCTGGGAAAACTAATAGTGGTGTATAAGCACTTTATGCCAATTTCATTTAGAGCAGAAAGAGGTTGGCTGTCTGTGTGGGTGACAAGGGAAGGGAATTTATGGTTATAGAGAAAATACTTCCAAACACTTGGAATCCAGAAGACTTGAATCCTAACTTTTTCTTCCCACAAAAGCAATCCCACTTGCAAGTACATGCATTCAACATATTGAGAATTTTTGAGTGGCATTTAAGCAGCCCCTGGAGCACCGCATGGCCCTGGCTCATGGCCCCTCAGACAGGAGAGGATGTCACCCCACAGGCTGCTGTGCAAGGTGCAACTCCTTGGGGAACCCAGGGATTTTTAAATTCCAGCCTATTGCTCCTATTTTTCTAATTCTCATCAAAAGGTCTTGACATCTCCTCTTTAAAATAACTCCAGAAACATCTGACTGAGAGGCATGACAATTTGGGAAAAGGCTCCTATGGAAGCTGTTTCTTAACGTGGTTTTCAGAAGATCTCTTTAAAACAAATTGTTTTGCTCTGAAGGGATTTGTGCTGCACAGCACTGACAGTTAAGTGCTAAATGGATGTCTCCATGGGCTCTGTATTGCTGTTGAACAAAACACAGAAGCTGAGCACTAAATAAAACACTGCACTTAAATACACTAATAAAAGTAAGGCCAAGAGAACAGTGGGTCATTTTTACGCTATATCAGCAAGTGTCATGTTTCAAGAAAAAACATTCAGATATCACTCCTTTTATGACAATAACTAGTTCTGAAGCAGTTGTTTTATTTAATTTTTTCTAACTCATGGTGAGAAATTTGAATAAGTTGCAGTCAGTGAATAAATGTGTCATATGTGTGAGTGATAGACTTTTAAAAAAGAGAGCAAACTATGTGGGGAACACAGAAGATTCTGAATGAAGCTAACAAGCTACTTTTACCATTTTAAGGAGCTGAAGCTTTGATAATAGACCATATCATGCTTGTGCCTGGAATAGGAAGGAGTGGAGTCTGCTCTAATTTAGCTATTGAAATAACACCTGGATTTTTGCAACACAAAAGAAGAAAAGGAGTCTGGATTTAATCTTCTAGCAAGCAAGCAGTGATAGTGAAAGATCAAAATACAGAGAAACTAGAGATAAGAGGAGAAAGACCAGCACAGTTCAGCAAAGACACATTTAAAAAAAAAAAAGCCTCACAGAAACAAAAAAAATATTTGGGTTATATTTGCTCAGGGGGTAGAAAAGAAAAATTGATGTACAGCAATTCAATTCCAACATTGGAGGTATCTGACACAGATGCTGTGGCTGCAAATGTTACACCCACTGTGAACAGAGGCCAAGGAGATCAGCAGGGCTGTGCTGTGGGACACGACACATTCACCCAGAGAGCAAAGGAAAAATGTGCTGTTCGTGTTGAGTGCAAACACCCAGACAAGGATGAGGGATTTTTTTCTCTTCAACAATCATTTACTGAAATCAGCGTGGAACTTTGAAGTAGGAAGAAGCAGGAGGCTTGTAGTGAGTAAAAGTAGGTAAAGTTGTGGGGAAATGAAAAAGATGCACTAAACTGGATTTGCAAGAAATCCATAAAGATTGTATCTTGATGGGATTGCTGGCAGACAAGGGGTGAGAAGTTTAAAATCAGCTATACCAAGAAAGCACTCCAGGCAACAGTAAAAGCTTGAATTTAGTAGGATTGCTGAGAAAAAGTATAGAGCAAAGGCAAAGATATAGAAAAAAAACTCTTTTCCTCAAAAAAAAATGTATATTAACAGAAGTTTTGAAAATACAAGAAAGGAAATTTAGTTTAAGAATTTCTGATTCTAAAATGTGCCAATAGTACATCTACTTTAATTTTTTTCTGAGTCTTGAATGAGATTTTCTAAATGAAAAACAAAATATCATTCAGCTTTAAAACCTGTGGAGTACTTTATCTCATCCCAACAATTAAAGTATGCAGTTGTGGCTCCTCATAGCAGTCAGTATCCTTCCCTCAGAAGATTTTCATATATACACAGATATCTATTTTATAGAGATGTAGATCCTGTCATGGCACTCCTGATACATTTTTCTATTGTTTCAAACAATGCATGATATTGCCACAAAGACGTGGGATCATGTTTGCTCCCAAGTGGAAATGCAAGAACCTATCATAATTTCTATGAGTCACAAGATCCCAGACTTAGAAGTTTTTGACAACTGGTTCCTCTCATCTAAATTTAATTCAAATAATTTAAGACTGCTAACCTGTAAATATTTTTTGTGCTTGTTTTAATGTCATTCATTATTGCAGCACAAAATGAGGGCTATGGAATGTGTGCTTGGGATAATTGATGGTGCTACCATGGAGTCCAAAATATCCTCCCATATACTAATGGGTTTTATGCCATTTTGCCTCTGAAATTTGTTTTAATGATTTTGACAGCTCTCATTTTTCCTTTGTTAAATCTTAGTGATTGTTACTGGATATTTCTTTTTAGAAGCACAAACAAATAACAAAAAATACATAAGCCCACTGAGGACAAATAAAACATCTCCATAGTAACATTCTGGATAGTGATGTATGGCTGGTTGCAGACAGACTGACAAACTTCAGTTCTAACTCTGCATCAGGATCTGTTAGCATAGAATCCTGAGCTCAAAAATGACTGCAGAAATGAAATGCCCCTTTTTCCTCTCTGTGGTTATTTGGCAGCAATGATTGATTTTTTGCAGATGTGGTTAAATAGGAAAATTTATTTTATTAGTTTTAATATAATCAGTTGCAAATATAATCAAAAACATCCCCTCAAGGCAAATGAATATTTTGGCTTTGCTTGATTTTTCCCACAAGAAATTCTACCCTACTCATACATTTTAAGCTTATTATAAAATACCTTTAAATGACATTTTAAATAGTTTGGTTTGAAATTAGTATTGATATTGATGTCCATACAGTGCAATAAGAATTTCCATCTGCAAGACAATATTCATAGTAATAAGAAAGATTGTGCTATATTTTAAAGGGACAAGTTCTTAAAAGTCCATTTAGGATTATTTTTTCTCTCTAGGCCTTAGTGTACTCATACCCAGGACTGCATTATGCACAGCCACTTGTGTTACCACGAGCCATTTCCCAGGCTCCCCCTGTAAACATGAGTGAAGCTAATTTCCCTCAGCTTCCCTGCAGTTTGCACTGAAGCTCATATAACTTACTTGCTGTTTATGTATTTTACCAGTTGTCTATGTCAAGCTTTCATATACAAATCAGAGAAAAACCTGCAAGCAACTATGATTTTTAAAGCTAAAAGACACCTTGTGTCTAATTTGTCAGCAAATTAGGTGGGTTTAAAATCCACCCTTGAAACAGCAGCAATTTCTGTTCCTTTCATCTAAACAGTTCTGTATTCCAAGGGAACCTGGGATAATCAGTAGTTTGCTGTAGACATGAGTCATAATTATGTTCTTTCTCTCTCATTTAAGTTGTTCGAGTTCATGAATTTTTTGGCTGAGAATGTCATCTTCTGTTACATGGGACTCGCACTATTTACATTTCAAAATCACATCTTCAATCCTCTTTTCATATTTGGTGCTCTTGTATCCTTTGCTTTAAAGAAGTACATATCTCTGTGTGTGTGTGTGTGTGTATATATATATAAAAATAATGCATGTTCCATGTGAAAAAAGAAGTCAACAAACAAACCAATCAGTTCCTCAAATACTAAAGATCAGTAAATTGTCAATTCCAAGCACAATCATCTATTACCTATATGCTAATAACTGCCCCAATGCATGTAAGCACATGTTCTTTGGACAGTTGCTGTTTTCCTCCTCTGCTATAGGCAAATAGATTTAAACCTGCTGGGGAACTTTTGCCAGTGGTTTACAAGTGGGGTGGGAAATTGGGACAAGTATTTGGACACATCTGTGGGTACAGGTGCAACACAAAACCTTTTTTCCTGTCTGGAGCCAGTGCAGATCCCCAAACTGGAGAGCTGCCTCCAGACAGATGTGTGCCATAAGCAGGACTTCCCCAAAACAACTTAAATGATATGAAGTCCTTAAAAATCACACAGTTCTGCTTTGCTCAGATCTTTCCTTCTTTATACTTGGTATCTCTAGCATACATAGAATTATTTACACTATCATGTGCCTAAGAGGTAAGAAAAGCTCTGTGTCTGCCATGGTTTCTCAATAAATCTTACTCCTAGAGCAGTATAGATTCTTTTCACAGTGACAATTTATTCAATGATTTTTTTTTTTTCTCAGAGCAGCAGGACTCTGCTTATCACTTTTAAATGAACTGTAATAGCTTTGAAAGTTGGGAGCACACTGTTGATGTGCAGTAATTGTTATATGTAATTTCTAAATGAATAATCAGGACGGCATCAGAGCTGCAGGCAGCTCCTGGGGCAGCTGCTGGGTCTCAGACATTGCCTCTCAAACTCTTCACTGCTCTCCAGTCCAGACCACTCAGACTGGGAGTGCCATAATTGAGCCACAAGACAAGGGAAGGGCAAAAAACGTGCAAAATGTGCAAAAAGCATATACAGGGAGCTCAGACTGCCTTTCTCTAAACCTGATAATGCCCTCATGGCTCCAATTAAGGAAACTTGGTATAGTTCCACAGAGGAGTAGTAAAGAACTTCATCAGAGGAATCTCAGCTGAGAAGGGGAAGAAAAAGCAAAAAGTGCTTGATATAGACAATATGAATCACCAGGAAATAAGGAAGTAATAATCAGGTCCAAAAGTAGATTTAGTCTCTGAAAATTGCTGCTCAAGGACATAATGCTCTCTCTGCAATTGATGATGGGCATTTTCCTGAAGAGCTGAAGATGAAGTCACATGTGACACAAGTGTCATGAGTAGAAGTAGAGTGATTGAAGTGAGATATATAATGATGAATATAAAACCAGGATGTCTGGGAAAGGCAGATCTGTGCCACTGCACAGGGAGCATTAGAACATGGCATGTAAAACTTAAAAAGATAACATCATATTTGTTTAATTACACCTTAAAAATAATTTTAGAGAAATATTTGGGTTAATTCTGGTTTTGTCGGTAGTTTGTCCACTATTTTCCTCAACATCTTACATTTTAGGTGGCAGTTTTTGTAGCAAGAGCTTCCAACATATACCCACTATCTTTCCTTTTGAATTTGGGTCGAAAACATAAGATTCCCAGGACCTTTCAGCACATGATGATGTTTTCAGGTAAGAGCTATTTTGGCTTTTTTGGTATTTCTCCTGTCCACATTTAATGAATTACAAAAATAGTCAACTATCACTACAAAAAAACACATTTATCACAAATAATTTGTTATCTTAAAACTCAAGGTCATCTCTCCAAAGCTGCTGAAGCAAATGGATGCCTTGTGATCAACCTCACTGTGCTCTTTCCCTATTTTAATTAACATTTTGGAAATTCACTGCCCAGGAAGCTATTGTCTTTCAATCCATTGTCCCCCCATCTGTCTACACTTTCATGACAATTTGGGAATACCATGTTTTTAAGCTGTGCTGTTTTAGAGGCACCTGTAGTATACTTGAGAGTATTTTACACAGCAGCAAATAAATACCCAACTTGGACAGTGTTAGTGCTCACACTCAGATCAGACATGGCCTTTGGCAATTCCTTAAACTTCTGGAGCAGTTTTACTTTTAAACCTGATCATTTCAATTCCACAGACCTCTTCATATGTATTCCAGCTTGATATTAAATTTTGTTCATTTTGTTAACCTTGTAGAATAATAAAAAAAAAAAAAATCCAGAAGAGGGAGCCATGTTCTAGTCTGATTTGCACATCATCCCCAGAACTGTTAAGGCTCATCTGGATTACCTATTTTTTTACTTGTACAAGCTAGAAATAATTCCACTTGACTTTCTAATGCTAGTTAGGAAAAACTCACTTATAAGCCAAGTATATCTGTTCAGTAAAAGACAGAAATGCAGATACCCCTACGCTATTGATGATATAATTTTTTAAAATTAGAAACTCAGCACATTTTTTGCTTCATTTTCCTGCTTTTTATGCAAAAATGTATTCCACATTTGTATGGATAAAAGTTCTTGATTGACAGCCTTGATGTAGAGGGATCCATTTAGCCAGATAACGAGTGAAATACAATGTGCTGCATTTCAAGCTCCCTCATCAGGAGTACTCCACATCAGGGGGCCTCATTTGTGCCTATGTAATTCCAACTCTCTGGAGAGCAACACAGCAGTTCATTTCTATACCCATTCAATCCTTCTGCTAAAAGCTGCCACTGAAAATGTCACTAATTCCGGCGAGAGCGGGGTGAGGGATGATGACACATCCAGCAGGAGCTGCCTTTCAGCCCAACTGCTCCCCTGCCATTGTTCCATGGGTAACCTGGAGCTGGAGATCCCCCTGGTAAGCCTAGCAGGTGGCCAGCTAGACAGCAGCATGAAAAATAGCTTCATATCATTTGGTATCTAGTTCCTGGGCTCCATTTTGGCTTTTGGTTTGCATCAGCCAAAGTATAGGATGGAAAACCTTCTGAAATCTCTCTTATTCTTTAACTTTTCTGTCCTCGTTTTCTGCAATCAAATTTCATTCTCCACAGAACAGAAGCAGAAAGCAGCCTGCAGCCAGCTGAACGTGAGAACTCACACACTTTAGCTTTCCAGGACAATCTGGCAGCTGAGAACTGAAACAGCAGTATTGCAGGCTTCTAAAATATAAATGTTCAAGTTCTCAGAAAAGTAATTTTTATCTGTTTCCAAAGATAAAACCCCCTCTATTTTGTAGAGAAAAATGTGTTTACATTATAATAAAGTAATGGCATAATCTGCAGCTATAATAATAAAGACTGTCTCTCATGCTGCCAGCAGCTGCACACTTCACAGGATGCACAGATTTTCTGTGTAATTCTATTTTTTAAGATGCACCAAGATTTGTGCTTAGTTACCAATAACATCCATAGTGCTATAAACTGATAAAACTGCATATAGTGATAAACAGGGAGGACAGTGTCTGCCAGGAGAGAGACACATTTCTGATGAGTAAACAAGACATTGAATTTGAGTTTGAAGGAAATTATCTACAAAGATCTGTAGCAACAGTCATAGAACAATTTGGGCTGGAGGGGACCTTTAAAGGTTATCTGGCCCCCTGCAATGAGCAGAGCTATCTTCAACCAGATCAGGTCACCCAGAGCCCCATCCAGCCTGACCTCAAGTGTTTCCAAGGATGGGGCATCCACCACTTCAGTGTGGGTTTTACCATCCTCATTGTTCTGGCATAGCATCAGGTTCTTGTTGATCACAGGGAAAAATGCCCTTCATTCACTACAGCATCACACATTCAGATGTGGAAAACAATGAATTTGGGGTTAGTTTTGTTTTCTATCTTATTACCAAATCCACCAAACATTTACTGCTTGTTTTACTGCCACAATCACCAAAGTGATTGCTGAGAAAAATTGCTGAGAAAAGCAATTAAGGTCAGGCAAGTACACTGTTGATTAGCCTTTGATTAAACCTTACTCTGCAAAGAACTCTCCTGAAGTCACTAAGTTCTGCTTTTTGATGCATATCAATACAGTTGAGAAAAGGTGGAAGAGTTGGGCTTGGAGGTGGATTATGAAGGATTTTGATTTATCACATTCTTTATCTGCTTCTACCACTCCTCTAAAAATACATTACAGAGGGTGGATTCACGTCTACAACTGTTTTTAATCATGATTCCTGATAACATTCCATTGGAAATGAAAACTTGATTAGTGCTTTATACAAGGACTAATGAAGTCCAGGCTTCTCAAATTAAGTTGAACATCAGCTAAAGTGAGCAGTCCAGCAGTCTCTGCTCATGTGAAAAAGAAACATTTTAAAGTCTTAGACTTTATAGCATCTTCCACTCTTCTCCCAGCATCTTTATTTACTTTTTACTCTGCTTTCCTCTTCTCTACAACACATAAATAGGCAACAGAGAGGCTTGTGGGACACAGTGCTACAGGGGTGGTTGCTGTTAATATAAGATTACAGCATCAGTGGAGCCTGAAAGGATGAACACAAATGCAGCATTAAGCCAAAAGATGCCCATGTACAGACAGCTATTGTGCAGGCATTTACATCTACACATTCATACAGACACAGAGGTGGGAAGTGGCAATTGAAGAAATCAGCTAAATAGAAAAGAAAGCAAGGAAGAAAAGAGCAAAAAACTATGGCTGAAACCAAAACATCAGGGCTATCCACAGAAAGTCTTCTTTCCTGGCAGATTCTTTTCCCACCAGCAGCAAACATTCCAGCCCTCATGGGCTCTTCAGAGAGCTGGGTTTGGAGAGATGTTTGTGTAGGGTGTGGGCAAAGGATGGCTAACAGCCCTACAGGGCACACAGGTTCTGTTCTGGGGACTCTGGGGCTTAACCCTGGGCTGGTCTGCTTTGAAGGCTCTGACCCATTAGAGGGTATTGCTTAAAGATCAATCTCTAATGGCTGGCACAAAAAAATATCTGTTAGGAAATCTGTGATTCAGCCCAAGGATGAATGGATTAACACAGATGTGGAGCTGCCATCAGTGCACCTCTGAAAGATGAGGGGAGAGAATCTCTGCTAATGGTTCATCAGAGCTGGTCCTTCTGCTGCCCCACTCTGTCCAGGGGGAGCTGAGGTACCAACATCCACTGCATCCAGTCATCCCACTGGGCTTTGGTGGCAGTTTTCCCTGAAGTTTTACAGAACATTTCATCTTCCTTAACTTCAGACCATTTCAATAGCTCAACATGTTCTGAGGTTGTTAAAATTCCCTTCCTTCACTTGTATTATTACCTGAAAAGTATTTTGAGAGATGTATACATGTATATATAGGCATATAGCAGTGCTCCTTGCTTCTCATTAAGTCTTTACATTTTAAGTGTATTCATCTGCTTCCCACTGCTTTAGTTGTTTAGTTTATTTATTTTACTTAAGACGTGTCTTTAGTTGAAACTGAATTATCTCTTATAGACCATGTTGAGCCTTTTATAAATGAAAAATGCAGAGAAGTCACTCACTATTTTTCTGAACTGAAGAAACAGCCAGTCCACTGCTCAAGAAGACATACTAATTAACTTTTATATCTAAATATGTGTGTGTATATATATATATATATATATCTCCCCTCTTACAAAAAGAGGTGTTCTAGATTTAAAATTAAAGGTGTGCTGTAACTGTGGGAAAAAACATTGTTTTCCAGTGAAATGTAGCTGTTCCAATCATCCAGATTACCACTGTAACCACTGAAATAAAGACCATTTCAACAGTTGTTCATTCCCTCCTTAGTTTAAAATGAGATTATATTCTTTCCCTGTTAGAAAATAGTAAAGCACTGCATCCTCAGAGATGTCTTTTACACAAAAGCAAAGCCAAGGAAAGCCCAGTGTCTGCCTGCAGGGTTTTGAACCTGCTCCACTGAGTATTTTCAGACAGTGCAACCCCAGTCTGCTTCTTCCTTGCAGAAATGGCTTTGTGCTGTTCCCTGCATAAACTTCTATACCAAATAATTGGAAGCCCAGCTTCTATACCAAATAATTCACATTCTAGCTATGTAATCTTAAAGAGCTTTTGAGTTCTAGGCCAAAAATAGCTGCATTTAGCAGTTAATTAAATGATTCTGCATATGTCATCAGTGCCTTACAAGAGGTTTGATTACTAGATTTAATTTCTCAATACTTTGCAAGGTACTTTTTGCACTCAGCATGTATTGTATACACATAATGACTTTGCTCTCTAGAATTATTTTGTGAAAGTTTTTTAGAAAACGATAAAGCACATTTAAATAGATAAATGAAAGGCATTGGAAAATATGGAGTATTGTTTGTATTATGCAACCTGAGGGCTGCAGGCACCAGCAGGTTTTTTCCCCCTCAATTTTTAAACATGGCATTTTGTCAAGACCTATTTAGTCCCTTTATTACTACCTATGGGGCTTTTTTTTTTTAAACTCATTTAGCTGTTTTCACCACCCTTGTAATTTCTTGTTTGTTCAGTCTCTGTGGGTGTATAATTCTACAACTATTATAACATTTCAAGTACATTAATTTATTCTGCATCCCCTTTTAGGGGATGTTTAGTTTGAAAAAATATTCATTGTTTTTAAGTCATGTTTTTCTGACTAGTCTTAGAACATTAAATGATTTTAAAGGAATATATTTTTTATTTTCAAGGAAGCAATGAGTAGCATATTTAGGTACAGATTTTAATGCCAATCCTCTTTTTCACTTGCTCCTGACTTCATGAGTAGTCCCACTTAACAGAGAATATAAATTTCTTTTTCAACCTGCATTAGGTTCAGATCCCTACTTAATTTGCAATTATTCTAGACAAAGAATTCAGTGGACTTAAAGCAAAAGTGTGATTATTATGTGAATATGAGAGTACTTTTGCAAATTTGCTGCATTAAATCCCACTCTTTCAGTTATCATGATTCAGTACTTTATAAACAGGATTATGATCTGAAAATTTCCTCTGTCCTTGGAACTGGCTTTGGACTTAAAAGATTAAAACTCTGTTTCTCTCATTAAGTCCATCCCCCTTGACTCGTTCCAGGTTTGCGAGGCGCCATTGCATTTGCGTTGGCCATTCGGGACACGGACTCGCAGCCCAAGCAGATGATGTTCAGCACAGCCCTGCTAGTGGTGTTCTTCACAGTCTGGGTGTGTGGGGGAGGCACCACACCAATGCTCACCTGGCTGCAGATCAGGTCAGTACTGTCTGTGCAGCCCCGGCCAGCAGCACAGAATGGGATCCCTATGGATCCACGGCAACATCCTTACAACTTCCTAATGCTTCTAGGTGTGCTTTGTATGAGCTTTAGGACACACAAAGGGAGGGTTTATGCATCTGTTAGTGGCTCCAGACCACAAGGAACAGGTCCTTCCTAAGTTTGTTATGGGCTTAGATGTAGGTCAGACACATCCTTGTTTCCTGAGAGTTTGTTTCACTACTGCTCTTTTTAAACATCATGAATACATCTTAATAGTGTCCTCCTTGCTGCTGAGGAAAGAGTTATACAGGCAGATTTTGCCCTCATCCTAAAATATGTAGTTACTTCACAAACATCTAATAAATGGTGTATTTCTGATTATAATGAGAATATGCTGGAAAAATCTTCCTCCACTGCTGCCTCATTCAGGCATTAATTTATTATGCATTGTTTTATATATTTTTCTTCACTATATTATTTTTTTAATTACTTCATAGTTACTTGTATTCACAGAGAGCAATGAATGACAAGGGAGGTTAAATTACAAGTGAGAGGGACATAGAAAACTGGAGTAAAAAGGATCTAATTTAAATGCAATGTCCTTCCAAGTGTGCTTTTTTGAAACCTAACTTTTAATAATGAGTGTACTCATGCTGGTTATTGATTCTGGTTACTTCACAATCCATTCAGAACTCCCTGCTGTGATTTGCAAGATCACCACAGAAATCCTCAGTATCGAGATAGGCCTGCAATTCACAAGTCCTTATCATTTATTCTATATATAGCATATGTTTTCCTTGTTTACAAAATGATGTCTGATTACAAGCCTTCATGTCAGACTCTTGCTATAAAATAGCAGCTGAAGATAACCAAATTGGGGCTTTTACAAAGAGCATAGATAAAATTGCAGACAAAATAAGGACTAGTGTACAAGTGTACTGGAGAAACACGGATACAGGCATCCATGTACAGTGTGGAGGTTTTCTATTTCTGTGACAGTTTGATTCTTCTTCATGACATGCCTCATGTCCCATAATGTCAATCAAGGCCATTACAGTTTGGATACACTCTGGCACTATCAGTCATCTTTCTGAGATTTGCCACTTTTTCACTGTCAGTCAGCAAGAGTTTTTCTGTGTGGCAACAGAAAGGCAGGTGAGGAAGAGCTTTCTCAGTAGATCTTGGGGAGCAAGTCAGTCTGGGTTTCTATAACAGGAGATAAGGAATAATGCTGAGAATACAGTAAGGAGAAAAGGCTGGCAGCAATGTGCAGTCTGAGTAGTCAACGTGCAGATTGAGAGCTTGGGTCACTAGATGCCCCTCGTGGTTTAGCTCTCAAGGGAATTTTTAAATTAAGATTGTGAAGTGCTTTCACTAACAAGGAAATTAATTGGATGCAAGGGCATTTCTTCTGCTCCTTAGTGCTACCCAGAAGTGCAAAGCCCCCCAAGAGCACAAGTGAGGGGCTGACTCTCATATTAACTGTTTATACTGTTCAGTGCACATGCTTCTTTCTCTAGACTCTTGTACAATAGATTTCACCCAAGACACTGAAAGTAGACAATCATTACTGATTTGAAATGCTTATCTCTGAGGATTTCCTCTGAATCCCATTGGATCTGCCAGACATTTTTATCAATAAAATAAATTGAGTTTGTAATCAGGATATCGATTTTCTTACTATAAAGATATTAGGTTCATAATTTACACTTACTTTCTTGACACTGGAACATATATCTTCATAAATTATGAGGAGGTCAGAGATAAAATTTTAAATAGACATCTTTAATTACAAATTTATCTTGAGGCTCTGATTTCTCCTTCTAGTGAAGATATTTAATTGTATTTATAATTTATTACACCTCAGTGTGGACTTTTTTCCTTAGCTACCAGCATTTATCTTTTTAGTCTTAACGAATTTTGCTAAGTAATTGTATTCAAAGGTGGTGGTAATTCATGACAATTGACACTTGTATGGATTCTGGCAGATGAGTTTGCTAAGGAAAGTTATGGAGCTGTGGCAAATGACCCCAGCTTGCTTAGCATGCTGGCACCTGTGCCTGAACAGCAGCTCTGAGCTGCATCTATCCCCATGGTTCTTTAGAAGAAAAAGATGGTATTTTTCAACCTAGCTTGGAGGGTTCCACTCACAAAGCCACAGAAACTGCATTACAAGTACAAAAATTATATGATTGTCTCTGAAGAGATTTATTGGAAAGGGTTTGTGTGCCATCAATTACAGAAAAAAGGGCTGAAGCCAGAGAAATGCTGCAAGCATGGCTATGAGCACAGAAGAGGGGGTCTGGTCTCACAGCAGCCCTTTGTGATCAGCTGATGCAAACATTGCTCAGGCACCTTCCCAGGGCAGCTTGAAATTCCTCTGTGAGATTCCCAGTGCTCCAGGGAACCACATCTACCACTGTCAGTCCTACTCAAAGCACAGTGCCAGCTCAGTTATTCCAAACAACTAAAGGTACTCACCTTCTCAAAATAGTGCTTATGGGAAATCAAAATATAGGAATGGTCACAGTGACTACACTGGTTTCCCTACAGAAACAAGTTGCTGTATAGGTAAACCTTCTCAGGAGAGAATGTCAAAAACAGCACAATCAAGTAAGTAACAGTCACAAACAGAGTGTGCTTTTTTTTGCCAATTTTTCATCATAAAATGATTATCCAGCAGATAATGTATTAAATTCATCTGGAGGCATTCAGAGACTAATAGAGAAGAGCAAGTCATTTCTGAATCTATTTGGATAGATTGATTCTCATTCACATGCACTGTTTTGTGTCCCCTCTCCCTCTGTGAAATAGGGTCCAGTTCCTATCATTAGTTCAGGACATGCAACTCTGAACTCCTCAAGGTCAACCAGCTCAGTCTTATCCTAGAGATAAATTCTTGTGTTTATATGGTACAGACCAATTTACCCACAGTTTGGATTTAAAAGATAAATAAATCTATCATCCATTCAGTTCTAGATATGTAAAAATAACATAAATCAGAAAGAGCTCACACCCATATATTTACCATTTACTCTGGCATAATGCATTACAGTGTTAGGGCAGAAGGCAGTACTCAGATCTCTACAGCCTTCTTGCTGTATATCATTGCCACATATTATACCATGTTTCAATTATTTATTGCTTTCTCCATAATTTACATTGAGCATTTCTCTTAACAGTGATCAGGACACTTGGTGTAGAAGGGAATGACAATTCCCTTACAATGACAACTATAAATAAGAGTACGAATGAAACTTCTGAAAGAAATCAGTCTTTGTCTCCATAATAATTGGATTCCCATAACTTTCCCCCTCTCCTCACAGCAATACCATCAGATCTGCGTTTTCTTTTTCAGTTGAAATTTAACATAATGTAAATATAATCTGTCACTCTATTTTTAGAGAAAAGATGTGGCCTCAGAGATAACTACCAGTAGATTTATTCCAGGAATATGTATGGCTTATACAATATTTGCAAATTGTTGCTAAAACATATAGTAAGATACACTATCAAAAATAACCATGTGCTACCTAAAAAGGCTCAACTTCTATCTCCCATGTAATGCAGCAGCATCAATCAGCTGTGTCACGAGAAACCAGCTAAGAGCTTTTGGAAAAAAAAAGCTGAAATGTATCCCAGGAATCCACTAAATTTATTAATAATAATTCTTCCTCCCTTTCTTTAACAAATAAATTATATTTAAATATATATTCCTACTTAAACTATATCTTGAATCTAAGAAAAGTTCTTAAAGCTTTGGAAATATGACCTGCTAATAACAGAATTTATGGCTCAATGTGTCTACATGTCAAAACACAGTTTTAACAGAAATCCATGCCAATAATTCTCATTTTACTACTGCATTTACTCATACACAACACCCTTCAAAATGAGTCTTAAAATTCTTGGCAAAGACTGAATATTTCTTCACTTTATTCTAAAAGAATGAAACGTACACTTTTGGAAATATCTTATTTATTTTAGCTGTCTGCTTTCTAAACACCTGAAACTCTGAGTTTCAGGGAGAGTTGGGTGTTCCCTTTCTGAAGATGAGGTTGTATTTACGAGTTCCCAATTGTCTGGTGCAGCAGCAGCACCTCCCCGCACAGAAGTGGTGCAGGTGTTTACAGCACTGTCAGCTGCCACACTGGGAGCAGCTGCACCACCTCCCTAAGTAATACACTGTCCTTTGACTATGTCTTAAAGTTGTAACAGGAAAAAGAATTGCTTTTACTCCCCATGTGAAAGGACTACAATATTCAGTTCTTGGCAGACAATGAATAAACCTGGATCAGCATGTGAGAATAATTCCATAATACATCAACACCAAAACAGAGAGAGCCATTTAAGTTCCCAGTCAAATTGAACTATTCAATAAATGTGCCTTCAGAGATGCTGAGCATTACTTGCTAATGCTTTTGGATATATGATTCCCTTCATTCCCCATACTCTGATTAAAAATAGAGAGCTACATTTTACAGTAAATCTGCACTGAGAGGTTTGAGGATAAAGGATTCTCCTGACAAGCAGTGCAAAAATTCAAAGCTGTTAATAAAACATGTCCTATAAAAGCATTGTGCTAGGTATTAGGTCTTGTTTGTTTATCATCACCTTCTGTGTAAATGTTTGCCAAGAGATTTCCAGACTCTTTGTGCATCTCTTTGCAGCTGTTCTTCAGTTAATAGGAAGAATTCTATTCCATAATCTAAACAAATACTGAGTAGCTTTGAATAGTAGCTTTTACTACTGTGCCTATCTGGCCATTGCTGTTGATAAATGTATTTTAGAAAAGAGCTGTCTGTGTGCCTGGCTGCCCTTAAAATCACACCATTTCTAGTTCACCTAAAACTTCAGTTCCAAACATCCAACTTTCTCTAAGTACTGAGGCCTGGTATTACCCATTTTTGGGGCATGACCAAGGCTGACCAAACTCACATTCTCAGCAGAAGCATCTCACTCAACAGAAGGAGCCAACATTTTGGATCCTTCAGTATCCAATAGTTTGTTTTGACACCAAAGTCTAAGGCAGTGCATATGTTTAGCAGGATGGCTCATTAGGGATGTAGCTGGGCAGTGGGGTGAAATGCTGTGCCATGACTGTGTATGACTGTGGCTGTCTACCACAAAACAACCTAAAAACCTGGTTAGTTGAACATGATTTTGTATTTATCTCAGCCCTTTCGCAGCTAGTTATAGACTGCTGAAAGACAGAACTTTATGACAGAGCAACCACAATAAGAACATGATCTTGGCCAGGATTATAGTACTACTGCTTCAGTCACAAAAATATTCTTTTCATTATTCCCAAACTCTGTAGCAGGATTCCCTGTGTCCAGCTGTGTTCAAGGGGGTGCTGCAGAAAGGCACTGGACAGAATGGCCTCCTGACAGGTGATCTAGGCTGCACTCAGCTGAGGCAAGGAGGAATGATCCCGTAGCCTGGTTAAGAGAACCCTGATCAGAATATTGTGCTGCATCACAGAGTGCTTCTCTGCTCATGGAGGAGAGCATGAGACAGTACATCTCCTTACAGCCATTCCTTATCAACTAGAGCCAAACTGGAGTTTGATCTCTAGTGCCTCTCATTTATTCCTAAACTAAGGACACATCTTGGCTTTCCTTTCTCCCTCACATGGGCACACAAGGATTATCCTTCCTGAAACATGGCTAGTCCGTGAGACACTCTGAATGTACCAGCTGAGTGTGTATGTATCTTCAGATGATCCATAATTCATTACTTAGAAACTATTAAGGACCTTGTTAATTATTTTGCTTGTATTCCTTGGTACACATTTTCCTGTCCTTGTTTGTCAATAAGAAGGAAAGTCAGTTTAGAGAAGGTTTAGCTAAATGTTGTTTCCTGGCCTTAGCCGGTTCTGACCCATATTCCTTTGGGTCATATTTCATCTAGAGTCCTGGAAAACAGTTTAGTTGAAGTGAAGCTGTTATTTGCTGTTGGAAACAGAATCTTCAACTGTAATTTTAAGTGACCACAACATAGAGATGAACAGTGCAATTAAAGGCAGGATATTTTCAAGCATGGTTGTATTTCTGTGCACTTTGTACTGGTTATTATTTTGTTTTGTGTTTAGAACAGTCATAATCAGCCTAACTGTTGTTCCCTCTCAGTAACAAATATAGCTCCAATAAACAAAGTTTGATCTGGTTTGCAGGGTCATATTGCTCTTTAGCCATGGTACAGTATGTATTTAAATCACACTGCAATAAACACTCTTGTTGAGAGGCCAATTTCAGCCAGGTCTCTTCAGCCCACTGAGAATTTTTTCACCCAGACACACCTTCAAAAGGGATCACCCTGTCTTTGCTTGGAAAAGCATTTAATCCTAAAAAAACCCGCTGAAATCCAGAAACAGCTGTAATTTAATCTAACAAGTCTAATCATAAATGCTGCAACTATTTTTAATATACTGTCTTTAGCTGCCAACTATTTGTTCCTGTGAACATCTACAGGACAGCCTTTGCCTGGCACCTTTTATACTGAGGATAGCTTGAATATTCCTGCATTATCACTCAAGGCATATACATGAGAAAACACATTGCTGACGCCAGGCTCTCCTCAGCCTTAGGATGTTACTGATCAATGTGCAGATTCTCAGGTCACAAGATCCACATTGCTGTTTAAAAAGGGATTTTCACAATTGTGAAGAACACCATGAAAATTATTCAAGTAAAATTAAACTAACAAGGAATCTTTCATGTGTTCATGGACAGCCCACCATAAAGGCTCAGAGGAAATGTTGTCCCAGAGTTTTTGCAGGAGCATTATCTTCAAGACACACTGTTTTGCTGATGAGCTCCATCATTGTTGGTGCACAATATTCTGGGTACAACAGAAAAATAGGAATTTGTGATTCACTTAGGAAACTGCATGGCTGCCAGTCCCTCTCTGTGCACCCAGTAACTCACCTACCCAGCAGGGGGGGGGCAACTGGACCAGGTACACAGTGGAAAAGGCAGAAAGGTTTAGCCAAGAGATCGTTGTCATTCAGCATTTGACTAATTTGCATGGTAATGTATTGATTACATGTCACATGGGTCACAGAGAGCAGAAGATCAGATGCTGGTTTATCACTTTGTTCCCCTTGATCCCCTGTAGTAGCACAGGCTAAAATACTGGGTTAGAACTGAGTCAAGGATCTTTTTTTAATACAAAAATATTGCTAGATTTGCTACTTTTTCTTTGGTTTTGCCACCAGTTCTGGATTTGTGGGTATGAAAGCACTTCATGTGTATGTAGTAATTACAAGAAATAGCAAATGGTCTGGAGTTCCTGCCTGAAGCCATATTAGAAAGGCCTTCTGCTTCAGAGGAGCTCAACATCACACATGAAATCATCTTTGAGCATTTCTTGGGGGACAGCCACCCTGAAAGGGTTAAGATGGGAACTGCTTTTGCAGTGGTAGCTAGAGCATGATGAGCCTGGGAAATGCTATAAATCAAGAAGCACTATAAAATTGGACAATAAATGTATTGGCTGTTATTATAAGAAAAAGAAATTGGATAATTTCCTTTCATTTCTATCTGAAAATGAGAAATCATCCAGGTAATGAATCTCAGTGATCTCCTGAAATGCCTGTCATTTATTTGCAAGGTACTTCTCTGCAAAGATAAGGTGTGCATTTGATCTCTCAGTTATTCACCACAGCATTTTGCCTGAATGGCACTAAACAAGATTTATAAACATTTGTGCTTGAAACAAAATAAAAGACTAAAATACAAAGGTCTTGGCTTTCTGACTGCAGCTGTGAAGGCAGTCCAGGGCAGATGTTGAATAGGGGATGTTGGATTGCAATTGTGACTGGTGCATGACTTGTACATGACTCCAGCTATCAACTCTGTTGGTCTTTATTGGCCAGAGGGGTCTAATTTTGAGCACAGTCTCCTAACAGGGCAGACAGTTAAATCCCACCTCACACAGCTTGTATTTCTAGCTACACATGGCTATTGAAAACAGAAAAAGAAAGATATGAAAGATACACTTTTATTGCTAGACTATTTGGTACAGGAGAGAAGGAAAATTACACAACAATAAAAGATTCATGCCCTCAGTTTACTAGCAGCAAATGATAAGATTAACTTTCCACAGGCCAAAACCTCTGAATAGTTCCAGAAAACTATAAAAAAATCTATAATTTGGAATAGAAACCATCCAGCTAGATTTGTGTCAATTAAACTATATAGTTTATCCTATTTTAAAATACTGCTGCTTTGATGTGTCTGAGTATGCTAAAAAAGTTTTCTTCCATCTAATGCAGTAACTTTATTCTCCTATTAAAACTTTTCTCCTTGTCATACAAAAGATAACTGCTATGCAGCAGTCAACATAAGGAAGTTATTCAAGTTACAAAGAACCAAATAAACCTATCAGGAAATAGTGCTAGGGAACAACTTAATTATTTGGATCTTTGGAATGAGACTGATGATTTATTGCTTTCTACCAAAATATCCCAAATTAATCTGGAGCTCTAACTACTCTGTCAGAATTAAATTGGAGCAAGCATAAACCCAGCTTATTTCATGCATATGTCAAAACTGTATCATTTGAAGGTGAGCAAAAGGTACAGAAAAATAGTTTGAGCCTTTAAAAGTTTGAGATAAATATGTGGTATCAACATGGACTCTAGAAAAAATAAGGATCATATTTACTAAGATGAATCTTATATTCCTGGTCAGTAAGCATTGAACAAGATACTGCTTAATTCTTCCTTTTATTGGTCAGAAACTGATGCTTTCTGCAAAATAATTGGTCTCAAAACTCACTGAACTTTGATATTTTAAGAACTGTGTGATGCTGTCAGCTGGACTAAAAAATAGAGCATGGAATTAATGGCTTTCATATTTGTTAGTTTGCATAATTTCCAAAGTGTGCATGTTCATCCTTCTCCTATTTTGTTCAACTAAGAATACTAGAATTACTTCAGCAAGAAAATATTAAATGAATGCTTCATTTAGAAGGGATAAAAGTTTTCAGCATGACCTAAAATATCATTTCAATAAGAAAAAACCCAAAAGTTTTCAAACTTTCTCAGTTTTTTTAAGCTTTCCCGTGGTTTTCTCTTCTGTTATCAAGTATTCCACAAAGTGCCAAAAACATTGCATTCCAATTTTAAACTCTACATCAAAAAAATAAAAACCCAAAACAGACCTTGTGTCTTCCAACAAGAATAAAGGTATAGAATAACTGGGAAGATTTGTGGTCTTACAGTCCCTAAGGGTCTTATGCAAAGTATGGACTATGACATAAATATTCTAACAAAACAATAGTGAACCTAAAAAATAAGAACATTACTGGGTACATCTGGGTTTGCAGAGGAACTTTGTGGCAGGAGAGAACTGTGACTTCAACTTTCATGAAACATTCCTCTGGAAATTCTGAACTTGGTGTTCTTTTTTACAATGTAGAGTGGAAGGACAGGTCTGGCATGCTTGATAACAAGCCTATCAAATTGTTCCAGAATTAGTTGATTGTGAAAAGTTAATTAAAGCAGATATTAAGTAATCGAGGCTCTGTATGGCAGTCTGGGCTTTTAGCTTTTAATAAACAGATAATTACAATGTAATAGAGACTTTTGTATAGTGAGTTATCAGGAACAGCCCAACAGTGACTGGCTGGTCAGTACATTGATGAGCTTTAAATGAGAAAATCTCCTCCTATCTCAGCAAGAAGTACTTGGTTTCAATGCCCTTGAAATTATATTCTGCTTCTGCATTTTTTTACTTCTTCAAATAGATACACCATTTTGTTATAGTGACAAATAATATATATAAAGGGATATTGAAAACATACATAAAATTATGGTTTTATAAATCCAAAATGTTTTCTATGCAAATAAATATACAGAAAAGATGTTTGCTCAAAAGTTGATGTCTAAGTGCTATTTATGTAAAATACCCAAGCAGGAATCCTAAAAAGAGACTCTTTGCTTCTCTTATTGTACAAGTAGACAGGGTTGTACAGGGTGACCTTGGAATTACCCAGATGCCTTTGCTATTCACTTATTCATGAGCACTAAGCCTGGTCAGGAATTACAGAGTGGGTTCAGGGAGTCTGCCTGCATCTTGATCTGAGTCTTAATCAGTCCCTGAGCTTTTCTAATCTCCACCCCAAGGAATCCCTGCAAATGCCATGGCAGCCTGTTTCCCACCTGGACACAGCCGCCGCAGCCCTGCTCTCCCTCCCTGGGTTTGATGGTTTGCTTCCTCTGCCTCTTTCAATTTCTTCCACGCTTCTGGAAGAATTCTAGCCCAGACCTCATCAGTTCTTCATCTGGCTGCATATGCATCATGAGGTGAGGAAAATAGAGAAGTTAGAAAATAATTTTAATTCACCAGAAAATTAGATAAAATTATTGTGTAGACTGGTGGCTAATGTGTTCACTAAGGAGGTGTCAGCTTCTGTCCAAGCAAGTATTTCTGTTCCATTTTAAATGAGTTATCAGCTAAAATATATTCCTCTTTTCAGAGTAAAGTTCAGAATCCAGGTCTTCCATTTCATTAGTCTACAGAAAAATGACTGCTCACATGCTTTCTGATCTAGTAACCCTTACATATACATATACTTGAATTTGAATTCTATTTTCTCAGCTTAATTCCAAAACACAGTCTGCAGCCAATGTATTTTCTTATTTATGCTCAATGCAATACTGGGAAAAAAGACATTGAATTCTCCATCAGAGCATTTCTTTGACTTTGAATTCTAAGTCATTGTGGATGTGTGCCACTTTCCTATCACTTACATTGAAAAGCAGAATTATAAATAAGTGACAAGCTCCCCAAGTTAGATTAAGCAAATATTGATACAATTTATTATAAACATCTCAACTTACACGTCCCAGAAAGGAGTAATGATGCACTTTAAAAAGTAAAATTAATTAATCTTTTCTTTGTTTCACAAAAGAAGGGAAGAAGGCTCTTGCCTTTCCAGATGTAGACGTGGCCCAGGATTTAGTTGTGGATTTGGCAGTACTGGGCTAATGGTTGAACTCTACAATCTTAAAGGTCCTTTCCAGCCTAAATTATTCTGTGTATCTATGGGGAGTTTTAGGCATTAGACTTGTTTTAGGCATTAGACTTGCCCTTCAGCTCTGAAGTTTACTGCTCTGCTCAGTAAGACAGGAACCTGAAGCCAATACCATCACATATTTATGAATACGCTGACAGAAATATCACATTGCCTGAAGTCACTGGCCACAGAGAGGTACTTAGAGCCCCAGGGAAGCTGAGTGGCAGTGGAGAAATGGGGACAGATCCTTAGCTGGTGCAGGATGTCATAATGACATTCATTTATTTTCTTGGCCTGTAGGCAGAAGTAGACTGTACTTTCAGAATCCCTGATCAAGGCAATTTCTCACTCCACTTTCTCACTTTGTCTCTTCTTAATCTCATGCAAGCTATTGCTTTTCTTGTCATCACAGCTAGAATTCAGATAGCTCATAGCTGCTACATACAGCAGTTTATTCTTACTTTTACAAGAAGGCAATGGGAATGGAGTCCTTTTCTTAACTATGATGCAGCAAACACCTCCAAACACACTACAGAGCAACAAAAGAAGCTTAAATAAAACTATGAAACTTTATAGCACACTCCCTATCTCATCCTTCCAGAACTCCTTTTCCCCTGAACTCATTTTAAACTTCAACTGGGTGCTTCAGGATTATTGCTCAAGCTGTATATGGCTACAGAGAGAAGACAAAATAAAATTTAAATTTAAAACCCCAAACACTAGAAACTTTGAGGAGTGTCTTCAAATGCACTTGTGAGAAAAGAGACTTGATTTAATTAAAATGAAATTGTTTTACCAGTGTTTCCCAATTAATAAGAACTGTTCAACAAAAGTGATTAACCCTCCTCCTGGCTGCTCATGAAAAGTTTGCAAGGATTGGTGCAGGCAGTATAAATAAAATCTCAAAACACATGTTTACAAGCTAGGCCCCTGAAAATATGGCAAAAATGCCAATTTTCTTCATTACCAAAAGGAAATCAGGAAATTTTTGACTTGAGATCAACAGAACGAGCAGAATCGAGAGGTTTGCAGCCACAGCTGAGTTGCTGACACAAAAGGAAAAAGCTAACATTGACATCTGAGACATTTGCTTTGCCAGAATAAGAAAGCTCAAATGCAGAACAAATGCCTGATAGTTCCTCCATTCTCCTGAGTACAATGTAACACAACACAAATGCACGTACACAAGTTTAATTTCATCTGTTAGGGCACCAGACCCAAGCTTCTGGATCATTTACATTCCATTTAAGCTCTTATTCTCTCCAAATAAACAAATTTTTCCCAAGTCATGCATATTTAGAAATGTGAGTAAAAACAATTCAAGAAAAGTGTGAGTAAAAACAATTCAGAACAACCCCAAGCCTAGCACTTTCTGAACTCTACAAAGGGCCTTTGCACACTGTGAAATAAGGCCATTTCCTATAGTTCTTGATAACCACAATAACTAGCTAACAAGTGTCTATCTTCATTGGTGTTGCTGTACAAGTGAAAGTCATCTGGAAAGTGAAAAGGAAACAAAACCCCCGGAACAGCTCTGTCCCAAAGCCAGATCTGCTGCTCCATGAGCCCTGTGCCACTGGCAGGTCTCAGTTTTGGATGACATCTGGTCCAAATTTGCCAATTGCACCAGAAAATATTTTTTCCTCACTGAAACCTCTGCAGCTCAAGGGCTTGGAGGGTGTCTGTGAGCATGCACACACAAATTTATGTCAGTAACAGCTTTGCATTCCCTCACATTACAAACAGTGCAAATACATAGATCATAAATAGATCTGTATCTATTTTAGATACAGTAAGTTTTTGTATGAATGGCCTAAATAGTGTTTTAAACAGTCACAGAAGATCTAAATGTATTGCTTGAAACTGGTAAGGATGGCCAAGTTTCTTAAGGAAGGATTATATTGCAAAAACAAATTTAAAATCAACAGAATCTGCACTGTTTAAACTAAAGAGTGCAATTATCAAACAACTCATGAAATGAAAACAACATTGAACAGCATAAACACTAGATAAAGGGAAGCACACTTTTCCAGCAATTCTATATTCACTCTGTCAAAAAGACCATTATGCATTAATTGATATTTGTTATATCAGGAGGATATAATACTCCTGAATAAACCTCCAGGTTTGAGGTTTTAAATGGTATACTAAAAAAAAAATTAAATAAAATGGGTGTCTTTGAGTCATTGTTTTATTCTGTGTTGCTGAAAAGCAAAGTGGTGGAAAAGAAATGAAAAGTTAAATTTTCCATTAAGCAGTGTCTTAGAACATTGCCTTCAGAAAAGACACTGCTCTTCATCCTGCTGTATTTAAAGTGGCTTTAAAGTGTGTTTTGACACAAACGTGCACAGGTGTCATTCTGCCATTTAAACAAAAGAGTAATAATTATTGGCACTGTGTACATCAGAAAATGAAAATTTAGGCAAAACTTTTCTGTATAAGTGCCTAACATTTTCCTGAGTCATTTTCCTGAGCCCTTTTTCCTACATAAGGAAACATGCAAAGATCCTATCAGTGCTTACTCAGATTATGCACTGCAGCATCTCTGCTTATGAGCAGTGACCTCAGCTCTACACACCCTTGTGCTGCATAGTGTTGAGGTTTCAGAAATGCCATTTTGATTTTAAAAAATAGTACAGCATATCTTATATGGTACACGGGAGAATACACCTTCAACCTGCTTTGTACAGCCTTGGGTCAATAAATCCATACAAGTCCTTACTATAATTCCCTGCTGTTCTGAGCACTTCAGACAGAACTTAGGTGAACATATTTCAAGGCAGGAATTAAATATGATCTTAAACAATGCAGCTGATTTACAAGCTTCCTGTGAAAGGAGTAGCCTGAATGGGCAGAGGGGTGATGGCTTTCATGGCAGCAGATCCCAGCAGCAGAGGCAGAGGCATTTACTCAGCATGTTTTGCTTGTACCATGCATCAGGCTTGACCAGCATTACTCTGCCCTTCCAATGGCTCTGTGCACAGTTGCTCCCAGCACCAGCTTCATATGATAAATTTCAAATGTCAATGCAAGAGATGAAGTGCATGATATATTTTTCCCCATGCCATGAGCCCAGGGAACTTAGAGTTGGTCATCTCATTATTTAGACTAATGCCTCAGGAGGATTTAATGTTTTACTTTGGGTTAATCACATTAGCAATAATATAATGCATCTACCATGGCCTGGGCTTCTTTCCAACACTGTGCTGTTTATGTGCAAGGAAAATAAAGGAACAGACACCTAAAGTAATTCAGAGAACAAACATTTTACTGCTCTAGAAATCATTGACATAATTCACTGGAGGAAACTGTTATTTCTGAGCCAGAAATTGACTTATCTCATCTATAGGATTTTGTCAAAACACATCTGCACACAGTTTCTTTTCCTCATACAGATCTTCTGTAAAACCAGTTCCCATTTTTCCTAGCTGACAAAGTTTGTTAGTAACCTGAGTTAGACACCAACAAAACAGCCTAATTTCTTAATTTTTTTTTTGCAAGTTGTAATCATCTCCATGGAGTTCATAAAAGTAGCAGTTAGGATCTTTACTATGTGCAAAAATGATACTTTTTGTAATGCAGTGGTGTTTCTGTCTTTCTGCATTAACTGAAAATTTATTTTTAATAATATACCAGGGATTTTTTATTAATACATTTCCAATATTGTGTACAGAGCATTTCATCTGTAGACTTCCTGGCAGCATGGGGAGAGGCATGGTAATAATAATGAAATTCTTAAAGCACATGGAGGCTGATCAATACTGTTCTATTTACTGCCTCTTATTGAAAATATGATACACAGATGCATGTGTGTGTCTAAATCTCTCCATTTGCAACATTTCAAATTAAAGCAAAAAAAACATTTGCCATCACCAGTAGCTCCTTAAGACATGTAGCTTGGTGTTATTGAAAATACATCTTTGACTTACAGTAATGGAAATGTAATGTATCTGCCCCCCTTTTTTTATTCCCTCAAAACAATAAAGATTTTGGATGGGAGGCATCCACAGTCACCTCGTGACAACCTTCCCACACTGTGCTGTGATTCAGCAGCTCAAAAGCTCACCCTTGTCAGGATTAACTGGGTTGGCACTCAAAAGAAGTAACACCACTACTGCCAAAAAAGGGACCCAATTCCATCCTTCCTTCAAAGTCAATACTGCATCAACACTATAATATGATATCTAGGGAATCTCTTATTCTCCGAGTCCCAGTTCTCATCTGAGATATAAAACTCAGGTGAAAACTGAATTGCAAAATGAAACCTTGCTGAGAAAGTGATAATTGCCCTGTATATCTCAGTTACTACTATGCACACTCCTCATATCTGAACTTCTCCTGCAGTTTTATAAAATTATTCAAGTCACATTATTTTTCATGTGTTATCATTTTTCAGTTTCTTTGATTGGAGCACAGTATTCCTGAGTGATGTGACCCTTGTAGCCACATTTTTCTCCAGAGGTGTCTCCGTCTCAACTGTCTGAACAGATTTTTTCCAATCTAAACAAAGCAGATTTTTAATAATTTTATAACATTTTAATATCAAATAATCTACTGTTATCATGAGAGTTTCATTTTAGAAGACTTCTGGTAGCAGTTATCCTGAATTTTAGATTTACTGAGGGCTTGGGGTTTGCCTTTTTTCTGTAACTATGATTAAAAATAAAAATTCAGGAGGATTACAGTCCTTTCAAGCTTTCCCATCCTTTGCCCATAAATCTATGTCTGATTGCCTACAAGTAATCACCTCCCTGCTCAGTGAGTGCAGTGTTGCTGTGAGGGGCAGTGCCCATTAGCTGACTATGGCTGAGCCTCCTCATAACCCTGCTCTGGAATTCCTGCCCTTCCTGCACTTCAAGAGGGAGATTATAGACAGAATCTAAATGCTTGCAAAGCAGGCAGCAAAGTGCTTACCTTGTTCTACAGAGCTCAGGTTTTACATAAATGAGCTGCATAAAACAATCTCTTTCTTTCAGTGAGTAAATGACAGCAATGGCAGTGATGTTAACGAAACCCAGGCTGATGAGTGATGCCAGCACAATCATAAGTGGAAAGTTAAAATGACCACCACACCCCAGTATAATTCAGAAATGCTGAGAAGCTGGCAAAAGTATCAGGGAAGCATTCTTGTGAAAGACACAGCACTGGTGTCAGTGTGGTCCCTGGGATGCCAATGACACCGCTGACATTGCTCGACTGGGAGCTGTGAGAGCTGTGCCCAGCCCTGGGAAACCTCTCCTCACACACTGCAACCAGAGCTGCTCAAAAACCTGTGGGAGCATTTTAGGATAAGAACAGATTTTAAAAAAACCTGCTCTTTTGGTGCAGGGAGAGTGGAATGGCTCACATACAAGCACATGCCAGTCCTTACTGAGGAGGGGGAAACAGAACAAGGATTTGCCAAACCGTCAGAGGGATTTGAACATTGCCAAGTTCCCAGAAAAACAATTGCATCTGAGAAACATTTTCCAAATAAGAATATAAAAAAGAGGGGAAATGGTGGTGTTTTCCACAAACTTTAGTATAGAAAGTTTATTAATCTTAATGTGGATTACTAAAAATAGCATTTTATGACAGATTTTTCTTCTCCCTAAGGTTGAATTAAAAAAATAAAACATGCAAGTTGTCACTCAGCAAAGCAAGCTATCCACACCACAGTAGAAGGTGAAAGCTGGATCACCTACCACAGTGCAATGAAATGTTCAGGAACAACATATGATATGAGTATATATAAATAGGAAAACCAAAATCAAAAGGGGGGCAGGAGGAAGGCAGAGGGAAGCAAAACAGGAAAATAGTGCTGAGCAGCTGATATCCCAAGAGGATATCTAACATTGCTGCCAAGGGTCTATGGGTTTCTCCAGTTGTCTGTGAACCACATACTGAATATATTTAATTGTACAATTCTTGTGAAATCCAACAGTTCAGGAGAAAGCACAGAAATCAAATTTCCCACACATTCACTCTGTATCAGAGGCAGGAAACAACTGTGAGTTTGGGTCCCTAAAGACACATGTACATATGGATACAAGGATGTAAAGCTTGCAAAGCCCTGCATTTTTCAGCATCACACTTGAAAACAGAACCCCCTGCAGCCACTGCCTGAAGATGAAGTGCTGAGCTGACCTGCAGCCTTGTGCTGGGAGTTAAACCTCCTCAGCTCACTGTGAGTAGCATGCTGCTGGGGCAGAGTGGGTTTGGCACAGTCAGTAGCTGCTATCTTTCCAATTTGACATAGAATTTGGTGTAATCTGTATAATTATTGTGTCTAAGGACATAAATGTACAACTTGCACTTCCCATCCACCTA
This sequence comes from Molothrus aeneus, assembly GCF_037042795.1. Taxonomy (NCBI): domain Eukaryota; kingdom Metazoa; phylum Chordata; class Aves; order Passeriformes; family Icteridae; genus Molothrus; species Molothrus aeneus. The sequence goes on along the minus strand of NC_089655.1, from coordinate 11,436,038 downwards.
GATTTGATGATCTTTGATGTAACAAGCCTGAGTGTCATAATAAACAATAACACCTTTTATTCTATCATAGAATCTATTACAATAATTTTTCCTTAAACCTGAAAACTCATCCCAGTTCTGACATTGTCACCAGAAGCTTTTATTATTTTGGTTGCTGCCAACTTTCATGCTGATCTTTTCCAAATCTATTCACGTGCATTGATACTACTACAAATGATGATTTCTAAAAATTCTACAGAAGTTAGATTATGTTAATTTGACTCAACTTAGGTTCATATTTTTAAGCAAGAGGCCTGAATTCTCTACAGGAATATTCACACAGCACAATAACATTGATAATCTACCATGTGTGCCAGAAGCACTGCAGGGATGTAAATCCCTGCTGTTCAGGATGCTGCCCTGCTCCCATAACTGCAGAACATCTGACCTTGCATTCTGCCATGCAGATGTACCTTGTGACTCCAGAGTGGCCATACCATTTTAGTGCCCCTGCCCCAGTATTAGGATAAAATAGGATTATCAGAAGGGAGGATCAGATACCAGCTATCTACAGATCCAGTTCATCATTCTGGCTGCTCTGAAAATAGGTTCATCATGTAAATGCAAGCCATCATCTGTTTTTAAACTTTAGCATTTTCTTCACACAGCTATAAGAAAGTGGTAAAATTTTATGCAGTGACATTACTCTCAATTTCACAATCTTTTTGATGAAGGTCACATCTAGAAACTATAACTTGTGGATCTCTTATAGAGCACTACAGTTCTTTCTTCAGCCTTATCTTCTATCAGCATTTACCCATTATCTTCATGCATTTCACTCCACTTTTATTTGGACACCATTTATACAAGTGTATTAATTTAACTGTCAATTCTGCAACAAAGTAGTTCTCCATATGTCCACCAAAAATGGGGCATGGACTTCAACCACAAAGCAAATGTTTAGCATTTTTTAAAAAATTATCTTACCAGTTTTAGGAAATTCCAAGATCAAAAGTCAAATTATATCACTTTTACCTCTTACATGATTCAACAAACTGAAAATTACACTTTTCATTCCATTTCAACATGTTGCATATAGAAGGCATTAGCTGCATGACAAACAGCTGCCATAACCATTTAGGAAGCATCATTTACCTGCTAATTTCTTTAAGCCCTCCTCAGCATGAAATTAAACTGATTTGTTCTTTCTGCTGTGAGGTGCAAGTGATTACTCTTGCCTTAAACTTCAACTGAAGTGTTTTCATTTATTAAGAAAATCAGCTGAACTTCGAAAATCTATACTCATGCCATAATTCCTCATGGGTTTGTCAATGAAATACTGTGCTATAAAAAAAGCAGATGTTTTTGACAGTATCAGTCCACAGAAAAAGCAGCATGTAGCAGCAATAGAGCAATCTAGAAGCAAAAGCAGATTTCCAGTATCAGTTTGTTAGGAATACACATCACACTTACTGCCACATGGACAAGAATAATGTCCTGAGAAATCATTATTTATCCTGAAGGTTTTCTAATTTCAATTACAGTGATTTATTAGAAATCATGAAACAACCTTTTTTTGGATTTTACTCGTGTTTCTATTCTTTACAGTTAATAATTCTGTACTGAATGCAATATGCTGATGATGGATAGCAACAAGCTTGAGATTTATTCATGCAAAAATATTCAAGACTCCTGTTGCAAATGCTGTTTAATGGCCATCTTGGAAAATTGGGTTCTAAATCACTTACTCAAAAAACCCTTCCTGGGATGTGTAGCTTTTGAGATGTAAGCTGAGGCTTAAGGACTGGTTTAGTTTCAGTGAGACAGCCAGTGGAAGGCTGAGGCCATTGCACTGACAAAGTGAGTTCTTCCAGTGAAACCTTTGACAAGCAAAGAAGCCAATATTGTTATTAACTTACAGCAGCACTCTTGGAGCTCTAAACAAAAACACAGCTGTGCTAGATTTTGTACAAACATAATAAAGGATGTGTACTTACAAGCTAAATATACAAAACAGATGAGCCATAGGGTGAAGGAAGTGTTGTTAACCCCATTTCATAGAAATGGGGATAGAGATGCCAGACTTTTCCCACCTCTTGCAGTGCCTTTGTTTCCCCACTATTGTGGAAAAGGATACAGAGGACACTTGGCTGATCCTGACCCTCATGTGACAGCTCAGTGATGTTCTGTTCCACCAGGTACACATTTACCATCATACACTTTGAGCAGGGGAAGATTGCTACTTGCATTAGGAGAGATGTCTCTTTCCCAGGCTTGATCCTTTGTTCATTAAATCATTAGCTGCATTAAATAATACAGATATAAACAATTTTTCTAGGGTCATCAACTAGATAGCATTAATTACATGCTCTCAGGACAAGGTTTCAAATAAAAGCAGTCCTGGCTGCCTCAGCTGGGGCACACCTAACCAGTGTGAGTCCATGGTAATTGCAAACCAGGCTAGGCAGAACTCCAAGAAGACTTAACTTGCATGAACCAGGCCCTGCTGTGCCAGTACAGAAAGCCCATGCAGGCCCAGGACAATTTCAGTAATTAGATTTCAAATTTCAGAGAAATGTCTCTATTTGCAGGTTTCCCAGCACTTAAAGTGAGGGAGGGCTGAGAATCACACTTGTAAGTACAGACACCAACAGTTCTGCTCTGTGTGCCTAGATCCTCATGAGGATGTCAGTCTATATAGGGTTTTATGTGGCTCCACTGGAGAAAGCAGAGATTTTATCCTACACTGTTGTTTTTGTGGTGATGTGAGGGAATTAAAAGTTTACAATGCCTGAATAGTGATTTACTACTCAGTATTCCTAGGGATTGGGTGTGTATTTTTTACTACTGATTCCCCTGGCAATTTGGGATTTATCTTTTGATCCATTTTCTTTTCAAACCACATAAGGAAAGATGTTATTAACTGCTTTGTATTCAGTGACAAATTCCTTCTCTTATTACCAAGTACATTCTGACTTTTGCTAAAAAAATGATGCACTTGATAGCACACAGGGATTTAAATCCCATCCACTGCAAGGGGTACTTGTGCAGATTAATGCAGTTCCCAGCAATTCTTAGGCCTAACTGCTAGAGGCTGCCTGAAGTCAAAAGCTTCCTTTCCACATTTTGAGCAGAGCAACTGGAAGCATTCTCTGAACCCAGGTTTTGATCCAGTCCTTACTGAAAAACAAAAAACCATGGCATATGCCCTACCACATCCCAATCCCCCACCCAAAAATCCTGAAAAGGGCAATACAGAGAAGCTGTCAGGGGTTTGATTTCCTCCCTATTCTAGGGCATTTGGACCTGAGGTATTACTAAAGCCTATCTAAATACATAAAGTAAACTTCACTGCAGTGCAGAACTGATTAAGTCTTTGAATTCGTCTTCATGGAAGAGAAATCATCCTAATGTTTAATGTATAGAACAAGATGCAGAAATAAAAGCATACAATATTTAGAAGACAAACAAGGAACAGAGAGCAGCCAGGGAAAGTGGGGCAGAAAGACAGAAGAGAGGCTGCAGGAAGTAAAAGACAACAGGAGAATAGAGACAAAAGTTGATAGCAAGAAAAGAGAAAAAATACTAAGAAAATATTTTTTCTGAGCATGCATTAGATTTTCTCACAGGAATGGAAACCAGAGACTGTTAAAAGGGGAAAGATGTTTGTACAAATATTATCAGGATATCTCTTAGAGACAGTTACAGTAATTCATACATATTTTAAGCTTGCAAATTCTACTGGCAATAGCATTAGATCTAGCAGGCCTTTTGAAGAATTCAAGGTTGTAAACTCCAAGTGCATATCTATGATTAATTTCAGTCACCTTGAGTCTCATATAATTTGATATAGTTTGTTTTTTCAATATTTAATATTTAGAAATAGTAAATTCTTCTTCATGTCAAGTGTAGCAGAGCTAATTCTAGAAGACCATGACTTTCAATCCTAGGGGCCTGATATTAGGCTCCCAAGCCTATGGTTGGATATGAAATAATTAGCCACAATTTCAGAACTGATTAGACTGAGTTTACATAGTTCATACTTCATTAAATTACAGAAACACATTGCTATTTCAATGCATTAAAGAAATCTCCCATATAATGCAAAGAATAATTTGGTTCTTTTCCCACAGGACTTTAAATCACCTGGTAATATTCTGGTGTCCAGACGAACTCCCAGTAGTGAGATACTATTCCATGAGAAAAACAGCAATTCTATCTGACCATGTGTTTTAAATGAGGGCAAAGAACAGACCAAATAAAGTGTCAGCTCAGGCTCTGTGAATTCATGTGGCATAGAAGCCTCCTTTTCATTTTCATACATTAACAACCTAAGGTTGAATTCCTTATTTATTGTTGCTTTTTTCTAGCTTTAAATGTAATACTCCTGTTAGGATGTCATGTGAGAATCTTCATTTGTGCTGTATTATAATAATCTGTTGTCTGCCAAATAAACAAAGCAAAATGTCTAGCTGTCTCTGTAGCTATAAGGATGAGAAATTATAGATGCAGAGAAGCTTCAGCACAGCACACCACAGATTCTGCAGAACTCAGGGAAAAATTAGGATTTACAATACCAGTTAATTCCTGCTGTCAGTGGAATTAGCTATTAGTTATATCCTGCTACTGAATCAATATCACAGCCAGAAACTCTGGTCCTACCATCCCCATGGCCTCTCCCTTTTCCCATTTGCTATTACAGTCCTTTGAGTCCTGGGTGAAATGTATTCTGTTGTCTTAGCTCAGTCTCTAATAACACATCACAACTCCAACACACACAGCCAGGAGTGGAGGTTTCTCAGCTCCAGTGAGGTGAGAACTGCAGGAAGGCTAAATTACTTCTGTCCCAGAAGTGACCTTTTTTGAGATCAAGTTAAGCTCATGAAAAAGAGTGTTGGGAAGTCAGGTGCAGCTGAAAGGCAGGGCTGCAGCACAATCACATATAAATATGTTGGATTTTTTTACTTCCAGAGCTCTGCAGTCTCCAGCTGATGTGCTGCTGGTGGGTTTATCTTGGCCTGGCGCTGGTGCACACATCCAATGAATCACCACAGTCTAATAAACAGTGCCTGTGCTCAGGAAACAGACTGGCTTTCTGATTCTGACCTGGGTTATGAGTTTGGGACCACAGCACCCACATTTGTGCCACTGCTGCAGCCTCCACTGCAGGCACCATCCTTACCCTGCAGCCTGGGCAGGGCAGGGCTGCCTCACACTGCTCTGTTTCACAGGGCCAAGCACAGATAAGGCCCTGGACACTTCTGTTCTGCACATGGCAATGACAAACCCACTGCCAGATAGATGGTTAAACCTCTGGGTAATGATTCTTTTCCTTTTCATATGTAAATTTTTCCATTTTAATGAAATGGAAATACCTTACTTGCTTTATTCCAAACTAATGAATAAGGTTAGTGTCATCAGAAGCTTTTCCTTGCAATTTAAGGGCCAAGAGGACAAAAAAAAAAGAAAATAAAAGAATGAGAACCTGCTATTCATTCTGTCTCTTTGTTGAGCCACCTCCAGGATGGTTATTTTTAATAAAAAGATGGAAATATTTATGCCTGAAGGACTCAGGTTTGTTGGAGCTCTAGAGCTATGATAGAAAGAAATGTCTTTTTTTTTTGGTCTATTCAGTATTTACATATAAAAAGCATCTACTTTGCATATAGTTCCTGTCATTGTCTCCAGTCCAATAAGAGTGTATGCATAACTTCCACAGGAAAGAATGTTGAGGTGTGCAATTGTTAATATTTAATATTATTTTAAAATATAATGTGATGTGTTATTACCAAAAGCAAATCTATACTCAAAAATGAAGACTATCAGAAAACCAGTATAGTGGCCTTAAATTAATATCCAGTGAAAGACTAGATTTTCTTTGCATCAGTAAATTCTGGTTTATATCTTGGTGGACTTGCTACTTATCTGGGAGCTTGCAAGGTGTATGGGGGTTGTTGGTCACCTTAGCTGTGGACTTCAGATTTGGGTGATAATAAGGTGTATTTATCATCCCTCACTGCTTTCCATACTTTCTTGTGTCTTTCATCAGCATAAGCCTCTGTTGTTCAACTTAAAACATTTTCAATTTCATTTCTCCTCAGCTCTGAGTATCAGCCATAATCAAAATATGCAATTCTTCCTTTAAACAACACCCTTTTAAATAGCAAATTTTTTCCCCATCCATATGGGATGGGAAAGGGCCACCCAGGTTATCACCATCTCGTACATCACTCACTGCAGCCTCCTCTCCCTTCTGGGTTGCTTCCCTGTACCTGGTGTGCCGAGTAAAGCCTTCTCCAAGTGCCTCAATAGATCCATAATGCAGCACAGGCAAGGCAGACTGGAGTTCTGCAATCCCATCCTCCACTTCCAACTGCAGTTCCTCAGCCCTGCTCTTCTGACAGCAATTAAGCATTTCCTAGCACAGGGTAACAGCTTGATTGTCTCTCCCCAGAGATGGATCAGAGCCAGGATAAAGATCCAGTCTCAGGTGTTAGGAGTGGCAGTTACATGGAAACTTAAGTTTTCTAAAAACTTCAGAACTTCCTTAATTTAAAAAGTGATCCTAATGTTTTCCCAGCTCTTCTCCTCATTTCTCACCTAGTAGGAAATGAGTGACACAAGAAGCATTTTTACACTCAAAGCTGTCTAATATACACCAGATCATTACCATATGTCCTCAGGTTTGGTTTTTTGGGTTTTTTTTTACAGAGTTGGCGTCGATCCAGATGAAGATCTGAAAGCTAGAGCTGTGAGCCAGGTATGTCAGGCTTTTGGACATACATGCTGAATTTAAAAGTGTTCAATGTTTGGCAGATCATGGCTGCATCTGTGGAAATGAGACATCTCAGAACAACCTTTAATCCCTCAGAATTTAAAAGGAGAGTGTGTAATGCTCAACTCTAGTAGGTCTGGTGTATGAAAATATTTTTCAGTTATTTTTCACATGAAAGCCTGAATACACTGTGAACTTGAAACCTCTGAAGGGGGCTCCTGAACAAGCTGCAGCTGCTCATGGGTGCCCTTCCATTTTTTGTCATATATATACATAAATATTATATATATGGTGCAGTTTCAAGTGCAGCCCTGCCTGCAGCAGCAGGAGGAATTTGTAGAGTCAATGCACAGAGACATGACCTGTGGCTCAGCACAGTGGGTGCAACAGCAGGGGGACTGTGGAGAAGCTGGCAAGGTGCCAAAGCAAAAACCAACAAGTGCCTGATGCTGGTGATACCATCCCATGCACCCTTTCAGACAATGCAACTGGAACTGAAATTTAAATCATCCAAAAATAACAAAAATGTAGAAAATAAGCTGAGGAAGATATAAGATACTTTATTCATTTCAAAATACATTAGAGATACCATTAGGCAAAACTTGAATATCTCTTATGTGCTGAGTATTCTTAACATTTACACATCTGCACGTTTCTGAAGGCACATAAGGTCAATCTCAATTTTCATTGTAACAAGTAGAATTCAGGTGCCTAATTATCCTAATGTTTCTTTTAAAAGAAGAAACACCAATATTACTTACACTGACCACATCTTTCATTTTACAACCTGGTCACTATTGATAAAGGTTTAGCATAACCTTCATTGCACCATAGCAAGGCACTGTTTTATTCTGAGTGAGGGGCCTCCTGTGAAATTCACTTGCCTAAGCATCTTGGTAAGAATTCCTGCAATGCCTCTGCCCAAATCCTGAATGAGAGCAGGACACAGAACCACAGTCTATTCTTGACTGGAGTACAGAGATATAGAATTGCAGAACTTTTCTGCTTTTCAGCACTCATGAATTATCAAAGATCAGGGAATGCAGCTCAAAATTGACTGAATGCATGTTTTACAAAAACATGATTTCTTCAGAAGCTGCTAGGCATCTAATTTTCTCATTCTTTTACTGAAAATGAAAATAATAATGTTTATTTACAACAGTAACACATCCAGTGTCCCAACTGTGCTCTGTGAATTAACATCTATCCCTTCTGACAAAACTGAGCAATACAACACAGAAGGTAAAAATAAATATAACACTTTTCATGCCCCATCATGTCCAGTTCAACATTCCTTATAGTAGTATATTATACCTTGGAAAATAGTTTTGCTGTTCTGATTAGTCTTCCCTCCTCCCATGGTATTTTATTTTCATTGTTTTTTTTTTTTTTATATTTGACATCTCAATGTTTTAGTACTTCAGATCTTGGCTGCATTCTCTGTAGCACTTACTGTTTTAACTCAGTACCTATCATAGTTATTCAAGTCAGGTTGTTTCTTCTAATTTTCTCTTCTTCCCCTGTGTTTCTCTTTTCTTTCCCTTTACTTCCAAAATGATGTTTTTACTTAGTTTACCTTTCATAACTTATTTTCTTCCTATGTTACTGAGTTTTCACAGTGGAAGCAGTTGATTTTCCTACACATCCATCCCTGCACAAATACTGGGTCAGGTGCCAGTACCTCCCACTGCCACTTAAAGCTCTTGCCCAGATGAACTTTAAACCATGTGCCCACTCTCAGTGCTGTTAATTGAAGCTTCAGGGGAGATTGTACCAGAAATAAGAACAAAATATCTTGAAGAACAAGATGTTTAAAAGAGAGCAAAAATTAATGGAACAGAAACCTCCAGGCCTCTCCCTGCTCAGTCAGAGTACTCAGCCAGAATGGGAAAGCTACAAGGTCTGCTACCAAGATTTGAATTTAGCTCCTCTGTGACCACTCTAACTACCGGGACATGGGGACCTTGTAGGAGCCTCTCAATCCCTGTCTGTAACCATACCTTGATTTTTTTTAGGGGCAGAATAAGCCTTAAAGACCTTCCATCTCATGGGTACTATGTCAGATACAATACCAGTTATATGAGTGAAAAACCCTTTTCCTTTCTTACCTCCTCATCTTTTTCTCCCTTCTTTCCTTCCTTTGCCTCCCAAAAATTCAATTTTCTGTGAAGAGATTTGATTTCTTCAATAATTCTATGTACACAGTTATTTCTACACTTTTGATTATGTTCTATTTTGGGCTACCTGAACCAATAATTTTGGCAGTCAGCTCGCAGCAAATTCCAGTTCAAACTGTAAGACCTGGAACCCAGAGCTCCTTCCCTAGAAAAGGTGTAGAGCCTCTTCATGTATAATTAACATCTGCACTGCACCATACCATGATCCATCAGAAGCATATCTCAGTTTCAGTTCTGTCTTGCCACCCTTAAATTTATCATTAAATCCTTATCACAGCATGAGCATTAACAAAAGGAAGTAGCTTCATATTCAGACCCATTTGCTTATTGATGGACTGTCATAACTTAGTTCTGAGAGAAATTACAAAATACATACTAAAATAATATATATTACTGTATAGAAAATGGTATGTAAAACAAACCACTTAGCTGCATATCATGTACATGCAGTGTACAAATACCAAAAGCTAACTCTGAAAAGCACAATGCAGGGACACATAATCACTAAGCATAGTTACAAAGTGAGTCTATTTAAAAAAGGCAAAAGCTTTATGGAAGTGAGATATTTAACTAAACTCTCATTTAAAAAGACAGTCAATAGGATATTTCATTCACATGGCTTCTGTACCTCAAATTCTGCCATGTTAACTTCAGTTGAGAGAGGGTAAGAATATAATTTCTACAAGTACTTCAGAAAAAATGTTGTAGATATGCTATTGATCTCAGGAAAAAACTAAATAACATGCAAAATGCTTATCAATATCATCTCTGTCAAACTAATCTGCATAGTTTATTTAACTGCCCCTACATCTTTGTAAGTATAATAAGGAATTTAGTTACACTGTTATCAGTTTCATCTGCCAGCTGGTTGGTGAATTTATTGCAAGGACTAATGAGAGTAATCTCCATATGGGCAATTCCCATATGGAAGAAGAGATGTGAAAAACTTTGGCATTTTCTCTTCCCAGAGGGAACTACTTTTACCTCTCTGAACTGTAGGGAAAGTGAAAAGTTACTCTTTAAAATCATAAGATCCAAAATAGGATCCAAGGATCTGCAAGAGCCCTGAAACATTGACACCAACATCTCCTGTCCTCCCTTGCACTGTTTCTGCAGGAGCTGCCCTCCAGATCCCCACTACTGCAAAAGCTGATAACACAGCACAGATTTCATAGACAAAAGGAGGAAGGTGCAACATGTCAAAGTAGAAATAAAAGGCCCAGGTCAGGACCAGAAAGCCCCTGGGGGATCATACTCTTGTGTAGCTCTCTTTGTCCACTGCTTTCAACAATTCATTTTCCTGAATGAGGAAACCTTCTTCCTTAAGAGGAAGCTAGAGGTACAATGAGTTTGGAAAGAGGAATTAACCAACAACAACATGAAAATGCAAACAAAGGACACAGGTCATTTACAGAGCTCACTGTGCTTTTAACAAGCTGTCCTCTGCACCTCTGCTGCATGAGTAGCCCACTCCACAATGTTTATTTCCATGTCTGTCCTTCTCTTCCTCATCTCTACCCCTGTGAGCTCAAGTCCTTCCCTCTCCTTTATTCAGTGTTCTTGTTCCTCTGACCTAACACAGATTTTGCTTACAATCACTTACAATCAATTCCTGCTTAAACATTTCAACCCTTTTCCCAATCTTTATCTTGCCAAAATGCACTTTTAGATGTTTAGAGCTTGGAAGAGTGTTCTGCTGCTTGGTTAGGGATTAATATCATCTTCCTCCTCCTCCCCCCACAGCTTCCCCCAGTTACTGGGAGGGGTTGCTAATATACTCAATTCAGTTAACCAGGAAACAGATCCCAAGAATAATAGTTGTTCTATTTGGTGCATTTGCATGTTCAGCATGACCACATTACCAAAATCATAACAGCCACAGCATGGATTCTGTCTAACCTTATTCAAAACTCAATGACATCAATGCTCCCATTGTTCCAAAGTTCCCATGAACAGGTTGCCTGGGAACTAGACCTTACACTTTTGAGGGTCAGACCCTTGACATTATCATCATCAATTTACATGTATATTAGTCTATTATAAAGTATTCTATTTTAATATATTATTAGATTAAAACATGAAAATTAACAGATTCGTTGGTTTAAAACTGCATAAAGAAAAATATACTCATTTAAACTAACCTAACTTGCCACAAAAAAAAAAACCAAGACAACAGTTTAGTATTGTTAGAGAACTGGCCACCCCATTCCTAATTTCATCCTGAGATTAATTCTTCCACTAGTACTGATGTGACACCTAGAGTATGACCAAACTGCCTGTCTTTGTTCAGAAAACTGTTCCTAATTTATTATTCCAAATTAGGACCCTGAGGAAAAGGATAATCCACCTCTCTACCTGTGCAGCATGTTACAGAATTAATACCCTTGCAGAATGGAAAGGGTTTTTTGAGCCTTTTCAATTCAATTCATGTTCCCCTCAAGGGAAAGGACTTTCCTAATTATTAGAACATCTCAATCCCTTTGGGAAAGACAGTTTGTTAGACATACACAAACAGCCTCTGATCTTGTCAGAGTAAACTGAAGTAATCCCACAATGGCAATTAAATCAAAATATCATTTTATTGATCTCAGAGTATAGCACTTCTCAACTGCTTAAAAAATTGGAATCATTCATAAGAATAAATGCTACATTCTTGCAATGAGAAATGTGCTGTATGAGCCAATTTTCTCCTGAACTGATTCACAAGGATGACATTTGTGTGACAACAAAGCTTTTTAAATTAAAAAAAAAAGTGCATCTAATTGTAATTTGGTCTGACATGTATTCTTAATATCCAAACTCCATGTTTTATTTATTTTATAAATATGCTTCTCACTTTATTCATTTTTTTATTTTGCAGAGTGCACCTAACTTGGATAAAAATACAACCAAAGCTGAGAGTGCATGGCTGTTCAGAATATGGTATGGCTTTGACCACAAGTATCCTTTTCTGTTATAAACCATGAATGAGAGCTGCACTACAATTCACCTTCAAAATGTTTAAGAACAAAAATTATTATACTTTTATAAACCAAAAGTGTAATCTATTTTAATGTGTTACTAAGGAGAAATTTTGCAAGTCCAAGGCAGCAGAAGGTCCAGCCTTGACTGAGGCTATGGGGACAGGGAACAAGTTAAGGGGCTCTGAGCTACAGTAGCATATAGACAATACATTTAAATTAATTAATCTTCTTTAACTCCTGGATAAAACTAATCCTATCATTATTTAGATAGGGTGCAGATTCTGTGTTTGGGGAACCAGGAGGTTGGAGCCAGAAGCAGCCAAATGCCTGTTGCCTGACCATAAACTCAGAAAGCAGTAGCTACCTAAGAAAAAAATAAGACAACACCGATTTACCCACACCTCTAATAAAACAGAGAAAGAGGCATCCACTATGAAAAGCTCCCAGGACATTCTGAAGCTCAGGCTTCCTAATCCCTGGATTCCTGAGCCTTTGTGCTTTTATTCACATTCCTGCTGAGGCATGTGCAGTACAGACCCTGAGTATGGGTGTCTGACGCTTTACTCCAGGAAGTCTGGTTTCCATGTCTTTTGCATTTCAAGAAAATAGTTTAAGTAAGTGATAAAAGAACATCCTCCCTAAGCCAAGGCAGAACATACAGTCTGACACTAATGCCTGTGCAAAAACTGTAAACACAACCATTCTGATTTATTGTCATTTGAAACTGACTCTGCACAGGCTTTGCACAGCTGCCAGCGAGATCCCAGAGCAACAATCCCCCCAAGCCTTTAGCAGAGATATCCAGTCAATCTAAGAGAAGCCCACCAGCTGATTTCTGTGCATCCTGGCTCAGGAGCTGAGCAGGCAGAGCCCTGCCAATGCTGTCCCCCCATTATCCAGCAGCACATCTATTGTCAGTCACCCTGCACCACTGAGCAGAAATTAATGCTCAGGCTGCATATGTGTTTTTCCTGATACCAGCTGCAGCAAACTAGAGTGAAACATTTCAGCTGATAAAATGTAATTCTTTGGGAATACAGCTTCCTTGGAGAGTTCACTCAAAGTTATCCTTCAAAGAGACTTGTGATGGAAAAACATCTTTTTGGTTAGAAATGGATGTTTTTTCCTTAATTCATCTACTCAAGCAGTTCTAAAGGCCAAAAAGCACTTAGCATTAAAATTTTCCCTTGGATAATTCTTCAAGAATACATAGAAATAGTAGGTAAATGTTATATGAAGTGGGAAAATATGTTTAAATGTTAATGTTGAGTGCCAGCATGACTGGCTTTAACCACCCATTTTTCAGAAGAAATAGCCTGTAGTGGTGGTATATCCTAGAAACTAAGTCAGAAGGAACAGATGAACAGGGTGAGGGGAAGGGGGGATCTTTCCTCTGAAGATAAAAAATAAAAAAGAGCAAGCAAAAAATGTGGAAGGCAGGAGCAGGACAGAAGCATGCATTAAAGACATGAAAGAGAACAAGGGCAAAGATAGAAAACAAGGGACAGAGGCAGAAGAGGGAAAGAGAAATCAATGGGAAAAAGTCAGACAGCAGTCCAGGCAAAATGAAAAATCTGTAGAAGGCACCAGAAGCACCACTTCTCAGAGATCATCTGTATGGTAGAGATCCTGAATATGGGTGCCTGATACTTTATTCTAAAAATTCTGGTTTCTATGTCCTTTGCATTTCAAGAAAATATTTTAAGCGATTTTAAAAAATAGAATTTTTTAAAGAACACATTTATTCATGTCAGTCTCACTACCAGTCAAGCCATAATGTTTCTTTAGAATTCAGATGTTCAGAGATTATAGCTGTGCCATTACCCTAAAATATATATTTATTAGAAATAATACATCTACATTTCACTAATCCTGAAAGTGTGTGCCCATATTCCTGCATGGAATCATAGTTCAACCCACTAATGCTGTGACTCACAGCTCTAAGCTTTTCTTTGGTAAGACTACTTCTGAAAGACATTCTTTTCAAGGAAAGAAAAATTATTCACCCAAACTTTCTTTTGCCTTTCCCTGCCTAACACTATAAAGCCATGTTGCCAGATTTAGAAAAAATTGCCACGTAGCATAGTACTTGTCCCCAGTACAAGATTGCAGAGAGGATTATGATAAAGTTTTCAAAGAAAAGATACAGTAAACTAATAACCTGTGTCACAGCTAAGACAGCCACAATACACAGGGTATTATCATACAATTCCAGAAGGCTTTAAGCATTCTCCATACACAGTAACACCTTACCTCTTCAGAAGGCTTCAGGTGTCTGCCCATACACAGTAACATCAGGGCACTTCAGAAGGCTGCAAGCAACTGCTCTTCTTGTTCTTTAGCCCAGCCTTTTATCCCCTCCTGTTGATGCCCTGCACCTGTGTGCCCTCTGCTCCCTTTGGTGGTTGGTCAGTGCCCCTGGGCACTCCATGGCTCATTGCTGTCAGTGCTGCTCACAGCTGAAACCAACTGGGGATGGGGCTCAGCCCAGCCCCATCCCAATCACCACAAACTGTGCACCTAAATATCTGTTCATATACTTCAAAAGCATAAAAGACTGTGACATTTCTATAGTTTGACATTTGCTCTTAGGCATTAACACAAATCTACCCACTCTTCTGGCAATGACATCTCTTATGCCCGTATTTATTTCACAGGAGGAAAGCAAGAGGGAGGAAATATCACTAAGGAAATCAAAAAGTTGTGCTGTTCTTTGCTGTCTTTATGACTGATTTCCAATTAGTTAGGTGATCTTAGGCAATGGCAACATGCCATGCTGGGATAGAACTATGCAAAAAATCCCTGCAATTCTGTTTGAGAATCACATTTTATTTTTATTCTGAAAGAAACATCAGGAACCTGATCAAGAGCCAGATGGGTTCAATGAAGATTGTATTCTTTCAGCAAAAGCTTCTTTGAATCAGGTATTGACACCTAGGAAAAATACATCGTTCTCTAAAATCTAGGTTAAGAAATTATAACATTGAAATAACAAAAATGAAGAATAGATCATTTTAGTAGGTAGAGTTATCCTCTTGGATTTCCATCTCAATAATTTAAACAAGAAAAATGCAAAATAAAATAGTTGCATCTGACAGGGGGCAACTTCCAGTGAGTCAAGTGTTGTTTTTACAGCCTACAGTGCATTACACCATTTGAGGCCATAATATCCTACTGAAGGCTAGTGGGAAAGCAAGGGAATCAACAAAGAATTAATCAGGTTTCAAGAATTCATCAGGAGAAAGAGATACCACAGATTTACAATCCAGCATTATATATACATCTTTAAAATGTTGTGTTTTTTCCAAAGCAGATGTAGGCTAGTTTAGCTAACAAATGAATGAGTAGGTGGGAATTTCATCCTGCAAGGGCAAGAATCTGTGTGCATATGGGCAGAGCTCAGGCAAAATTTTCCCATTCCACAGCATCTCCAAAATAGTTAAACTTTGCTCCCAGCTAAGAGAAATTTGCTTTTAACTCTCCTCAGTCTCAGCCTCTCTACTTGCTTACTCTAAGCCAATATCCTCCTTTTGCCTGCAAAGTGCTAAGACATTGTGTACCTGACTAGAGCTGGAATTCCTCCTTTACATAGGCCTAGAATTCCAGTTACAATTCTAAACATTAAGGGAAATTAGTGCAGTAAAAGCATCTTGCAAGCAACCTTCATCTGGTTTTCCAGCTGCTCTAGACTAAACTCTGCAATCATTTCTGGCTTCATTTAATTTTATACAAGGCTCTTCATCCACTAAGGATTCATTCTCTCCCAGAATCCATCTAATTCTTGCTTCCTTTTGTGGGGGCATTCTTGCTCTTGCTGGCATCCATCAGGAAGAGAACTACAATTTTCACCCAACTTCTCATGCTCTATAGTGAAAAGGAAGGACTTGGGATTGCTACACAAAACCACAAAAATAATGCAAAAATAATGGATATTGAAGATGAGAAAAAGAGAGTGCAATGCATGGTCCAAGATATTTCTGGATAGAAATGTTCACCATCTTCATAAGAAGCAGCCCACATTGTGTTGTGGGACAGGTACTTTGAGAATACTTGCTGAAACTTGCATTGAGAACAAAATAGTTACAGCATAACAGGAAAACTTATGCAAGATGAAACGGAAAAAAGCAAGAAGGGAAGGAAGAGGGACAAGGACATCAAATGCACAGTAAGTTTCTTTAAATACTTTGTGTTAAATTGCAAGACTGGTTTTGGTCCCACTGGCAGCAAAGTGTAATCCTGCTTTTGTGGCAAAGGGATGAGGATGGCACTGCACAAGGTGTGGCCTTGCAAGAGTAACACGAGCAGAGCACCAAGGCTGCCTGTCTTTGGCACAGGTGAGGGGCCAGGGGAGGCAGGACAGGGACTGTGGTTGCTGTCAGCTGGCTGGGGCAGTTTCCAGCAGCACTGCCATGACAGACCTACTGCACCCCTGGTGCTGCTCCAAGCTACCCAAGAGCAATGCAGCTCTCTAACTTTGCACAAAACTCTGCTTTTTGAGTGGTTCACACACACTGATACCTGGAAAAGCAGAGGGAGGAGAGCTTTCCCCATTCTATACAGATTTATTTGCAATCTGAGGAACTAACACTGTTACAGTGAATAGAAGCAGATGTCTGGGACAGAGTGAGACAATTCTCCATAAAGTAACTCCTTAAAATGTTTCTGCTTAAGCTGCAGTTGTCCACCATTGAAATTCATGCCTTTCAGTTTGGTTAAAAAAAAAAAAAAAAAAAAAAAAAAAAAGCTGTTTATGTCCTTTGCACTTGCCTGAAATCCATCAGCCAACAGGAATTGCATTCTTCATAGACTTCAAAAGTTTATCCTCCCTATCAGGGCACCTATCATTTTATTTCTCCTGTGCTTTGTGCGTGGATAAAACAGACATAATGGCCAACTATTGAGCAAGATAAGTACTATTCTGTGCCTGGGAGAAAATGGAAAACCTATTAAAAGCAAAAGTGCATTCTGGGGTGAACTGACAATCAAAGACAAACTCAGCATTTTGTGGTCCTTTCAGCTGAATTTTCCTTCTGGGCTGGCTTGTCACTCTCATATCAGAGACAGACATCTTTGGAAGGAAAAAGCAAGGAAGAGCCTGAAAGCATGCACATGCATGCTGTTTTCTTTTACCTGCTAGAGAACTAAAAGTTTATCAATATAAATCAATATTTTGATTTATTCTTCCTTTAGCGCTTCAGTGAAAACAACAAAATTGCACATAGGGCGCTAGTTTTGGCCCAGAAACTCATTCTGCTACACAGTTTTCAAACAGAAAAGAATCTTATCTGAGAGACAATTCAGTCCAATCATGAACCAAAGCAGCATTAGATAACACAGCCCAAGCCAAGCCAGGTACCACAGAAGCACTGCTGCAGAAAGGGCTGGCAGGAAAGGTGGCCAGCATAGCATAGAAATGCCAAGAGAGCCCAAGAATTAGATTTGCAGCCATTAAAAGCAGATCCTAAAAGTTGAGAGGAAAGCATAAACCACAGTAATGAGTTAGAGTGGATCTCAGAACATGAGCTCAACAAAAGCAGCTGACTGTATCATAAGGTTTCCTCAAACAGTGCAAACTTAAACAGCACTAGGAGGGTCCCCAGAAGGGATTTTATCATTAGGAACAATTGGCTGGACTTGCTTCAAAGGTCATTCCCACAATATATTTTCAAGAACATGATCTAGAGAAGCTCATTGTTCTTTCTGCAGCACAGATAATCAGTATAGCTGATTTGGTGCTATTTCCTGACCCTTTCAAGGACACAGGATTGTTGAAACTCTGCAAATTAACCTAATAAATAAACATGGCTAATAATTAACCAGAATAATAAGTGACCTCAGTTCGTCCTCCATTCACAGAAAGAAACCTAGACAGCTAATTCTGAAACAATTCCACACTGAATAGGCAAGTAAAATCCTTTTCATTTGTAAAGTTTCACTCATGTCAATTCTTTGAAAGTCTCATTCATGTCCAGATATTTTTTACAGTGAAAAATTACTAAGCATGACTTAAATAACAAGTATGAATGCAAAATTAAATACAAAGTATTAAATGAAAAATCTTTGGGTTTTTTTACAATATTTGACATATGATCCTTTTCACAGTTACGTTGCATGGAGACATACATAATTATTCATTATCATCTCTTGAGATTTTTATCAAAAAATGCAAATCTTTCAGCCCACCCTTTCCTCACCACAATCCTGGAATAAGGGAGCTTCAGGTATTTTGTTTCCACAAAATATAATCAAAAGGAAATAAAGCTTGAATTTTTACTATTTATATCTTTCATCCTGACACTAAGATTCAGTACATTGCAGAAAGGCCTATTTACATGTTTAAAACAAAAACAAAAAATTAAATTAGGGAGAAAAGGAACAGACAAGGGGAAACTCTAGAAAAATCAGATCCTTTCTCATAGTCTAATCTTAAGTCTTAAAGTTACATAAAATAATATAAACACTAAATCATTCTGGAATAGGACTTTTCTTGCCAAAGGTGTTACTTCACTGGTAACAAAGCCATTATATCAAACTTCTTGATTTCTTTAAAGCCTTCAAATAACTATGCATTGCTTTTGCCTTTAAAGGAAGAAATAGTCACATGGGAGAAACTTTATGGGATTAAAAAAAAAAATCAATGTTCAAAGTAATGGTTAAGCAATGGGACAAGTGGAGGAGAATATGTCATTATTGTTGCAGTCTGAGGAGCAGGGAATGCTTTCCTGGAACTGTTACCAAATCTTTGTTTTCATCTCTCAGCGATGCTGGACCAGGTTTTCTGTTCTTTGCATCAAATGCTCATGGATTTTTATAAAAGTTTTGCACAGCATCAAAGGCAGAACCTGACCTAGAGCTTATTGCGGGCAGTTGCTTAGAATTACCAGCTTTTCTATTTAACATCCTGGCTCACGTGACATATAATACCTTTTGTGTGTGCTGTTTCTCTGAATTTGGGTGAACAAGGACCTAGGCTGAATACAGAGACTTCTCACAGATTCTAGGTGGCCCAATAGAAGTACTTGGTTCTTTATGCAACTATGTAACTTAACCTGCAATAGACAGAAATCACAAACACCAACCCCACATGGAGTTTTATAATTTGAGAATAAAATTTTTCGTAGAGAAATACACTTTAGTCTTTCCAGTACAAAACCACTCCAAAAAAAACCCTAATAAAAAAACAAAAACCCAAAACCCCAAACCAAACAGAAAACACCCTCCAGTTCTGCAGAAAACACCCACCTGCATAGCTGCCTGTTACAGTACCTGTCAAATGAAAATACAAAACTTGAAGGAGTGGATCTAAAGCTTAGTGAAGTAAATGGACTCACAGTTTACTGACCTGAACAAATTATAGCTTAAACCATCATAGTATCTGATTTTACTGATAAGTATTATCATTCTGTGTGACAATTCTTTCTTTTCCTCCTCTTCTCACTTTATTATTACAGCAAACTGAAGGCTGACTGTACAAAGAAGCAGAAGCCTAGGCTTGTATCAGTCCACTCAGGCATGAAATTATAGTTTGTTGACTGACAATGCTTAATAGCACCCAAGAGACCCAAGTATGATATCAGAGTACCAGAAGTTTATAGCACAGATTTAATCAAGCATAACTTAAAATTCTCTTTCAAGTCTCTTATTATTTCATTTACACCTCTGTATATGCAAAAAGTTACTTTGCAGTACATCTAAAGTGTTTTAAAGTGTTCTTCTACATGTGTGTCTTCCACTGTTGTGTTTCCAGACATTTCATGTGTATTGGAATGCCTGGACGTGCACACAGCACATCTGCATCTGTAATATCATCTATAAATGGCACTTCTCTCACAGCAGCAATTGTCACAGCAAGATACTGCTAATTATAACCTCACCTAGGCAAGAAATTGGTAATACTTCCTAGTAAGGGGCTGTTATTAATGTTAAATTACAGTGGGATTCCGGTAAAAGCTGGGAGACTAAAGGAATCAGGATGATTAATTTTATCAAGCAGGAATGGCAAAGAGCACATTAATGATCTTCCATCAGAAAATAGTGTTGAATTGAACTCTTTCACAGAAAGTTAATATCTGGATGCAAATTCCTTCTAAAGTCAATGATACGTTCCAGTTCCTTTGAGTAGGTGTGAACAAGACCTTCCACACAAGTCTTATTTGGAAGATTGGTCTGTATTATTGGCATCCTCCCCATTTTAGGTGGTTGCTCTAGAAAAAGCACCACTGGTCCCCTTAGTTTGTGTTGGCTATGATAGTTTCAAGTTTAGTTAAACTACTTTAGCACCCTAACACAGCAGCACCAATAAGGCTGAGGCAAATGTGCAAATGTGAGAGGAAAAAACTTTTTTTGCCTCTATTTTTAAGAACACTCAGGCAATCAGCAATTCAAAATGAAGCAATTTCTGGCAGCAGAGAACCTCAAGAGCCATTTTCTATTTCTGATATTGAAATAGGCACATGATTCACTGGAACATGAACATCATCCTGCATTCAGACAGACTGTGAATCAACCAATCTTAGTACCAGTTCTTAATTCAGCTCTTCTCAAGGGGATGCCAAGGAAAGGTGGAAAGGACAGATCAGAGGAATGAATACACTGATACAGGGCTGACTACGAGTTTGCATGAGGTATTGCAGCAGACCTTCACATCTGACTAGCTCACTTTAACTTTTTTCAGAGGAGGTAAAAGTCCCAAGACAAAGGCTGTCTTACATCTTACACTATAATACAAGCTTCTTGAAATGCATGCTTAAATGCATGAAGGAATGGAATAAGTATTTTGATCTGGTTATTTTCTTCAAAATTTTTAATTTGTGCTAGCATTCCCAAAGAAAAAGTTTTAATCTCTTAAATACTTATTTTAAAATATTGCAAAGGATGTCTTATTTAGGCAAGCAGTTCTACAGATTTTTTTATTTTGTTCTTCCATGTAATTATGTACTGAACACAGTTGTGCTTTGAATAGTAAAATCTCATTCAAATTTTAAAAAAATCCTAGCGCTGATGGACTTGGAGTGCTTTGCTATTTGTTCATTAGGAGCTTATAAGAAATGTTTTATTCAATTTGCTAAAAGCAAGCTGGTGCTTTTCTGAACTGATTCTGTAAATTGTTATTTATTATACCCTCAGTAGGAAAATTTCTGATCAGTGCTATCTATTTTAAACAGTAGAAAGCCCCAGCTTTCCAGCATGTCTTAAATAGTTCAAGAGGAGGTTCCCCTCTTGTTTCATTTTGATGTTTGTTCCACTAAGGACTGTGGTGTCAACTCAGCTCCTGCACCACCAGAGCATCAGTGGCACAGCCCTGCAGCCTGGGCTCACTCAGTGCAGGGGAGCTGGCAGTGCACACTGCAGGCCCTCACTGCACATCTTTGGCTTCAGTGTCCTCAGCCTTAGATACTCCAGGTGAAAAACAACATCCCTACTCACATCTGCTGTTTCCCCACACTGTGGGAAATTCCCTTCATTCTACCTTGGTTTAAGTTGGGTTCCTTGAGGTGAAGTGTGAGGAAAGGGGATTTTTCCTCAGCTATTGCACTGTCCTGCCCAGCCTCGGCCATGCTGGTGCTGTTCCCTTCTCCGGTGATCAGCTCTCAGATGGGAAGGGGGCACAGCCCTCAGGTGCAGAAACCTGATTTACACTTCTATTACTGATCTAAAGCCAGTTTGAGGAATTTTGAGCAGTAACAATAACCCTAATATTTCTGATTTCATTAAGATAAGAAGTGATAGACTGTTCTTTAACAGGGAAGCACAGAAATGGTTTTTACTCATAAAAAGGCCAGTATAATTTGTTCAAAGGTTAAGTCCTCATTAAAGATACAGAACAGTGCATGTCACAAATGGTTAAGGCTTTGAAATTCTTTGTGGATTATTCACCAAAATTTGCATTGCTACACAGCATGAACTATTTTTGGATTCTGCATAAATAGAATATCTAATACAGAGTTACATTATAATGAAATATGCAATAATGCAAGTACCCATAGAGTGCTTTTCATGTACTGCAGGCATCCAAAAGTTTCAAATGCATAAAAGATAGTTACACTTGCTGCACAAATGATTGCATATGAGGTTCATTCCCATTTAGTTAAAACTCAGTAGTAAAAAATACATCCATACAGGCTGCTATGACACAGTTAAATTGCTATTGATATTTTGTATCATGGCAAGTATAAACTGGAACAGAAGTGAATTAAGACTGTGATTGGTCACTAGGGCTTGGTCCTCCCAGCTAAACTGGAGACTTACAATTTGTGTGATGCAGAAAATTCTGTTTGCTAATGATCCATGAAAATGCAGATAAAACAGCTCTGCACCAGATTGTTCCATAAGTTGCCACACAAATTTAAAGAGGCAATATAAAAACAGTATTACATTTAGTTATCTTCGATTGTCAATTCAGTAATATCTTAGATTTTAAAATATAAGGAAAGAATAGTATTAAAATATAACACATATGCAGTCTACATTGAATGTAATATTTTTCTATTGTCATTTCCCCAACTTTCATTCTCACTCACACAACAGTACAACCTCAGCAGCAGGACTGAAGAGAGAAAGCAGAGCCTCAACACAGGCTGATCTCCATCATGCCTGCTAGGATATTTTTAGGAAATAGAAACAGTGGTTTCAAACCCTCTTGGGCTAAGAGGAAGCCAAAATCCTGATCTTTCCCTTCACAGATCAGTGCTTTAACACCTAGGCTATTATGTAAAAAAAATGGCCAGTAACTCACCTGGCAGCATGAGGGGTTTTTTGGTTGAACTCACTGCTGTCTCAATGAGTTAGGGATGGTACAAGGACAACTAACTTAGCATGTCACTTTAGGAAATAAGGCAGAAATGAAATATCTTCAGAATCCTTTCCAAGTTACAGGGACACTAAGGCATCCTCCACTCTGATACGTCTCTTCCCAGCCCAGGGATATGATTAGGAGCCTAAGGAGATTAGTGGCTAATAATGCAGGTGACTTGTGGTTTATTCTTAACAGGGTAAAATGCCAACTGTGCTCCTTTTATGAACGTTCGCCAATTTTTCCAAGCACACAAAATACAGCTGAAAATTACATTGCTACTTTAACCTATTACATAGCAATAAATACACCTCCTTCTCTATGTTTTTGCTTTAGGCTCTGTTGCTACAGATATAACAAAACGGCCATGTATTTATGGTGATAGTTTTACTTTTGCACATAGAAAAGCTAGATCTATTTTTTAAGCATAAGTACATGGATGCTTCCATTATGGTACAACAGTAAAATGAAGATTATGCCTTAGATTGCTTTTTCTCAATCTTCCTCTATTAACGTATCTATCATCTGTACAGCACAGAATTGTAATCTGCTACCTATTTCAGTAATGACACACTTAAAATATTTTCCTAATGTTAGACAGGTCTGATCACAATAGACACCTCCTGGAACAAAGCTCACCACCCTGAGCCTGGGCACGCAGCAGTTCTGAGAGTGCACACAGTGCGTGTCCAGGGACATCCCTGCAGAGCTGCTCAGATAAAGCTGACACAAGGCCTGAAGTAAGTTTGGGCTATGATTTCATGCACACAGGGGCAGGCCCACTCCACACAAATGAGCCCAAACACGCCCAAGCCAGCTCTGCCTCCCTGTGCCAGGGAATTGGTACCTGAACTGCCCTGAGAGCTGTGCCAGGCTGGAGCTGCTGCCTCCTGCATGCACGCTCAGGAGCAGGTCAGGGAGTTCAGCTGTGAAACAGCTGTCAGCAAAAAGCTGGGGATCTGATCAGCCTGGAAGCTCAAGGCAAATGCATCACAAGGGCTTTCTCAGGAGGTCCTCAGAAGATACACTGGGGCCCTCTCCCATCCCCTTCCCTGAAAGGTGTGCTGCTCTCTGGGGTGGGGAGGGAGTTCCTGCAGCAGAAGCTGCAGCAAGACCTTGCCTCCCTCTCCATGTCTTGCCACTACAGATAGATATTTTCTACTCAAAATTTCTGCAGAGCAGCTGATCAGCTGCAAAGCAAATAGCTATGACTCAGTTTATCACAACAACAGAATGGGAATTAACGTTAACAAGCTAATGCTTCATCTGATTGTGAGGAGCTTTTTAAATCTTGTTTCTAATTAATTTTGACAGATTGAATTAAAATGCTTATTTGCTTTGCATTTGATGCATGAGGATCTTCCTGACTTCCTCTTGCAAGACAGGCTGTCAGCATCAACCTTTGTGAGCCCTGTTTTTTCTAGGTACTGGACAAGAGGACAAAGTCCTTACTTCCACTTGTTAAGAGGCCTCTATTTTTCAGCAAGATTTTCCTTCTTTTTATTTTGTTTTGAATTTTTCAGATGTAGAAGTTTTATTTTAACTTGGATAATAATGCATAAGCTCCCATTTTCACTATGGAGCCCCCTCACTATATTCTTTTTTAAAAGCCTTCCTGTGTTAGTTCCAGCTGAAGTATCAGAGAAATAGATCTCTTATCCTTCTCTGTACTTTCTGTCAAAACACTTGGAAGAAACCTTTTTGAGCCATTTCAGCTGGAATTAAGAAGAGAAGACTGATTTCCTAAGGTATGCGTTCCTTCTCCTGACAGTCAAGGAGACAGGCTGCTCCAGGAGAGAAATGACTCTTCTTGCATTCTTTCCCCCTTCTGATGCATGAATAATTCTCATTACCATTCATTTGAATTCTTGTTGCTTGCAGGGGTGGGTGTAAATTCCTCAGCAATGAGCATTTTCGAGAGCTACTGTGTGCAAAACTGTAACTATCAAACAATGCTCAAGACTAATTCTCATGAGCTACAATCTATCACAGTCAGGAGATTATTGGATTCCTGTGATTCTGCACCCTGTGCCTTAATACCTGCAGTTTTGATGACTGCTGCTAGAGTGCACAAATTTCAGGGAAGGGTAAACAAAAGAGGTGAGTAAAGTCTTCCAGAAAAAGAAAAATAAAATAAAAGGAAAAATTACAGTAAATGATAAAGAGCTTGGAAGGTCAAGAGGTATAATGATCCCATAAAGAATTTCAGACTGTACATCAACCACACTTGTAAAGGCATGGCATTAGAGCAAACAGGAAACTTTTCTGATCTGTTTAAAAAAAAAAACCCTACAGTCACACAAATTGTTGCAAAAACAGCATACAGGAAAAGTATATGGATTCATTTCATGCAAAAATAGCACACAATTCACTGCCATCTTGTATTAGCATCAATAAGAAAACAAATGGCCCAACAAAAAAGTAAATCCAAAATAAGCCCTTTGGAATGAATGGAATTGATATGACTCCTGACATAACTTAGCTCTTGCTCCAAGTGCTGAACCCAGCACAGAGGGAGTTTGTTACTCTGCCTTAGAATTGCTGTAACTGAGGGCAGAATTTTCCTTGGTGACTCCTTCCAGTTGTTTCATTGGGGTGGTAAGAGTGATGTAAAATCTTCACCAAAAAAAAAAAAATCAGTGATATCCTGTCCTTTTGATCATCCAACATGATTTTACTGGAGTGATCTAAACTATGGCATGTCATCCATTATTTAATAACACCATCTGCATAAAAGAAACAAGACTTTGATCAGCCCCAATCTGTAAGTTAAAAGATCTCCACAAATCAACAGGTATTCTTTTCATAGATTCATTACCTTTGTTGGAATCATCATTATTGTCAGTATTATCACAGCATTTTCAGATTTTCATGTTGCCTCATGACTGGTTTGAAGTACTACATGCAGATTTTATTATACATATGCACACAGTACATTTTTTTTTAAGTTTCATAGATGTTAAATGGCATGAATTAGATATATGTGAAAATTTAGAACAACCCTTTTCATAAATATTAGTTAAGCCACATACAATACAGTACAATTCCAAAATGAGGCATTCAAGACCCCTGTATTTACTGTGGAAGACAACTTCCATAATTACACACAAAGCCTCCCACCAGTGTAATTATCTCCACTCTTCCTCACTAGGACAAATCACAGTACTTTGAACTGATCTATAAGGGGAGAAATACAGGATGACATATTTAAACACAGCTCTCCTCCTCCAGCCTGAAAATTACAAGCCAGCAAACTTGCAATTCAGAAAAGCTCACAGAGGTATTTTCTCTAGTACCTAAAGAAATCTCCAAGGCAAAGAATTCTCTGCAAAGGGTGCAGGAAGAAAAGGTTCTGCCCACTACACCATTAACAAAACTGTGTCTTGGTAATCTGTGAAACTCTGAAGTAGCTGAATTTCTTTCCTACCCCAACCCCCAAGAGCACTGAGTTGCCCTCCAGTTGAAAATCAGCACTTGGTTCCAGTGACACATTTTAGCTTATATTTCATTTAGAGACTTTTTAAAATGTTGTTCTTTACAATTCAAGTGCACATCTCTCACGGTTTCTCATTCTTCAGTTAAATAGACCCCAGAATGGCCCCTGCTTAGCAAATTGTAAGCTCTAACACCAACAGGCTGTGACTAAGAGCCAGTGGAGAAGGCAAATTGTTAACCTCGTGTGAATGGAAGCCTATTCTATGATGCTCACAAGCACTTGGTAATGCCCCGTTAATGAAACTTCAGTTGCTCTTTATTCCTGACAGAGCAGAGCAAGTCGTGTATTTTCCTGGATGTAATGGCTATGACAAGGCTGACCTGTCTGCTCCCAGCAGTGCAGCGCTGTCCTGACAGCTGGGGCAGCTCCCAGGGATGATCCCTGTGAGCCCTGGGGAAGCTGCACCCAGGACATCACTGCAGCTACAGGATAGGGGACAAATCAGAATGAACTTTGGCATAACAAACCAAACCATGTCCTGCCTCATGGAGCTGACAGCTCCTCAGACACTGAGGTAAGCTTTGTCTCCAGACTTGGGAGGCAAGGATGGGCAAAAGATGGTGATTTTTATTTTTTTTTAATAAGATGCACAGCAATATCTCTGAGTGCTGAGGGCACAGGGGAACATCTGGGGAAGAGGAGAGCTCTGGCTCACCCAGTGCCTTTTCCATACTCTCCCAGCACAGCAGAGCCAGCCACTGACCCCCAGCAGCCTTGCCCAGGGCTGGGTGTCCCAGAGGCAGCACCACCCTCTCCCCAGGCAGGGCTTTAGGGAACCCCAGCTACTCCAGCTGCCGTCAAACAGCTGGGCACTCACACCACACCACTCCCATGCTGACTGGCTGTGGTGATTCTTCAACACCACTGTGTGGGCCTAGAGTGGGCAAGTGGCATCATTTCTCCTTTTTAAGAAAATTAAAATATGGATATATTGACTTTTTTTTTTTCCTTTCAGCAATTTCTTGTTCTTCTTTACACCAATGTTCCCCTGAAAACCAACTCTCCCTTTTCTGTTCTTTTTATTTCTATGGAAGTCTTATTTTGAATGCTGAAATCTCTCCCAAATACTTCAAATGTTGGTCATGACTGGTTCCCACAGCATTGCTATGCCATGTGGCACCGGTAGATATCATCCACCCCTGAGCATGAATCACTTTCTGTAATGATTGGCATTTTCACCAATTAGCAATCCTTCCATGAGATGCACATGTCAAAACACTATGCAAGTTTGTTTTCATGCTGCTGCTATATGTCTTAATTTGTTAATACTGCTTGGACATAAAAAGCAAGAATATTGCCCAACTTGTATGATTTTTTTTCTCCCCTTTAAAAATGGCTCTAATTTTAAGAGTAAAATTTCACAAAATACACTAAATATTTGAGAACCGCTAAATTTAGAAAGACCCTGAACTTTTGAGAAGAATCTTAAGAAAATTTCTACTTAGCACAAATTTTAACATATGACAGAGATTTGCAAGGGAAAGGACCTTGGACTTCTGTGTCCAGAATCTCAGCAGTTTCACTGTGTAACTCGCCAAAGATGCATGGGACATGGTCAGCACTAGTGAAGTTAAGGGAAGCTTTTTATCTCTCAATACACACAGATTTGGGCCAAATTTTCAAACCAAAGGCCTTTAATGCATGTGTAAGAAAAGTCTGTCAGCACAAGTCTCAAGTGACCCTACAATATTTATTCTTTCAAAAGCATGTATGATATAAATATTCCTGTTCCCTTTTTGTAGCTGAATAGACCACAGTACAGAGCCTTTAAGTACCAGATATTCATTTCTACAGTTGCAGTAACAGTAAATTGCACCTGCAACTTTGCTTTCAAAGGTGATTCACACTTTTTATAAGGATATTTTTCTCTCCATAAGTAGTAGTTATAAAAGTACTCGCCAATAGAAAGGAAAAGTGTTCCTGGTATGGAAGAAAGTCTAGAGAAAAAAAATACCTCGACTTTCTTAAACTGTTAGAAAGAAAGAAAACAGTAACTTCATAGGTCTCTATTTTGCTATTGTTCCAGCTCTTATCAAAACTTTCTCATCAGATTTGCTGTCATGAGAAGCAAGACACAAAACTGGCCAGTGAGCATTTCTTATGCTATCAAGTGTGCTGCCTGCAGGCAGCAAAAATAAATAGGTTGGTATTTAGAATAAATAACAGAATGGGAAGCAAGTTTGTGAATTCTGCTTTTATGCACATATTAAACAATTGAAGAGAGGCAAAAGTAATACCATTGCTTTCAGAAAGATGGGAGTGATGAAGAATGCCAGTTACACAATCTGCCACTCCATAAATGCAGAACTGAATGCTTCTATATCTACAAACACATATGCTGCTCCATTAAAAAAAGGGGATTTTTTTGTAATACAGAGGAAAAAAACAGAAGGAAAAAAATGTAAGGAAAGTAATTGACATAATAAAGTAGGTGGAAGAAAATATTAGTGGTATCAGAATAGGTGGAAACGTTTCCACTGACATCACTGAAGTCAGGATTCCACTGCACCTCTATACTGGATTGAAAGCCTTTCTCTTTGAATACTGACTCATTGTGACAGTGAAGTGTATTTTTAGTGACAACAAAAGGCAATTTTCTAGCAGAAGGGATTCTAAATAAAGGTCAAGTAAAACTGCACATAAGCTCGAGGTCAGGTTTAGTATGCCCTTTTGGACATAAAAATGAGGAATAGTTTCCTGTTTGCAGCTAAAAAGTAAAAATTTTGGAAGAAGTCTTTCTTGACCTACTTATGTGTGGAAGCCTGATGACTTCAGAGTACTTCCTACTGGGAAAAAAAATTTAATAGCAGCTGTCCTTTCCAAACTGCACACACTTGCCAGCATTAGAAGATGTGAATTATTTTCCTGCTCACGACAAACACAAGGTACATTTTAATATTCTACAAACACCTTACAATAACTAAAAATATATCAGTTCCCAAAAGTTAATATGATTTCATTAGCTATTTGAAAATTCATGTTAGATTTTTCCCCTTTTTATGGATTACTGTACATTTTTCTTCTCACTCTTCTTTCCAAGTAAGGGAGGAAAAATGATGTATATGTTTTCTAAGGGAATGATTCATTGGTTTTTGCAGCTGGAATGTCAGCGTGGCCAGTCCTGGAAAAGCCAGGTGAGCACTGGTTGATACTTGAGAGGTGCTGTGCATTTCTTTCACTTCAGCTCTCACCAGGTTTTTATTTTCTTTGCAGCAATCTAATTTGGGGAAAACCCTTTAAAGTACCACAGGTAGGAAGAAAGGGAGTAAAATGCACCTGCTCTCACTACTCAGATAAATAAAATATTAACTATTAACTGGCAACTTTTTGAACAAAGTGAAGCTTATGTGAAATGCTGGTCGTTGAGAACCTGATTTATCTCACCACATAGAGTGTTCATAGATTAATTGAAGAGATCCAAGCCCTGGTTCTTAACTAGCATATCTAGATTTCAAAGAAATTGAGAAGTTCGGCACAGCCTTATATTCTGCTCCTATTAATCTGCATTTTATGACATTTTCTCTGTTTTGCTATCTTTGAATCTCATCTCAAAAGCTCTATGTTTACAGTAGGCTGACATACTTATGTGACCTTAAGGTATCTTTACTGTATTCTAGATTTATTCCCCTTATCTTCAACTTCATGGTGGAGCTCTGAATTTTATCTAATATCATGATGAGAATCCCAGAGCAATGTCTTGCCCATCTGCCCTTTCATTTGTCATATTTCTGTGAAGAAGCCAGTACTGTCTGCCAATCTAAAACAAACCAGCCATATGTAGCCATGTGAGGAGCAGCTGAGGTCACTTTTTTATGTTCAGCCAGGAGAAGAGGAGATTGAGGGGACACCTCACTGCAGCTACAGCTTCCTCATGAGGGGAAGAGGAGGGGCAGGCTCTGATCTCTGCCCTGTGCTGACCAGTGACAGGATTGAGGGAATGGCCTCAAGTTGTGTCAGGGGAGCTTCAGGCTGGGCATTAGAAAAAAGCTTCTTCCTCCAGAGGGTGGGTGGGCACTGGAACAGGCTCTCCATGATGCTCTCTCACAGCATCAGCCTGGCAGAGCTCAGAAGTATTTTTGGACAAGGTGCTCAGGCACAGGGCTGTCCTGTACAGGGCCAGGAACTGCAGTCAGTGATCCCGATGGGTCCCTTCCAACACAGAATATGCTGTGATTTCTGTTATGCTGCTATCATCAATGCTGATCTAGTAACATTTATCTTCCAGATCAAGAAGACCTTCTTGAAGACAGACTTTCTTTTCTTTTAAGTTTCTCAAGGATACTGTGCCCTCTCACCACAGCACAATGGCAAGACTGTACCTGCAGTGATATCTGCCATATGAAGAATTAGGTTCTGTTGCTTTGACAGGTGTGAAAGACATCTCATGACCTTCAGAACAGAGGGCAGATAAGTAGTATCTTCACATATGAGGTATCAAGCAATTAATTTCAATTTTAAGCACTTTTTTTTAAATTAAGATGTAAAACCACTGTACTAATTTAATTTCTGTCCTGAGTAGAGGCATCTGAGGGTTCCTCATAGCAGAGACAGAATTCTTCTCAAATATCATTGAATTATTTGATAAATGCACAATGCTAGATAAAAATTTTATGCTGCCTAATGCACAAGCTGTTAAGTCCCTACTATTAAATCTGATGCCTGATAGTAAATCAAAGCTAGAATGAAAAATAAAAAAAGATCTTTGTGTTTACTCATATTGTAGTAACTGTCAAACAACACTAAGGATTTTTTTCTCAATGAAGAATATGCTTTCAGCAAAGAAGGATATTTGTAAACATATTTCAGGTTACAACTAAAAAATGTTTTGATTCAAGAGTAGAAATTTGAATGTTTCCTGGTGTTTCTTGGACAGATATCAAGCAGGGGCATCAGTTCTTGTGTT
Source organism: Molothrus aeneus (assembly GCF_037042795.1). Classification (NCBI taxonomy): domain Eukaryota; kingdom Metazoa; phylum Chordata; class Aves; order Passeriformes; family Icteridae; genus Molothrus; species Molothrus aeneus. The sequence continues at coordinate 11,404,953 of NC_089655.1, read as the reverse complement.
TCTAAAAGCAAGAGTAAGTTATAACTACTCCACAAAGCCATGTCTTCAAAACAATACAAGACATTTGAAATGCAACACACAAACCTAATTCAATCATAACAATGTTCAGTTGACAGAGAAAAGCAAGCTGCAAAAACATCCAAAACAAATTTCAGGTTTAGTAATCACAAAGGTCAACATATTTTTAAAGTATTTGTGCGTTTAGATACAAAGGAAAAAAAACCCAGTAAAACACATTACTACTCCTCAGTTACAATGTAGTACATTAAATGCAGAAATTTCACGTGTAATTCTGAACATCAAAAAAAAAAAAAAGGGGGTATTACCTGTGTATTAAAAAAGTGAGTTATGGGGAAAGAGAAAAAGTGTCTGGAACAGAAGCCAGAAAAAGGCAAAAAACTAGCAGGGAAAAGCTACAGACAGGATGTTTGTTTTATCTGTGACTGACCAATATGCTGACTTGACCAGAGGGAGCAGGGAAGGAAATTAGTCCTTCCCCTTCTCTGTGTGCTCCCACTGAAAGTCTCCAGTGCTACCAGCTGTCTCTGCTTTCCTCAGTGCTTGATCCATGTAGGATATTGCCTTTCCACAGTCCTGGCTGCTGGGGAGCAGGCTCTGAACAAAGCAGGCAGACCTTTGGTCAGTGAAGGAATGCTCTGAGAAGGCTTCTAAAGATAGAATGTGTTGAGAGGACAGGTCCATCTATTTCTGATTAATTAGCAGAGCACTACTCCTCTTGCCAAATGTTTTAAAGCGATACTAAGATGACTAAAAAATATTCCTATGGCAGAACTACCTCATGTGGGCAAAATTGAGTTGTTAGGCTACTTTCCCCCCCCCCCCAAAATACTCATTTAGCTACAGGGTTTTTTTCTGTACGTATTTGCTTTCTTACTGACTCCAACAGCTTCTTTTCTTAGTATCCAGCTTCAAACACACAAAGGATAGGTGTATCTGGATACTAAAAAGAAAAAAGCAGATAACACCTTGGGAAAGGACCCACTTTATTACAAAATACCATGCCCCACACACCTGGCTTTTTCAGTACAGGAAATCCTTAGCGTGACTTGACAATAATCTTCTGGATAAGCATCTAAGCCTGCAGAAATCAGTGCACCCAGCACTGGACCATGCTACATTTGAAAACAGAGAAGACCAAATCAAAGTTAAAGAATAACTGCCATTTTTGCACAGTAAATAGTCTTCTTGGCTAACTAATGTAAATAAAACTCGACAAAATAATCTTCCATTTTGCAGGCAGATATCCTAAACAGATTTCCTAATTCTAATAATACTTAGATTTATTATGCTATTTCTCACTTTTCTATTTCCTCTTTAGTCTGTCACCCAAGGGCATCAATTACTTCTTGTTTTTAAGTATATACGGACTTGATTTGCATAGACATCTCGCTTGACGTATTTCTTATATTATTGTGCTTCTCTGTGTAAATAATTCTCTAAAATGGTTGCAGTGCTGAGCTAAAATAATATTTATATACATTATGCTCCTGATATATTTAGGGCTGTAAGCTTGTTTCATAGAGCTATAGCATGATTCATAGGATAAACCCAAAGGAACAAAACTTGGATTCAAGAACACACTTTCAGTGTACCCAAGTAAAATTATACAAGGGCATGAAAAGCAGTATACCAGAGTTCTATAATTTCCAGGAAAAGTGTCAGAAATAAGTGAATAATAGAAGAATAATAGAATAATAAAATAATAGAAGCTTCCAAGCCTTTACAAATGGTTATCAATCTAAATGGCAGACACGCTATGCTCTTTATTTGTGAACTGTTTCCAGAAGCTCCTACGTTGTGTGGTGGTAAATTCCTGGCCCACATGTCTGTATTGCCACCAGCAGGCAAAGCCTTTAACCCAGCTGCCATCCTGGAGCATGCCTGAAGGCTGGCATCCCCTGCCAGCTGCCACTCTGCTGTTCTGTAGGTGTGCTCACAAGAGGACAAGACCCTTTGAGGGTAGCTTTCCCCATCCCAGCAGAGCTCACTGGCTACTTGGCATAAAGAGCCACACATTTGCATCAGAGAATGAATCTCAATTTTTAGAAAACCCCTTCAGGTACAGAGTTCTCTTGGTTTCTCACAATAGAACAACTTTACCCTGTCTAAATGATTAAATAGTCCCTGAGGCAGAGAGATGAATGCACTGAAGCCTGTTCTTTGCCTCATATGAGGAAAATTGAGGCTTACATCTAAACAGGTAAATAGTGCTATCACTATTATCACAGATGGGATCCTCAGAGGCTGTCACAGAATGCCACGGAGCCTTCACTGTGGTTCACCTTGCAACTCTGGATGAGGCAAAGGAAATGTGAAACAAGGCTTTGGAATGTGCTCTGTTCCCCTGGGCCATGAGGTGTCTGGAGTTCTGGGAGGCAGCAGTGCTTTCCACAGAGAATATCTAACACCAGACTCTAGTTCAAAACCCAAGGCAGATCCACTGCTGTGAGTGCCCCCCAGAGCAGAGAGCTAAACAGGGAGAGGAACTATTGCTTCCCATCCTCTCTCAGCATGTACATCCCCTCTTTTGATGTAGCTTCAGGGGATTTTCACTCATCAGAACTCTAAACTCTCTTTATGACTAAGCCTTGTTACTATAGAACTCAAAGCTGTCCCACAGGCACTTTGGGGTCTGGCAGTTAGGTGATGCAGTGCTGACTGTGACAACACCCAAATATCCCAAAGAATCAGTTTCACAAATGTATTTCCCAAGGACTTTATAGAACCTCAGCAGATGGAGCTCCGTAACTCCTCTGCACACTACATAGCACCTACACAAATGAGAAGCTCAGGGACTTGCTGAGAAAATGGTTTATCAACAAGGACCATAGAACTGCACCCCCTGACCTATTATAACAAAATAATATCATAACTACATGAGAGTATTCATTACCTTTTCTACATTATTATGTAACTACCGCCACACTTGGTTCACTCCTGATTGCAAAAATTAGTTACTTCCTTCTCTGTTTTTAAAAGAGGCGTCTGCAGCCTGGGCAGTGGCACAGGGCATTGCTGTTTCAGAACAAAGCCCTGCCCAGTCACACTGGCTAGACAGGATAAGGGGAAAGGGAAGCAATCCATCTTTGCAGGACTGTGTTGCATGGGCTTGCTATTTTCATCTGGCAGTTTGGTTTATGTGACTGCTGCCTCTGTAATGTTTCTTGTGAAATGTCTCTCTTCCCCTGTCCTCAGCATTACCCCACAAGCAGGTGGAGAACTTCCACCCAATCTTTATTCAAAGTCACGCTGGCTCCATAGAGATATTTTAAAAATTACTTGAAGTCAGGCAAAACCTTGAGTGGACACCTTTAGTGCACTAGACACTCAGTGTACCTAATTTATGATTGAATTACCTGATTTAAGTTTCAGAGGTACAGCCCTGAATATAAATGTGCCCAAAGCTAACAAATTAAATAGCAAAACACAGCAAAAAGTCTGAGCAGTCTAGCAGTTCTTTGGAGAGATGCCAAAGTTTAATAGCACAAACAGAATAAATAAACTCTATGAACAAATCAATTTTTCAAAGGTAACATCTGTTCTGCACTGGCTCCTGGTGTGAATAGATTCATCTGTGCACACATACAAGTGGGCTAATGGGATTCAGTGTGCTCCAGTACCCATCAGCATGCTTTGTCTTCATCAAAAACTCTAATGTGGATGGGACTCCAAGAGTTGTTCTGAAACAAGCCAAACGACTTATACCTACTGTGCAAACTGTTTCATATGAATCATTACATTAATCCCATTGAATCAAAACCTGAGGATATTTACTCAGAACTGTAAACAGATAAAGGAGTCTGAAAATCTGTCTGAGAGAAACTGTTTCCCCCTAGTTCCAATTTCTGAATCTTGTGCATTTGATAGATTCCCAAGACTTCCTAAACACCAAAACTGTGCTGTGTTAGAAGTCATGTGTCTGCTTTGGTTTATGCTATGCTTCACCAATTTAAACCAAATTTTCCATAGAGTATGTGACACAACCTAGTTCTATCAAATAAAAAAGAGAAGGTGCATGAAACAAGCTGCAAAATGGATCTTTTATCTTTCTTTTATGAGTTCTCTGAAGGAGCAGAAATCAATGCTTTACCTGGGTAGAAATTAGACTTAGTATTATGCTATGCATAAACACTGTTTAAATCTTAAAACTGTTAAAATTAATCATGCATTTACACAGCTCCATCATAAAGATAAGGAAAATGGTGGTTTTAGAGTGTTGAGTTCTTCCTCAATACTTCAAAATTGCACGTTGGTTTAGTTTCTTTTCTTTATTTCCCACTACAACTTTATAAACACCCTTTAATGCTTTCCTTTGTTTTTTTTTCCCCAGCATGTTTTTTATCAAATATTGCTCACAATGTAAAGTTATAGTGTCCTGGTAAACACAACCCTTGCTAGCAAATTAATTATTCATTATTGAGTTGTTAGTTTGAGGACAGATACCTGGCCATTATGTTATTCTAACACCTCCTGGGAGCTGTGCAGTAGAGGGGAAGGAAGCTGCATCCTGCAAACCCCAGGGAACGAGGCTGGGTCAGGATCTTCCTTCGTGTGTGATAGGGCAGCTTCACCTCCCAGCAGCTGCGGCACCAACAGCGCTGCTGCAGCGCAAGAGGAGAGCCGAAGAGCTTGGCTGGCCCCTGCTCCCAGCCAACACCTCCTTCCCACCACTGCTCCCCTCACTCCTCACAGCTGAAACGCACAGGTTTGACCCAGGGCTTGGCAGAGGCTGCACCCACTGCAGCTGGCACACAATGGGACATGCAGAGGGCAAGGAGGGAGGGAACAACACCATTTGGCCATGGTGAGAAAACACCTAAGCTCTGACACCACACTATTAAAGAATTTTCAATTTCAGCCCCAAGAAGACTCAGATAAGCAGCTGTGTTTGACAGCAACATTAATTCAACTGTAGCCAGCTTCAGGATCAGAGAATATTCAGCAGCAGAAAGAAAATTGGCACATTAATGCCCAAAAGTCAAAGAGAAACTCATTTTGAGGAAATCACTCCTGCACTGGGTAAAAGGGTAATGAAAGAAAACAGAATGAAAACAAACAAACAAAAACCCCCAAATGTTAGTTATTTCTTAGGGTTTGGGTTTTTACTTTTTCTAGTTTTAATTTTGATCTTTAATGGTGAATTGGCACCATTTTAATTGTAAATATCTTTTTATACTTAACATTTGGGGTGAGGTATGACAGTGATTGTGTGTATAAACATGATAGAAAACTCCTGCATGATATTAATGAAAAATCATCAGCTTACTTTTTTATTATTACTTCTATACTCTTTGTTCTCAGAACAATCAGTAACAAACTATAGGCTCTGCTGTGCTCAACACTGCACAAATACCCTACAGGATAGCAACCTGCAAGACATAACACCATACAGAGATACAGGTAATTTCTTTCTGTACCGCTCTCTATCATGTAGTATATTTTTAATATAATATTATAATACTTTAAGAAACTCAAACTAGTTAAAGCTTTTCTGAAGTATTTGTCTAAGAAAACTCAGTGGAGAGGGACAACACAAAGAATGTGCTGTTTGGAAAATGTAATATGCAGATAATGTAATGTGCTAAGATGATGACAAACAGAGGTAGAAGGACAATTCTTAATCCTGAGTAAGAGAGGAACAATGGGGTGGGAGTTATCTGTGAAAATTATGCCAAGCAAAAACCCAGGGAAAAAGATAAGAAACAGTGAAAAGGAAAAAGAAACAAAAAGGGAGGACAAACTGTGTACATGAACCCCCTGGGATTAAGAATGACAAATCATCACCAAGTCTCAAATCTAGGGCATAAGGCAACAACTCCTTAGCAGGACTCACTCTTAGTAACAGCAGCACACCTAAAGGCTTTACTCTTCTAAAGCTGCAGGGTTTCAACTCCAAAAGATGGAAAATATCTCTACTGTTTTCATTTGGCATGCAATATACACAATGGTACAAACCAATGTTTATCCACAAAGGCTATTTTTTCCTTTAAAACTATTTTGCTCAGGTTTGAGTGATCAGTGCACATACTGCTACTTTTTCTATCCCCCTGCCCACTGAGGGCTTTGCTCAGCTGCCAACTCTCCAGCCAAACATCAGGAGTCAGTACAATATGACAAGCTGATGAGCCTCCTCTCCTAACCCCTTCATCTAGCTTGCTTAGCAGAGGGTCAGAATCTTCCAGTTGCAAAACTCATCCAATTATGCTGTTCCTTATACCATGAAAAGTGAGAGGTGATAACAAGGGACAAGCACAAATGCACATGTACAATGGTTTATCTTGGCATCTAAAAGACAAGGATCATTAGGGCAGGTTTAGAACTGGAGGAGGGAGGAAAGTGAATCACAAGTGTATTCCAAAACAATCATCACTTAAAAACCTTACCAAAAAACATTCAAAATGGAAATGTTTATATGAGTTCAAATAGCTAAAAGCTATTTGAACTCATATAAAGCATTACACTGCCAATAAGAAAATCAAACTAATATTAGTACTGGTATTGTGTATTTGAATTTTCTGCCCTTTGCTAGGCTGCCCCGTAATGTTATCACACACACACACAGAGGGATCAACTATGCCTTAACTGAAAGTCAAACCCTGCAGGTACCAACCATGCAATATTGAGTAAACCAGAATGAGTTGATACAGCAGAGGCACAGATGCTACCTGGGAGCTGGGACCTGCCAGTCTCAATTCCTGAAGGAAACTGCAGAGTATTTTCTATACACTGCTGAAGTGAGGAACAGAACATGAAGTGCATGTAGCTCAGCAGGTTATGGCCAAAGATTGAATGAGTTCTCTCAAGTTCCTCAGTGACAGAGCTGAGATGCAGGCCAATAAAACAACCTGACACACACAATCTCAAAATGATGATAGGTCTGTTCTGAGTTCCATCTCATCTTTACACAAGCACAGAAGGCTGATTTAACCATTCAGACAATGTTGCTGCAGCCATAAAAGATAATCTGCCGTCATCTTTTCTTACAGGTTAAAAATTCTTCTGCTTGCCTCTCAATATGATGTTTTAAGAGTTTCCTTGTCAAAACTGTGAGGTCAAAAGAGTGCTCTACTATTAAGTGTTTCTGCATCTTAAATTTCTTCCACTTCATGTGTCACAGGCTCCTTTCAGTTTGTTTACCTGAGAAGGTTCACAGGACAATGCCTCAGTGCCCCAGAGTGACAGGAGAGGAAACCTGCACGTCTCAGGCACTTCTCATGTGTCAGAGTGCTTTACTCTAAGTGACAATCAGCATGATAAGGAGAAAAACAACTAGAAATAAGAAAATCAAAGAGGGAATGATACAGAGAGGGCATAATATTTTATAGTAACTGATGTTCACAAACACATTCAAAGCCCTCTGTTGCCAAGACTGGGGCCTGAGGCACACACCTTATATTTGCTCTTCTCTTTCTAAATGCCCTTTCTAAGATGACCCAAGCTGGCTAAACAGGAAATTAATTTCTTATCTGTCTTCAAATGCATACTATTCCCTTTTGTCTCTCTCAAATAATGATATCCCGTGAGGCAGGGTACCTTATGTGCCTTACTTAGAACTACACGTATAGATTTGACTTGCTACTTCAACCTTGTCCAGCCAAACAGTTCTTATCGAAGACAGATACTGGTCTAATCTGACACAATTGGCTTTTGTTAAAAACACATTGCATTTTATCCAATTTTCCATGTAACTCCATGTCCTTGAACTACCCTTTTCCTTCAAGAGGGGTTCAAAGACTTTGTTTGATACTGAGGTCAGACATACATAGCCATCCTCAATCCAAAATATTTACAAATCTCTGTCCTTGACTACTACCATAAGTCAGACAAAGCTGTATTAAATGTGATGGTCGAATTTTTTTCAACTGAAAAATCAGCTTTCAACTGAATGAAAAAGCCCTTGGAAAATCTTTGACTTTTCATTGAATTGTCTGACATCTAAACCCAGAATTATTTCCTACTGAGAAATCAGAGATATTTCTATTATAAATTATAATTTAATGTCTTGCAGAAATTTAGTTCAAATCCTTCACTAATCAGCTTACCTGAGAGCGAGCCAAGAACTACTATGAAAGAATCTGGAACCAAAAAAAGTTACTAGAGTGAAATCTGAGCAGCAAACTCAAAGTTTTTGGTATCCACTCTGGATTAGGAGTTAGCACAGGACTTGTCAAAGATGGGAAAGAAAAACAGTGATCTCAATAAATGTGTTTCTTAACCAAATCATGTTCATAGAATAGCTACACCTGCTCATGCATAATAATGGTGGCTTTTGTACTATGAACAGCTCATGGCTAAAACCCTGACAAGTGACCTCTCCCTTTGAAATAAAACACAGAATGAGAAAACTTCATGCTCATCCATGCTGTACTGTACTTTCCCCACCCCTATCACAGTCTGTGTTTGTGTCAGGGGCAGCACCAGTATATGTGTGTGTGTGCACAGTGCACTGGCAATCAACACAAGGGACTGATGCCAGCCACAGAAGTCACTTTTCACACTTGCAGAAATCTGTCTTGTTCCCACCTATGTCCTGCCCCACGTTTCTCCAGCTTTGCCCATCACATCTCACTGTCCCCACTCACAGTGTGCCAGCATTCACAGGCTCACAGGAAAGCCTCAGGCCCTCTCAAGACAACTGTCCTGCTCCAGACTAGTGCAGGGACAGGAGCAGGGAGATGAGCCATCCTGGCTGCAGATCTGGCATTTGCTTCTCCTATTTCTGATTTGTATTTGATCACTGCCAATCAAAAGGCAATTTGATCTCTTAATATGTATCCTCTGTTCTGTTATTTTAATCTGGCACTGTTCATAAAGTATTCTGGTTTATGTATTCAGAATTTTAAACTAATATTAGAATAAATACCTCATATTTCTTTCCATGATCACTAACCTATTTTATTCTTAGATATGAGCCATAATTAATTATCCTCATTTGTTCTTTGCACTAGAATTTCCATATCTCTTAGGGAACATTATTTTGTGAGGGCTTTCTAGCGGGTCTTTCTCTGTATTAAAATATCCTTACAACAGCAAAGATCTGGCTTGCCAGAAGGCTGCTTTCTTTGGATCACAGCAAAACCTATTCCTGGGCAATGTGTCTTCACATCTTCAACACTGAGCCCTCCCCTTCTTAATGTGCTTTCTTTACAAACCTATTAGAGAGCTCCAACTTCACCCAACTAGCTACTTGTGCCTATAACATGGGTTACACATTGGAAAAAGCTGCTGGAGAATCTGAACACAGTCCTTGGACCAATCTGCTCACAGGAGTAGAGATTTTCAGAGGATGTATTAAAATAAAGTCTTGTATTAGCAGGACTCTACAAAAGTTGTTCTGCTCTCAGCTCAGCACAGGAGATGTAAGGACTATTTATTTTAAGCCAGTCCCAGCACTTCTTCCTCATTACCCATCTTCCCAGAGGTACAGCATGCTACTGAGTAAAATACCCTTCTGCAAAATGCTAAACCATGTCCTGATCTTGCCACACAGCTTTTGAATCTACTTCCATATCCGGAATGAGCATGGTTTCTCACAATCACACAACAAGCAATGCTACATTTCCATGAGTACACTGTAAGTTATGCAGGTGCTGTCAGCTGGCTCAAGGGCTTCACCCAGCACAGCTCACGTTGGGATCCTGCTTTTACATTCCATAGGGACACACAGAGCCCTGAGTACAAGTTCTGTTTGTACACTCAAACTGGTCTAAGAGAGAAGCACTCCAGTCTATCCTCACCACTGTACCAAACAGTCTCCAAAAAGCTTTCTCAGAATTTTCATTTTCCTTGGATCTACTGTTCTCCTCAGACATGACACCAACCTCGTGTTTTATTCTTTATACCTGTCTTCTGACAAAGAAAGAGAGATTCTGTTACCTTTATACAGATTTTCTTTTCTAAAATATATAGTGAAGGATCACTTTTGTTTCTATTTTTTTAGAATCTTTACAAAAACAAGCAAGCATCAGAATAAAAGAGATATTGTTCCTCCAAGCCTTCTTCCACATTTGTTGCTTGTCCTTCTACTAAATTCTGCAAGAAAAGAAGTTCTTTACAGGATTTTTCTCATAAGGGGTCGTATTTCCCTTTCAAGTTGTACCTTTAAAACTCTGAGAGCTTTCTTTGACTCATGGCAATGCAGAAGCTGGAGATTTCTCAAAAACCCTCTCCACAGATCTGTGAACTATTTTAACTATTATAATGCTGCTATATCTCATGCATTTGATTAAATATCTCATCTGACTTCCTGAAAAATGCCAAATAATTCTTTTTTTAATTTGAACATAATTTTGGTGCATTGGCTTTAGCTCTCCATCACCAGAGGCCTGTAGCAAGACTATTAGTCCAGCTGTTGCAAAGTTCTAGCAGCCATTTCCTTGCCTTGCTCTCACTGCAGTATTGTAGTTTGAGCAGAATGCTGCCCATTGGTTTGGAAACTCTTGCTCACATTATTCTCTTGTTACCCTCTACTTCCATCATCCTCCTGCTCCCAAGGTTCTCCTTTTACAGGGTAGAGACGCTACAACCACTGCTATCCTCAGGAGCTGTCTTGGTGCAGATTCATTTTACCTGACATCATTTATTGATGAAAGGTTTCTGAAAGCTTTCACTTGATTTGAATCAGACCTTCTCTCTTCTCCTCTGTGATATTGAAGTAATTTACTTGATCAAAACCAATTTGTTCTTATACTTCACTGCATTTAATTTTTAAGGTTTATTCTCCCTGCACTCTGCAAATGATTAGATTTGTGGTGCCACTGGTATTAAACTGTCATCAGCACAGGGTGTAACCACTGCCAGTCCACATTCTTCACACATCTGCTTTCTGGAATACTGCTCTGCCAGATGGTGATGCCAAGGACAATCTCACGAAACAATCTTCCACACAGAGTGCAGAAGGCCCTGCTAACTTGCCTGTGCTTCTAAATTAGTTCCCTCTGCCAGCACCAGGGTTCAAGTGTTTTATACAAAAGCTGCACTTCAAGTGAAGAGCTTCAAAGTGATCTCACCTGGCAGCTGGCACCAGAGCCTTGCTAAGGCTTTAAGGGCCTGTGCACAGCCAGGTCACAACAGAGTTCATCCTTTCTAATGCAATAATTAATCTTACTCATACCAATGGTATCTCCAGTTCTGTAATATGTTAAATGTACCATATGCAGAAGTTCCTCTTCTGCAGGAAAATAAACCCTATTGCCAAGCTACAGGCAGAGCAGTTTTGGAATGTCCTGAGAAATTTCTATGCCTTAAAAGATGCCAGGAAATCCTTTTAAATTTTCCAAGGTCAAATTTCTTTTTATGAATCCCATGTTTGCTCAGGTTCTCACTAGCTAAACATTTAAGTTTTTGCTGGGTTTGGTGCCATACTTACTACACAGAAATGTATATGCTTTTTATCTTTCTTTTTCTTCTAGATGTATTTAATGTAGTGCTTTCTAATTATGAAAATGGATGCCTTCTATACACTCCTAGTTTCCTTGGTATGGAGGACATTGTGTTTGATTTCTTATATTTTGCCTTAGGAATTCTATATTCTCCTGTTCTGGTGTGAGATTCATTTCACCAAGTTGTACATACTTAATTATTAGGCATCTACATCTAAATGAATTGTTTAGACTGTTTTACAGTCAAGAAAGGGAAAGAAACTCATCCTAATCTCAATTCATTCCAATTATGACTGACTCCTTCAGTGCTGGAGTTAACAGTCTTGGATTTGGCCATTTCTCTTTGCTGATGAAAAAGTAAGACTGGCAGGTTAGATGTCTGCCTGATATCCTGCTGAAAGGTGTCTGAAAAGAGGGGATACCAATGATGCCAACTTAACATCACACACATTTTTCAGAATGTCCTGAACACCAATGTGATTTGTGCAGCAGCCTTACCTATTCCCTGTGTCTAGCTGACCCTTATGCATCTCTGGTGGTGCTGTTTAGTTGATTGTAAGTTTTTTGGTATTTTTCATTTGTTTGGCATTCTGATTTTGGTGGTGGGGGTGGTAGCGCTTGTTTTGTTTGGGGAGGGTTGGGAGGCTATTTTGAGGGGCAGTTGCTAGTTTTTTGTCAGAAGAAGACAAAAAAAGACAAGTAATATTTTCTTGTTACTATACAACTGATGGCAGGGAAAGTTTTTCTTCTATTCTTTATCTGCCTCATGCAGCCTGCATTTTCCAAACTTTTCTAATGTTAATTTGTCTCTTCATATATGCTTTTTTAATCCTATATGAGTATTTTTCCATCCTTTGCATGTTCTATCCTTACATTTTCAAGAGTAGCTGCATTACCACTCATCAGTTACATAAGCAGGTTTCCATTTAGGTCTCTGATTTTTACTTACGTGGAGGCGTTTATATTCAGGATATAATAGACTTCAAATAACTTGAGTAAGATGTCTCAGTTTTCTGCTCTGCCTCAGGGAGCTATCAACTAAGACTGTGGTCTGCAAACACCCCAGACATTTTACTCAGCACACATAAGAGAACAAGCCACTTCTCAGTCTGCAGCTACTTATAGATAAAAAGATGTGACTAAGATCAGTTCCACTAACTTCCTCCATTTTGCCCACATCTCTGCAATGCTTCCAGTTTCAAAGTTGAAAACAGCAAATTTTTAGCCCTATTCTGCAAAAAGGCCAGAGTTAATTCTTAGGGTCTGACATTACATCTGGATCTGGAATTTAAGTCAGACAGACTTTCCCATAAATACACATTGAACCAGATTTTATTAATACTGATTTTCATTACTCTCTGTTTTTTCAGACATGAGAAAAACAAAGACAGAAAGAATGAATCTTTTTAAAAAAGAGACCTGATGATTTGACTTTGCAGAGCTACAGTATTATTCTTTTATCCTCAATTGTTTAGCATTTTAAATTACAACAGTAGTAGACTTTTAAATTTTTTTAAACCACTCCTTCAAAAGATTTTAAAAAGTCACAAAGAACTAAAACAGAATTTGCTAGTAACAGCTCTAAGTTAAAATTAAAATATAATTTATACCCGATTCAGTGATTCCTCCTCAGCTTTCTCCACAGTGCAGATTAACTTATCTTTACATGTTAAATCACCACAGATCTCACAGGTTTTTCAAACACACATGTGTTATTCTAACAATTACATCCAAAATAACCATTACCCAATTGTTCAACTACTCTATAGTGATAACTCCCCATCCTCTACAAACTCCATGGTACAAGAGCATGTAGAGCATCCTCTCTTGCAAGAGCCAGGAGGAGAGCTCCCCTAAAACCCCTCCCCTCCTCTGGGGCATGTTAATCTGCTGTACATGCCCTGCAGATCTGGCCATGCCTCTGTGCCTCCCCAAGTCAGTCCTGCACACAGGCCGTGCTCTACAGCACCACAAGAATCTCAGTCAGCTGGTGGCAGGAGCCAGCCACGTGCACAGCTCAGCCACAGAAAGGTTTCATGGTTTGCCTGCTCCCTGTCAAACACTACCAAAATGGAAATGTTTGCTCTTTAGGCTAACATGTAATTTATAGCAAATCATCCTTTAAAAAAACCCCACACAAACTGAATTCTAACAAAGAGCAAAATGCGAGTTCTCTTTATTACAGAAATATTGAAAAAATAGAAGTGACATCTTTACTTTCATACCTTTTTTCATTATATTTCTTCATAAACACAACAAAAGTAGTATTAATACAACTCATAAGTAATCTACAAATTGAGACTCCAAAATATTCACCAAAAGGACACTAAAACAAAAAGCTGCAAAGCTTAAGAAATCTTAAAAACATCGCACAAAGGATGAATTTGGGGAGTGGTGCCATTAATTCTAGAGATTCATGCCTGCAGCAGAAATATAGCACCTAGCAGCAGAACACCAAACACCATACGCAACAAATGTGCGCGTACAGCAGTCTGATGTAAGAAAACATCCTCTGAAAAATTGTTTTATGTAATTTTGATTAGTAGCACAAGAATTCCTATACTTGGGTGCTTTTTAATAGTAAATAAAGTGTGAGCATATTTTCCTTTGAGGAGGATGGGACTGTCTTCAGTTACAGAGCCCCCATTGTGTGATGAGGCAAAAGGCAAACCACCTTTGGGGCCAAATGCAGGCCTTTGCAGAGCTGCCACGTGTATTTCACCTGGGACCACAGCTGCTGCTTTGCTGAGGGGGTGGGTGGGTGGGGTGCTTGGGTTTGCTATTCTGTGTTGTTGTGTTGGGTTTACTGGGGGGCAGGTGTCCCCCCCAGCAAGTTATTTCTCTCTTACTAGGATATTTTTCATAGCAGAGCTAGGATTAGGACTGGACTACGACTTCCTTTTGTTGCTCCTCCAACAGAAGGAAAGTGAACTCTGAAGTCCAAGTCTAAACAGCCACAACATTTCTGGCAGAATATCTTTCTCTATTTGAACATGCTAATCCCTTTTTACCAAAAAATAGTGATTTCCACCAATATCCTCAAAATCTGACAGAACATGTCAATTAAACAGTGTGGTCACAGAAGTTTTTAAGTTCTGATTGTTCATCCTAATATTAAGTCACAACTTTTCTTTACACCTTCAGTTTTTCTGTATGATAGAAAAGCTAAACATTCTGCAATATGGCTGATGGCAGTAGCATTTCTCATCAGATTTACCTGGGACTTCTCACTTAAAAATGTTCTTTCAGGTTACCTGTATCTTTGTGAAGCAGGAGCTACACAGGAGGAGGATTTCAATAATAGATATTTGTTTCAGACAATGTTAAAAAAAAAAATCACAATTCCATGGTTTGATTCCTGATAAATCTTCATGAAATTATTTTTAAATACATTGCACTTAGAGCAAAGAGGACATCAGATCAGTCAAACTCAGAATAGACAGAAGCTGAACCAGGACTGAGGAAACAGATTTAGATATTGAGCCTGGTTTCAGTGAGACAGAAAGGGAGAACTGTGTCTGACAAGACTGAAACTGCCTGGGCAGTTTCAAACAGCAATGAGGCAAACTAGAGTAAACATTTCTGGGTATGTGAACTGAGAGTGGAAGCCAGAGATCAATGGGAAATGGGTATTTGATTATAAAAGCAGGGCATGGTAACATTCCTGCATTACATATGGATTAAAATCCTCTGCACGTGCCTACACTGGCACCCTTAATCCAGTTTCAAAGCTCAGCAGTCGCCACCTTTCCAATATTAATGTCATTCTTTAATTCAGGCAGCACTGTGGCACAGCCGTGGGGTGGGCTGTGTGCCCAGGGAGGGCTGCAGTGCAAAGCAGCTCTGCCCTGCTCTCTTCTCTCATCCCTGAATGGGGCAGGCACAAATTTGGTCTGACTGTAATTTCCCAGTTATGCCAAGAGGTTTGCACTTCGTTTTTCCAAATTTTTAAAGCAGCCTTGGTGCAACATCTACCTTTTTCTATTACATTATTTAAATTACATCTCCCTGGAGATGCAACCAGAGCAGCTGGAGTGTGATAAGGCTTCTTGCCAGCCTTAAAATGCTGTAGGACCCACATCTGACATGCTTTTGAAATGCCAGCACTGCACACAGATTTTTCTTCCTCTTTTATGCTGCCCTAAATGATGTGATTATGTCTGTAATACTATAAAGCAACTGTGTCAACTATAAAGAGGAAACATTTATGGCAGAGGTTATTAAAACAATGAAAAATAGGCCAGGGCAATTTAAGTTCCTTGAGTGGGCTGAATAATAACTAGTTAAATAAGGAACAAAGATAAATAATTTATTACAGAATCAACACAACAAGCACAAGAAAATTGCATTCACTTTAAACTGCATCTCAAGAGGCTTCAGAGCAGAAGCACAGACAGCACACAATGAATGTGTGAGAGCAAATGCAAAATGAAGGGGATTTAGAGAACCTGTTGCAAAATGGAATAATCACAACTTCAGAATATCCACGTACATAAACGCCAGCCAGTCAAACACACCAGACAAAAGTTTATGCTAAGAGCAGGAGTGGCTCAAGGGACTGAAGATTGCTGTGGTGGCTGGGCAGATTGTCTGCTTCAGCACACAGCCCCTCCTGCTCTGTGTGGTCAAGGCTCTGTGCTAGCATGGGCAAAACAGAACTCTAAAAATGAGTGGGATAAATGCTCATTAGGAAATTATAAGGCTGCTTACAAGGCCTAGCTCAGACATCACTGGATTAAGAAAGGTAGAGTAATTCTCATCTTCAATTACTTATTCTGGAAAAGAATGAAAGGACAGAGCAGACAGAACGCACTATAATCAAATGCAACTTCCTCTAAAAGCCTGTACTTTTTACACTCAGTCTGACAACTCAGTTCAAACAATTCAGGATGTTTGTAATAACAAAGCAAATATTCCCAAAGATTAAAAACCTAGAATGAGGCTTGTATTTCCATTTTTGGCCTTTTAATTAGGTTTTTCTGAAGTGCTGAAAACCAAGCAAGTCTAATTAATGGCTTTCATACTTTGCTTTTTAATAATAGCTCTTAACAGCCTAGCAGTTTGGAGGTTTCAGATCAAATTGGGAATGGATCAGAAAAGATTGTTTGGCTTGATTTTACTCTAACAGAAGTGAGACAAATCTAAACTTTCCCTACTCAATTAGATCTCATGAGATACTCACCTTGATCATGGTTCTGATAAGAATTTATATTAAGATCTCACCATCTTTTCTGAAGTAGACTTAATTTTTCACACAAACTCAGTATATGACCTTGGGTGAAAAAATCACCCAATCTGCTGACTTAACTTTTAAAAATAAATAGAAAGCAACTTAACTTTTAAAAATAAATACAAAATGTGCACATAAAAACACCACTATAAAACAATTTCCATGTCTGCAGCATATAGGACATATAAAATTATTTAGCCTTGCAATTTTTAACTGAGGTTAGAAGCATATTTTACATCTCTTCAGGATAAAGAATTTGTGCTTTGTGTGTAAAGCAGTGATACCATAAACAGCCAACAGTGAAAGAAAAGGAGGCACTTGTGTGGATAGGCCCAAGACTCAGTGTTCCTTCCTGAGTATTTCTACAATATTGCTGCAGAACCTGAATCACTATTATTATATTTGTTCCTTTCCTGTTTAAGGAGGCAGGGAGAAAGACTGGGGAAGATGGCACAAGTAAGAAAGCAAGAGAAGGAGCAGGGGAGAGAAAGTGGGATGACAAATCAATAAAGTAAATTTTCCCTAGCAGCAAAAATAGCTGACAGATCTGCTTCCCAAAGAACACTGGAAATTACTTTGTGAGTAAAAGTGGCAGAGAAGATAAGGCAACTTGAAGGACTCATGGGAGAGCTGCTATTGACAGACATGCAGATGATGTAATCGCTCAAGATGAGCAGGTTTTTCTTTTATCTCAATAAAGCACTTCTGGAAAAAGATTGGAAAGGCAGGTATGAGACAATAGCATAAAGCCTGTTCCTAACTTACATAATTTTATGTAGAGAAGAGTTGATGTATGAAGTGGAAAAGAAATGCATTGAATGCTGAAGATTAGGTATTACAGAGAACAACTTACACTCCCAGTGATAAAGGAATTTAGTATTTGATGAAATATGTTTTGTCTGTTGAAGAAATATATTGATTTTACAAAAGGCTAAACATAGGTGTTTAAGAAAACATTTGCTACTGTTCTTATATAAAATAGCTGATAGAATGGCATCTTAAATTGTCCTGTTTACTCTTCTGTGTCTTGCTCCAAGTGTGATTTTTTTATGCAATTTGATCAGGAGACAATCTAGTATACACTTCCTGTGTTTCAGCTCCTGCTGCATTATGTATGCCATGACATTCCCTTCAGCCATTCTGGTACCCTTTCAAGACAGCTTTTGAGCATCAAATGGTTTGAGTTTTGGGGGAGTTTTCAGGTTGTTTTTTTCCTTTTACTGAAAAACATTCGACAATACTGATGACAGGTGAATGTATGCAGTAATGGGGAAGGTGGGGGGTATAAAGAGATAGTATTTTATATACTTCTGTTTAGTTAGATGATTTTCTTGTGCTTTACAATTAAATTTCTTAGTGCAATAGAACAGCATGTTGCCACCAGTGTGTCTATTGCAAATATCCTTTAACAAACCTCACAGATATCTAAAGCCTCTCCTAACCCACGCTGGGCCACCTCTCACATCGACATTGCCTGAATGGTGCAACCCTGTTGCCAGGATTCTGACCAGCCCCAGGGCATATGGGGTAAGTACCCAGCTTGGTTCATTGTCTTCGAGGTGTTAGCCAAAACCTGCCACTTTGCATTGATCACTTCAGTACAGTCCCTTCTCTAAAACTTTTTACTTTTAATGCTAAGCACTATACAATTTCTTCAGTTGTGAAGACAACAAGGTACATTTTCATGAATGGCCACTAAATCTGTGAGCTTCAAATGTGAGTGATATATTCTAAATAATTCATCCAGATGCTGAAAGTATTGGCCTACCCATCAGCAATATTTAAGCACTGAAATTATCTAAAACATCTGAAGGGTAGGTTGTGTTTCTCAACACTGCCTGCAAACAGAACATGGTGAGCAACTATTGGCTTTAATCAACAAGATGGTAAAAGAACACCTGAAAAAATAAGCATGTAATGAAACAAAATGAAAGTGAAATTGCATCAGAGTTCTTGTTCATTTAAGCTTTAACAAAAATCTCCCTCAAGAGCCTCTCTTCCACAGATCTTTTTCTTTGTTTCAATACAGGACCAACTGAAGGATGGAGACACAGTTTATATCATCAATAATGATGAATTGACTGAAAACTATGAATCATCTGCTCACATAGCAGTGCCAGCACAGGACAGCACAGCCTCCACCCAGGCTACAGGCAAGGAAGATATTCAGGAAGGAGACCTAGGATTAGGAGGATACAAACTCCAGCTTCAACCCACTGCAGGTCAACCCCAGAAGAATTCATTGGCATGAGCAGTGTAATGTTAATCACAAGAAAGAAGATTAAAAAACAATGAAACAAAAGATCTTGTTATGTAAACAAGAGGTCAGAAAAAATTTACTAAGCACCAAAATCAAAGAAAATTTAGCAACTGCAAGTAACTGCCTGTTCCTCCCAGGAAAGGAGCTTCCTATCATATCCATATAACTACAACCATATGCAAGTTTTAGGACTGTAGCAGTTTTTAGGATAAAAGCATAGGGCAGCACCTGCCCACTGTAAATCCATTGCAGTAATGTTTTGTCTCAGCACTTGGCTGTACTCTGCCACTCACATGTACACAGGCCTTGGAATATTGCTTAGAGTCTTCAGTAAGTTGAATTGGAGAGAAATAACTTCCTAACATTCATGCTTATATGTTGACAGCTCTTTCCTACAGCTGATTCTGACAAGATCCACACATAACTACTCAGTAGGTATTATATTTATAAGGAAGAAGCAGAAGATTCCTTGTCCGAGGAGTTGTGATGTGAAAATGCTTAAAACATGCTTTGCAGCACCTCAGTCTTCATAGATAAAGCCTCATGCCCACAGATATATTCGTCCTGACATCCAGCCAAATATTCTCTTTCTAAAAGCACCTTATAGCCACAGAGGGCTTCTCTAGGCTTCCACAAACTGAACCCTGATAGTAGGAGACATGGAGGTGTACAAAATCAGCCACAAACGTCCTTCCTGGCAGCACTGAATGGGCACAACCACTGTTTAAAGCCAGTATAATTCCAAAAGGCATTTGTCCTTACAGCTTGGCAACATGCAGAGCTTAAATGGGGGGAAAGGGTTTTTTGTTTTGAAAGATAATTCTGAACTTTGATTTAATATACTTTGATTTAAGAACTCAAATGTTTTTTTGTTTTTTGGTTTTTTTACTGTTTAAGAAGAGTTGTTTCTAATCAAATATTTCTGCAAAACAATTATATCTTCAGACTGCCTGCTCCAAGGATTAATTTGTCTGTCTCTCTTCTTATACTGGGCACTGAGCGTTGTGCTAGAAATGAGGACTGTGGTGGTTAGAAACAAAAAGGGGGGGGGGGGGACCACACACCACACAAGAGAGAGGTATCAAAGTGTTCATTGTTCTGCATAAAGACAGTAAATGGATAACCAACTGCTCAGCCATAGATACAGCTGGCTGTCAAGTACTATGAGGCATTAGTACAGATAGCTTTGGCACACAGCAGAGCTGAGCAGTGCAAAACCAGGGACACAGCCAGGCTTCTGTTGTTAGAGCATGTGCCTTTTGGCACAGCACAAACTTCAACTAACTAGGCGTGATGATGTTCCTACTAAGAAAGTCAAAACATCAGGAGTTTTTAAGGAAGATCATCCTTAGTATACAAAGATACCAGGCAAGAAGAAATTTATCCAGAAGAATAAAAATCAAACTGTCTCTATTAATAGTTCTAAAGATGAATAGGTCTAAATTTCACCACAAATAAAACCTAAAATATAAATATAATCAAGTTTTAGTCATTCTTTTCCAGTGTAATTAGTTTCTGGCTATATGTGACTCTAGAACAACCATTTTAAGCATAAATTGGAACACAGTGGAGTTGGATATACTGTTACAAAAAATCAGAAGCTTAAACTGGCATTTCATTTTTTCCTAAACTCTAATCAAGAATCTTCAAAGGACCTTAATCCCCATATGGTTTAAAACAAATAATATTCAGGCATGATACGTTCTTCTAAGAACTATTGAATTTCCAGCTCCATGCTTTGCTTTGTTTAGCTGCCTGGGCTGGGAAAAGACATGCAGCAGCTTGCAAGGAGGGATGGAGAATGGGTAAGGAGGGAAGGTTTTGTCACCAAGTACTGGGAGACAGCAGAGAACAGAGGAAGGAGAAGCAGGCAGACACTGGAGTGAGGTGAAAATGTGACAACCCAGCAAGAAGCTCTTGGGGTAGGTGCTAAAACGAGCCTGATTTCAGCAGCCATTTTCTGGTTTCAGCCTCTGAAGTCCTGAGGGCGTGTCACCAGGCTAACTAACTTTCTTGGATTCCAGTCCTTAGATTACACTGGAAATCAATAAAGTGCTGTAGCACGACAAAGATGCAAAGCTGTTTTTCACAACTGCAACATGAACTGGAAATGACAAGTTCTTCAATAGTTTTGCTCTTAGATTCTACTCTGAAATGCATCCTGCAGCATACTGTACAGGGGCTTACTGATGGATTTATTCATTGTGCCTATGTCCAGGTCTCCCACATTTGTGCAATGATAAATGGAGAGCTCTGGGGTCTGAAATTCTCTGTTTATAAAAAAAGTCTGCAACAAATACTTTTCACACTGTTCTAGCCCTATGCCTTCAAGGGCTACTTTACCTGGTAGAGAAAGTCATCCCTTATGACAGACAAGCCATACTTCACATTCCACAGGTCAGATTTTTATGCTAAGACTACCAAAGAGGCTGAATCAGTGGTCCCAGCAGGAAGGGCATTTATCATCTGGGATCATGCTCAGCAACCAAAGTATCATTGGCTTTTAGGAAAATTAGCAATATGAGCTGCAGGAAAGCCTGAAGCTTCTGCTGAATGGCAATAAGAATCTCAATTGTCCATTACACTCATCATTTCTCCATTTTAAGATACTCTTTTCATGACACACAGCTCAAGAAAGTTACATTAGAATAAATGACATATTTGTATTCAAGAAAAAAATTACTGACAACTAGTAATTCTGCATGACTGTTTAAACAAAGTAATGAATGGTAAGAGAGGTCTTTAATGTAATTTACAGTTTATACACTGGAGATTTAAACTACTCAATATCACACAGTGTTTGACTGAATGTGCAAGTCACTCACTATAAATGTGAAGCTATTCCTTCTATCTGACTTAATCTAATAAAACACTGCTTGGAAAATAAAATGTAATATATATTGTCAAAAATGTAGTGACTACATATTCAGAATGAAGACCAAAATGTGAGGCAAGGTGGAAATCTGGAATACTGCTAAACCTTTCAGGTTTCAAAAGTAATAACTAGCATTTTATACAGAACTATCAAAAGCATTTTGCTAAGTTTGAAAGCAGTGGAAAAAATCCCAGCTACACAGCAGAGCCAGTCCAAAAAGACACTCCACTGAAAATATCAGATCATTCTGATAACTTTCACAGAGAAGTGCAATATTTGGTAACCTCACTGAAAACAGGGGCCATTGGAAGTGAACACTCATGTTCCTATGTTAAAAGCTTAAACTTTTCAATAGTAAGGACATAAAGGCTATCTCCAAACTGATGAACCCTGTGTATAACTTCAGCCAGGAAACTAATTGCCTTGAAGCCCTGAGAGCAGCTCACACCTTTTTCACCTGGCAACTTATTCAAGTGCTTTTCTGAGCTGGTCTCTTTCCTTTCTTCCTCTTATTTTGCTATCAGCCATCAGGAAATGCGAGTCCTGTAACACCCTGAGTGCTGTGTACATTTGGTACAACATAAATCCAGCAATATTCAGATCTGTATTTTAGATGCACGTGAGCATTGCACGTGTGCTTTTGAAATTCTTTGCTTTTACAGAGATTGGGAATTCCTAGGATACAAATATTAACTATAAACTTCAGAGAACCAAGACAACATCCTGAAAGCCACTGCAGGGATTGGAAAATACTACTTCCAACTCAGTATGTGTTGTGATTCTATACTTCTAAAGACAAAATTGGTTTTCCCCTACTTCCTTCTAGCAAAGTGGAAAATAGCCTTTATTGACATCTTAAAGCAAACCAGTTCTGAGCATTTTAAATAACTTAATACAAGGAAGCTCATCTCTGGCAATATAATCCCAGCAGACATGAGTTCTGCTTAGTGAACTGTAAAGAACTTGTAAAAATTTTATTTTAGAAACTGTATTTTAGAAAATATTTTAGAACTTGAAAATTCTCCAGTTGACCCAAATTTTCTAAGCAAATATTAATTTATCCCACAGCCCTGGTCCCTTAACCTATCAGTTTTCCAATCATGAAACCTCATCCTTCCTTGGGCTCAGCTCTTAGTTTTTGTGGTAGATGTTACTGTTCAGGAGAGTTAGACAAAACATGTTTCCTTGAATACTGGTTTATTGGTGTTTTGGGGTTTTTGCTCTTGGTAACCTGTACATTTTTTACATCATGATCACATAGCAGAGTGCAAGTTTCTGAACAATACAAAAGAAAACTTTGCCACTATAGTAATTATCTCTCCCTTTAGTCATGCCTTTTAAGTGATTAAAAGAGTAAGACAGCCTAGTGCAGTGATGGGCATCAGCCAGGTGAATATCCCCTTCAACAGCCTCGTGGTGCAAGTCACACTTCCAGTCTTAAAACTGCCCACTGAACGACCTGGCACATCTTTAAAAATGCAAAACTATTTCAGGCAGCCCCGTGGTGCTAATCTATGGCCCAGGTTCACCTTTCCTCTGTGAAAAAGGGACTTCCCTGTAGTTGCTCCAAGGTGTGCCGGGTGTCCATCTCCAGCTTTGGCTCTGCATGGGCCCAGCTTTGTCTGGCCCAGTGCTAGAAAAGCCACCAGCCAAGACCACCTCATACCTCCATGGATTCGACAGGAAAAACCCACAGGCTTCATGTTTCCAATTAGGAAACTGGGATTCCAATCCTTCCAGCTTTCCCACTGTACACAAGCACCCTGCCTTCCTCCCACAGCAGCCCCCCGGCTCTAGGCAGTGCTCCCTCCATGCACCAGGGGAGGCAGCGAGGGCTGCACAACGTGAAACAGGAATGATTCTGCTTACAAATAAACCTCTTTTTCCCCACCAGTGTCAGAGCAGAAGCTGCATTTTGCCCAACTAATTCAGTGTTACTGGTCAACATTATTACCCTACAAAAATCATATCTGTGGTATGGAAGAACAAATATTGTTTCAGGCCTCAGAGGCTCCCAAATCTGAGCACATCAAATTAACATCATCCTTCTGAGAACCCAGCAGAGCTTGAAATTCTGGTGCAGGAAGCAGTAGAGAATATCCAGGAGCATTTTCCAGCTACTGTTCTGCACCATTATTTACCACAAAGCTGTCTGCTTCTGGTGTGCTACAGCAAAAGCAGATGGACATTAAAAAAGTATGGGTACTTTACTGAATGAGACTAGATGGAGTCTGCACCAACAAGCTAAACACTGAAAGAAATAATCTTCTGCCATGATATTAGATATCATGTAAGTCTAAGACAAGTAATATATAAGTGAATTAAAATAGGATAATATCCCATAAGCATAATGAGATTTCTTATACCAGAGGTAAAGTAACTTTAGAATGCATGCCTGACTGGAAATGAAAATATAAAAGAGAACAACATGAAAAAATGAATGATGAAGGAAGGAAAAGGGAAGCAAGGGTGGAAAGAATTAGTGCCAAGAAGATTCAAATTGAAAAAGATCAGAAAAATATTCATAGCAACTGCAGGCTAAAATCCAAATTAAGCAGTGTAAGAAACTAAGAATTATCTCAAAGAACACTCCTAAAAACTTTACTGAGCCATAGATAGCCCTGACACTACTATATTGCAAACCTTAGGTATTCCACAGACTTAAAGGCAGGAACAGCCACCAGCTGAAAATTGACCAAACTTTAAGAAAATTAAGAAAAAGGACCAAAGCTGAAAGGCCAATCCTCCAACAGCACTGTTGGAAAGCAATAAAAACAACACAAGCCTTATATTTGCAGAAGGAAAAATGATGGAAGATGTAAGTTCTTCAGCCCTCTTATTTCATCTCTCCCTCCTTCACCAGCAATTCATTTTCTTCACTCAGTTCTCTTACACCTTCTCTAGTTTATCCATAACATGAAGACTTGACTTTTCCTGTCCCTTGTGCTAACAAAATTATGAAGTCCTATTCTCCCTCTGCATGATATCCACACCCAGCACATTTTAAATAGTCCTTCAAAAAGAAACTAATATGATCCAAGGTTGCATGAACTACATAACTTCTACCCCAAGTTGTGATCATGCTCAAAATCAGGGGCTCAAACACATTGCAATATCCTTTAGGCATCTCTCTTATCACTGCAGATGCTGAGAGCAACATCTCATGTATTTTTAACTAAAGGAACCAAGAGGAGGAAAAACCCTTAAGAAAAGCTGCAGAACCATTCTCAGTGAGGCTGACAGGAGATTTCCAGTGCCAGGCAGCACCGTCATAGGAGCACTCTGCCTGCACGGTTCTGTCTCACAGGGAGGATGGGCCTTGCCAAGCTTGGGCACACAGGATTGCACTGCTTCAGGAGGGGCTGGCACGCAGGCAAGAGCACCAACACAGCCTAAATCCAAACCCTCTCTTTACCCTTTGCACAAATTGCCACAGCCTGGGCAGCTCCAGGAGGGACAATCCCTCAGCCATGGGAGAGCTCCCGTTGAACTGCAGCAAACCAAGCAGACATTTCCAGCGGGCAGAGCAGGAATGTGGTGCTGCTCTGCTGCTCTTTCATGGTCCAGGCACGTTTTCCTGCTGGTACTCAGAGAGTACTGCTGCCACTGCTGATTAGAGAAGTGACTGGAGCACCTTTTCTGATGAAAGCTAATGTGAAGTGGACACTTGAGACAAGTACTTCAGTTTCTGCTGAATGAACCATCAGGCCCATGCAGAAAAAAATAAGAAAACACTGATCGATTTCTTAACTGCTTTGTTTACAGCAAAAATCTGTCTACAACCACCGAGTCCAGGATATTTGAAGGCCTAAACACCAGTAATGGAGATCTGTTAGGAGCCCTCAAACTCCCTATATTTGACTCAGAACAAGCATCCTCCCCCTCTGCATGAGCTCCCCTATATGCCATCATCACAGAATTTCACACTGACCTGGTTCACAGGAAAACTGCAATGGTCTATCCCTGAACTGATATTTTCAAGCACTGGAAGAGAATTTCAGTAAAAAGGTACATGGATGCAGATTCTCCAATTGTTAGTGTAGTTCAGGTGCTCTGGGAGGATAACTGTGGACCACAGTTGCCAAAAATTAACTTTCACCTAAAAAAACCACATACACCCAAGGAGCACAATTGGCACATGTTAGTAACCAAAGACAGGTGTTCCAGCTGGACTTCACAAGGAATAGAATTCTTATGGCTATTTTACAGAAATCTCCACCTTCTGTACATACAACTATAAAGGTAATTTGTAATATTCCTTTCTGTTCATGTAATACTCTCAATGAACAAGCAGTGACACACTTAGTGTGTACTAATAAAATTTTGCAAGTGATGAATACTCAAGAACGCACACTGAAACCTATTACAGCCCTAAAGTCACACTGAAATTAGCCCACAGAAGTGCCAAAACACACACTGCTCCCAGCAGAGCCTCCAAGACAAAAATACAGCATAAAACACACCTTATTTTGATTGGCACAATAAACTCCCTATTCCAGGAATGAAACTGATTTTATCACAGGGTGACTTAGCTTCTGTGTAAGGAATAAATTAGCAACTGAAACAGGACTGACCCCCTTCAGGCCATTGGTGCTGGATTTGGTTTGAGGTTTTTTTATTTCCTTTTTCTTTTTTGAAGGCTACCTGGGGTGGTAAGCCTGAGGAATGATGATCTCATTTTTTGTTCAGCCTCCCAGCCAAGGTGGTGTGGAACAGTCTGCATGAATTCTCAGTAGAGCCACAATTTCTATGAAAGCCCAGTGTGCTGCAGCTTATTTTCCCTTGGCTGCTCCAGCATATGCCTTCTGTATGATTTGGCCTTGTGCTCAGAACAGCCTTAGTTGATGGGGATTTTTTCTGAAACTTCTATACAAAAATGTATAACTTCAGGACACAATAGTGCAAGTCTAGAGAAGAGGTTGTTAGCATGACCCAGTGCCTGAAGTTCCTGCATTCTTTGTGGTTTTAGCATCCAGATTTATGCATGTAGAGAGCCTTGGTGGGACTCAGTTTATTTAGAAGAGCTTTCACCATCTGTTCTTCCAAGTCCTGAAAACATGAAGAAAATACACTTCACAAGCAGCTACAAACACAGATGAGCTCGGCAGTTTATACTGGAATATACTGCATACAGGGAAAATAATTCATAACATCTCTGAGCTTTTTCCTTCATGCACAAATTGAGGATTGAAGCTCTAATGCTTTCACTTTTTGCCACAGTGAAAGAATTCTCTGGTTTATATGAATTCACCATCATACATCTTCATACTATGAAGTAGAATTAAACTGGCCAACTTCACTAGTACATCACCTGTCATCACACAGTTCTTCGAGATTTTTTATTACCTAGAAATTAAGGTCTCTGAATAATTAGCAAGCTAAGCTACAGCTACAATATTTTTTAAATGCCTTCACACCACAGTCCAATGAAGACAATCCATGAATCTCTACTTTCCTTAAAGTACACCTTCCAGCCCTTATCCCTGACTTTTCAACCTATTTCCACCTACTTGACAAATGATGCCTCAGCAAACTCCACCCCAACTTTCCAGACTTTATAAGTATCAGTTGCCTAACTGCTGGGGATGAGGCATTGGAGCTTCCCTAAGCAGACCTCTGTGAAGGACCCTCAAAGGATGCTCCACAAGCTCCCAAGGAAGCAGGAGCCTGCCCTCATCTGCATGGACAGCAGCCATTCCAGGCAGACAAGAAATGCACCCTTCCCACTCTCCTCCTGCAAGGACTTTATTCCCACACTTCACTCCCAGGTAAACTGGTTTGACAAGAAGCCACCACCCCTGAAGGCTGGAGAAACAAATCCCTCATTCCCAGCACTTCTCCTCAGTGTCTGCTGTTACAGTGTTGTGCTGATGCTTCCCTGAAGATGGCAAACTGTTCTCCTTCACAGGCCTACTTCTCCTGCCTGTCACCTTTAGAGGGGCCAGCTCTGCCCCAAGGGCCACGAAAAGTGCAGTGTGTGCAGGAAGGGAAGGGTCAGCAAGCAGCATCCCTTTGAAGGCAGCCATAAACACTCCTGCCCTCAGAATCAGCCATGTCCTTTTTTGTCCTCCTCTGTAGATGGAATATTCTTTCTTGTCTCAGCAGTGCAGAAAAGTGGCAAAGTCAGTGCAAGAGCTGACAGGACAAAGTCAGAGAGCCCTTGGCATTCACTGATGGTTCATTTTCTACACTTATTTCTTCTTGGACAGCCATACCTTTGCTGTTCTACTGCAGTGCTGTCCATAGGTTACGGAATTCAGAGTGACCCAGGCATTGTTAAATTATCTCTTGTTTTTGCAGGGCACTTACTGTAGAATTGGCCAAAAATACCACTCAGATGTTTTGCAACAAAAAAGCACCTTTGCTTCAAAATCAAAGACTGTACAGTAGTGTGCTGATTTCATTAAAGGTTCCATAGAACATAAGTCTAACATTAATCATTTTGATTGTTTGGGTTAAAATCTTGCCCATTTATTATTAATTTTATGCATTAAAAATTAATATAGAGTGATGTTATTTGCCCATATACTATACCCAAATTCACAAGCAAATCTTAAAATACTTCAGTATGAAATATTTTAACAATAATGGTTAATGTCCTCATAAGAAATCTCAGGCTTTTATTCTAGTACAGAAGAGGAGGAAATATTTCTGATAGAAGAAATTTCTGCCCCCCTAGAATTAACCATGGTAAAAACACAGACATGTCTCTTTGAACCTTAGCTAACAGTGGGTTTAGGCTGCTTCCAGCCCAAGTGCTACAGCCCACAGCCCCTCTGGGCATGCAGGACATGCACAGGGCCTCCAAGATAAGAAGAAGTATCTCTCTGCTCCAGCCAGGGACAGGGTAGCAAAGAATGTCATTTATCACATGAACTCCAGCCCTCTCAAACCAGCTCACTTCCTGTCTTTCCTGGCTCCCCATCAGCTTCACCCAAATAAGCTCCATCCCACAGCAATCATCTTTTTCCATGACAAGCCCTCAAAACCCCCAGAGGTTTAAATGGGAACATGATGACAAAGCCAGGAAACTCACACTAGTTAGAGGAAGGACAACTGCCTATTAATATGATCACGAGCAAAAGCATCTGTCAAATTCTTTTTTTAACATAATCTTAATTTCAGGCTTAACTCCAGTTTATGAATACATAAAAGAGAAATTTCTTGCATAAATTATTCACTATGAATTAAACACCCAGCTGCACATAGCTGACAGATTTCTATTAAAAAATAAAATAAGTCATTTATATAAGCTGTCCATTTGGCAAACATTCATTTTATCCTCTTACAGGGAAAAAAGATATTTTCAAGTGTCACACATCTTTATGTCAAAAAGAAACCTATACAGTAGGAATCATATCCTTGAGAGAATTTAGCATGATCTCTGGGTTTGCAAAGTGGGGTTTAAGAGTTATTTTGGTGTGGTGGATTTTTTTAAGAAAAGTTCTGGGGGAAAAAAAAAGAATGTATCGAACAAAGCTTACAAAAAAAAGAGAGACAAAGTATATGAATCCTTTCCCCAGTAAAATCACTTCTGTGAGTATAAAAATCAAGACTTCTAGAAGAAAACATTTTATTTTCTTCAAAGTTTCTCTTGGACAAACTAAAAATAGCTTTTTCAAACAAAACAACAGACAAGTACCTTTTTTTTCTCCACAAAATCTAATTTGTTATTGCTCAAAAGAAAGCTGCGTGCACAAATGTAACTGAGAAGCATCACTTTCCCTTTTCTTATTTTTGCCTTGCCTTTTTTACCCCATCTTTTTAAATTATTCAGTGCTATTAGGACACTTTAAAAGCTGAGGTGTTACTCAGTTGGAGGGAGGCCAGAGGAGGTCCCAGTGACAATCCCAACGCTCAGAGGAGAGCGGGCACAGGGCTGCCACCAGCGCTGGGGCTGGACAAGGAGCAGCAGCACTGCCAGGCCCCAGAGCTGGGAGCCCCAGGCAGCTCCCTCATGCCTCCAACCTTTATTTGCAGTGCTGATGACACAGATGCTGCTGGCAACCCTCACAACAGCCCTGCAACGCCCAACTTCAACCATCCTGATTCTCAGATAGAAGCAAAAACAGGTGTGGGTCACCTTAAAAAAAGGTTATGGGGACCCAGTGTGATCTTAACTTCAGATCTGCCTGCAGAAATCTTAAACTGTGCATTAGCCCAGCTTCAGGTTTGCCATTATGTGTAAAAAACTCCATCCTGAGGATTCAGTTCCAGCAGGCAGTATCCTTGTGTTAAGAAAGGGGCCTGCCATGCACAGTGGCCATTGCCCTGTAAATATTTCCCTTTCTGTGATGCTTTTTCCTGTCTTGCATCAGTGGCTTGAATTCAAATACCTAAAGTAGGTTTTACAGCAATCTGAAGAATGGAACAGTGCATACATCTGAACAGTGCAGCCAATTTCTCTAATGCACTGCCAATTGTTTTTTCTGAGGGAATATATCCTTCTGACTAGGAACCTGGTTTGCATTTTTATATTTTACAGGGTTTTTTCGATGGATGGGGACCAGCTTGACTTCAGAAATTTAAAAACTCAGAAGGGAAACATCAAAATAATTTCACTGATCTTGGAACTGAACTTTGAACTTAAAGGGGATAACACCAAAAATATCCCATCTGCCTTTCACCCTAAAGCACCACCTGCCTTTGCACCTGGGGATCAGATGCATAAACAGAGCCTCCTCTTCACCGTATTTTGGAGACTGTAGCTTAGAAAGTTTACCAGGACAGGCATGCCAGCCACATGTCACTGTGCCTGTGACATATCATGTGTCTGGCCTCCTTTGCCAGGGCTGCCAAGCAACCCAGCTATGGGGAAGCAGTGCCTGCCCTCAGCTGAACTCAGGCATGCTGCAGCACAGGAAGGCAGAGCTGTGGGAGCCTTTGGAATCATCTTCTCTGCTGAAGCAGAAGATGAACCCAAGGTCAGTGCTCCAAGGAGTAGGACAGGGGACTTAGGCACTGCTGTTACACAGCTAGGATGTCAGTAAGAGCAGTTAAAGGAGAACATTTCTGAGAGTGGGTTTATCCACTGATGTTTTCTTGCTGGCTGAACCATTATGACAGAGGACATGCCATATAGTACATTCCTGCTCTGTTTCCTGGCCTTCAGAGAGGGGAGTGGTGGTTTTGTGGGGCTTGAATTCCCTCCTGTCCCCATCCCACTCAAAATATTAATAAGGATATTGACAGCTTGAATTCACCTAGCCTTAATCAAGAAAGCAACAAATTGTGTTTGCTGGAAGCAATTCTGTGCAAATCAGCAACCAGAAGATAACTGAGGGGTCTCACTTACTCCAACAAAATGCTGTTGCTTTGCCCCTGCTGTATGACAAGTGCAGATGGGCTGGGCAATGTGTGTTCAGATGGACAGAATTATGGTGGGTTTACATTCAGAGCAGCAGAGAGCTGAGGCTGAACACAAAAACTGACCCATCTGGTGGGAGCAGATTGCATCAGAGGCTGCTTCTTGTTTCTCTTGCAAAAACAGTTCACACTAGACAACAGTCACACTTTGAGAGGAACAAGCTTTGTGCTACCAGTTCTGGGAGTGGACAGACCCTAGCCAGAAGCCAAAGCCTAAAGGATCTCTACCTCAACTTTGGAAAGGTTGGGAGTTACAGTTTAAGTCTCCTATTACAACTCTGGTTTTGACTCTTTCCTTCATCTGTCCCCTTGTCTCTGCCACAAGCCTGTGCACAGGGTCACCAGTGCCAGTCTCCTGATCTCCTCTAGGTACTCCAGTTCTCCAGTGCCAAAGGGGAACATAAAATATATAAAATATATACTTAAATGTATAATACATTGAAAATAAATTACTTCACAATTAGCTTTTCAGGTTGTTTCTTAGATCTGAAGCCATAGAGCCTACACATGCCCAAAGCTTGGAAAGCACTGCATCCCTCCTGCTGGGGAGCATGGCAGTGACCCAAATCTCTGCCACACCTGCCACCACAAGGCACGAGGCACAAACAAAATTATAACCTCAGACTCACTGAACATGCTGGTCTCATACCATCATACCAGCACCAGCTACTGCCAGGACCAGGGGATCAGTGCTTCAGCTTTCCCACTTTTAAAAGAGCCAGTTGCTAGCATGGTCTGCCTCTTCCTCAGAATGTGCCAGTGGCACATAGGCTCCATTGAAAGACAATATTTCATTATATAAAGCCTAAATTTTTCTTCCCTTAATTTCAATCTGTTGCTCCCAGCGTGTTGCTCATCATTATGGAAATGAAGCCTCCTTCTTGGCACCCTTCAGAAACTTGAAGATTTTAATGCTCTCCCAGAAAATCAGTTTACTTTTTCTGCTTTTTTAAACAGCCCAAGCCAAGTTCACCTCAGCTGGGAAAGAGACTAGAGCATGAGCCAAGGAAAGCCTTTCTCTTCACTTCCACCTTTTAGAGTGAAAAATTTAAGCAGAGAAGTGGTACTTTCAGCCCTTACACCTTGACAGGCATGTGTAAAGCAATGGACAAAAATTTCATTTAGAACAACCTAATTTTTCTTTCTGAAGCAGCTGACTCTCCACATGAATACATCCCTTACATTTTCTCAGACAGATGAGCAGGTGCCTTCTCTGTCAGAAGTTACCAAGAGCTCATTATAAGTCTTGAGATAAATGACAGATACCAGTATCCCCTGGCCTCCTAGTGCTACAGGACCGAGTCAGGAAAAAACATTACCACTCACTGAATCAACAGAATCATTTTACAGTCATTTTTTGGAAGGCTGTTTGTCTGGGTATGTCCAGCACTGCTTTTCTTTAGCTGTGGACAAAGAAGCCAGAGTTGAAAGCACTATGAACCATAAATAAAACAGAATAGCACTACCACATGAGCTTTGCACTTGCTTTGCAACTGCTTCCTTTTCCTGCCCCAGCAGAAATGTGCATAACCTGACTGTACATATTCATTTGTTCAGCAAGGCTGCTGGCTGTTTCCACCTCTCCAGACAAAGGGCTGATTATTTCCTCTCATGTTAATGACTACTCCTATAGGCAGGTAGGCTGCCATCTCTCTCTCTCATCACTGCCTTTCCCTTTCACAAAAAGAAAGATCCCTCCCTGTGGCACTGAGGGGAACACAGAGCTATTTGCACTGGCTGCAGTACTTGCCTGGCAAAAAAAGGCCAGGGCTTTTATTGCTCCGAATGCCCGCTCTTGAGACCCACTGTATTGGCAATTCTTTAACCAGCCTCAAAAACCTCCCCTTTGTGAAGGCTAAAAGACAAATCCATCCTTGGTCTAACACTACTGCCCTCAGTATAGTAGAGTTGAATTTGGACCAAGCTTCACTTTGATTTGCTTTAAAAGCTTCTTTGCCCATGCATATAATTATTGCAGGCAGATTCCTTCTTTCCTGATACTAAACCTCATATCTCTACCTGCTATTTCATCTTAACACAGCCATCTGAGTTATAGACATGCCTACAAGAAGCAGATCAATAGGTGCTCTCCTATCCCTGCCAGTAATAATTCTTTATCAGATATGTCTTTGCCACTTGCCTTTTCAATGTTTTCGTGTAGGAGGTAAGGGGCTGGCAAGTATTTCTGTTAGTTTGGTGTCTTTGTTTATGATAAATGGAAAGCTTGCCAACAACACACCAAATGCTCTCTAATTAAAGTCAGTTCAGTGGCTGTGATTAGAAGAATTATGGCTGACTTCTAAACCCTTCACTTCTCAGCCATAAATCCCTCCTGCTCCCCAATCACCTGCAGTGATGACTAATGCCAGGTTCCCCTAGTTACATTGGAAAAGGGGGAGGTGCTTAGGGATTAGACAAAGTCTGCTGCCTCCAGCTTATTTTCAGGCTTTCAGGCCCATGAAAAAAATTAAATATGATGAATGAAGCCATATTAACTATATTGCTTGTGTCCTTTTCATTCCTGGCTGTGTTAAGTGCTGTACACAGCTCATTTTGTTTTCAGCTGATATTAACTGCCATTTCCTGACATGCTCTCCTCCATTCATTTCCTGATTCATTTGTCATTATCATCCACACATGCAGACTTCCACTGCCGTAGCCAGCATCCCAATTAAAAAAAAAAAAATTAAAAAAACCCACAACAGCTTAGGGGTCCATTCTTCTCTCTTTCACCATAATCATGTCAGCACATCTGTGGATTTTTAGTCCTGACTTACGTCAGAAAAAAACAACCAAAAGGTTCCCTCCTGTCCAGTGCTGGGCACTCCCAGCTCTAAGGCATGAAAGTCAATAGCTCTCAAACACAGATTTTTGTTAGAAATAAAATTAGGTAGGCATGACAGACAGCTTAAGCCTTGCCCACATCTTCAAGAGCATTTTCTAAGATGAAGTAACTGCAATAATAATAAGCTTATCTAATATTATAAACACAAAGCCCAGTTCCATTATGAAGTAAAGGAATAATCATGCATCTTCGTGTTATTTCCAGATCTAGGGGAATAGCCACCTCATCCCCACATTTCCTCTGTAAATGGCTCCATGCACAGGTAGCTCATTATACACAACTACTTCTACTGAAGCTGGGTGGCTTGAAAGAGCAAAGCTACAAAAATTAAGAAACTTCTCATGGAATTTACACAGCACTTTTTTAATAGCAGTTTTCCCAGGGAATTCCCACTCCGATTATCCACCTCTCTGCTCTACTACCAGCACCTACAAAGGTAAAGCAATTGCAGCCGTTCACCACAGCAGAGATAACAGCAAACTGTTTGCCTATAGAATATGTCAACAGTTCTCAGCCTCAGCCAGAGAAATACTCAGAAGCTAAGAACTCATTAGGCACTGGATATAATTAACTCTTTGCACATTCTAAATAGAGTTGTTAACAGAGAATGTTCCCTAAGAAAGTACAAGGAGCAATTATTACCTAGAGAGGAGAGGTTGCACAGAAGGAACTGGGCTACTGACAGCCTTAAGTGTCTGATCATCACTAATGACAAAAGGCTTATTATATTTCTCTGTTTT
The DNA here is from genome assembly GCF_037042795.1 of Molothrus aeneus. NCBI lineage: Eukaryota > Metazoa > Chordata > Aves > Passeriformes > Icteridae > Molothrus > Molothrus aeneus. The sequence continues at coordinate 11,370,235 of NC_089655.1, read as the reverse complement.
AATTAGATTTATCTGTTTTCATTGTGAAAATAGGGTTAAGGACAATTTGCTCCTTACAGTTTTCTTTAAAGTTAAAATGGTCTTAGATACCAGACCACAGAAGTTGGTTTGTCTTTTTGCATCTGCTCTCTGACAAATAATTCTAATCACAAACTCCTCTTCACAAAGAAAAAGGAAAGACATCTCTGCAGTCTGTATTTCATTTTTGTCCCCAGTACCAAGAATAGTGTCTCCTATAGGAACCTACAGCCCATATAATCTATTCTGGACATAAGCCATGTAAACTCTGTCTAACACGTGCCACAGTGAATTCCCTCCTGGGCTGCAGTGAGTCCCAGCTCACAGCAGCAGCTGTGCAGGGTGCTGACACTGGCCAAGCATTGCCCAGGTGCCCAGGGCAGGCTGGAGGGGCCCTTCCTGCCCAGCCCAGCAGCACACCCACCCCAGCTGGGCTGCTGGGGAATTCTGTCATGGCAGGAGTGCCAAACACAGCTGCTGTTGCTTTTGTTCCAACCCAAAAGCCAAACCACTGCCCATCCACACTGCAGAAAAATACCCACCAGTTTTGACAACCCTCAAACTACAGCAGGAGCTCTCTATGCCCTATGGAGAAAGAGATGCTGCATTATAAGGGAGATTATGTCAAATCAATACCTAACATCACAATGGAGCATCTTTGTCATGGATAGTTTTTTGAGTGTTAGTTTGTGGTGTGCTCCAGTTCTTTTAAAAAAATTCAAAACTGTATCTTCAGACAACAGTCAAATCATACTTTTTTACCATTTAAAAGCTGTAGTGTTAGACAAGAGCCTTATAAAGGATTTAAAATAGAAAATAATAAATAATAACCATACTCACACCCCAAATGTTGAATTACACTTTTTGATAACAGCATGTAATAGGGATTTGCTACTCTCTTAGTGAAGGGAAAGGGAGGGAGGGTGTGGACAAGAGCAGAAGAATCCTGTTCTGTCTTCAACACCTGCTGGAGAAAACTATTGGACCCAGCTGGGCATTTGATCAAACTGAAATCTGTAGACAGATTGACAATCTGATTATTAATCTTTCTTGAGAACACAGCAAGTAATCATTTTGGGAAGGGGAAAAGAGCAGGAGGAAGAAGTAAAGCAAACACTGCAACCATTTTAGTTCCTCACCCATGGCTTTCATCCCTTTAACTGCAAATTGTACCAAATGCCAAATCAATTGTTCTGTGACCTTGCACTAAGTGAAAGGGCAAAACAAGAATTTCTTAAAATGATAAAGGTAGGCTATCACAGCTTGCAAAAGTAGTAATCAATAAACCACTTCCCATTTAACAACCCTCCCTCTAACCAGATTGGGATTGAATGCACTCTGCCTACACTATTCATCTGGAAAAAGAAACAAAACAAAAATAACAAAACAACCACACCACAAAAACAGGCACTACATTTGGGGCTGATAACGCATATAGAACACCAAATAATTCTTTTATGATTCCAAATCATACAATTAACAATATGCACCTTATTAAGCCACAGAAGTTACAGACTAAGAATTTATGATCACCTTTATTCTCACCGCAGGAGCAGCATAAGCCATTCTAATTCTGTGCCCCCTTCTCCTAAGTATCCCAAGTCTTATTTGGTTTTAATCCTCATCTGCACTGAAAGGTCAGGAAAGACCATTCTCAATTCTGCCTATGTGCCTTTATGTCCTGTCTATAACTAAGAACTAAAACTCTGTGAGCTTCATTTGTTTTATTTTTGCCATTTCACAGTTATTCTTCACTTCCCACCTATGTCCTCTTTTTTTAAGCTGTAGCATATTGCTGGGACTCTCCTAACAGCTTCCTTACAGTGGTATATAAATACACTTGAATTGCATATGAATTCTTTTAAAAGCTGTCTGGGCATTTCTGGTGTTTACAACACTTGGTATAACAAGATTCAGCCCCTGGGTGGGGTCTCTGGGCCTTCCCACACACAAATGAGGGGCACATACCCACAACATTAGATTGACAATTGTTAATGTCCCTGTTTTACAAGAGGGAGAAACTTATGGCACAGAGGAACAGGAGCATTTGTAGCAGAAGCAGCTCCAAGAAGTGTACTTTTTGGTCCCAAGACCATTTTCAGCCTCCAAATCCCTCTTGCCCACTATATTTCAATATTCCATTCCCCACTCCACACTCCATTCCTCCCCTTTCAATTTTAATCATAGTGGACATTAGCAGACTTCCTGACTTTTCTCCCTTTTTTTTGCTGGTGGGTACTTTCCCATGCAGCACATCCAGAGCACCTGAGACAAAGACCTGTGCTGCCCACACAGCTTCCCCCTGCACCCAGGTGGGTCCCAGAGCACCCACAGTCCCACTGAGACTCTGATCAAGCCTCAAACCTCTCCTCAGGCTGCTCCATTTTCCTTCCTTAGCTGCCTCCTCCAGCTGCCCCAGTGCTTCAGGCAGGTCTCTCACAGTGCCTTCACTGTGGCAGTGGTACATGCTGAAGTTGTTCAGCCAGACTGTTATTTGAATCAGTTCAGAATTTCTAAAATAACATTTTCTGTTACAGCTGTAGGCTTGGCCTTATGCACCACTGCACCCAATGCTTTGCTCCTTTTCCCTGAGCAGCTGCCATTCCCTCTGGAGTCCTGGCAAGCTGCTTTCCTTAGAAAAACCATCAAATCCCTTGCTGCACTCACTAAGTGCCTCACATCATCAGGAATGGGAAGCAGGACTTAATTCCCTACCAGATTCCCTCAGTTGCTGCTCTCCTGGAGCAAACCACAGCAGGTTGTGCTCCCTGGGTGTGTGTTGGCAGCTAGGCAAAAAGCCTGAAGAGAGAAGCAGAGCAGCACAAACAATTCCCTGTCTGGTGCATTATCCTTGCTTCAAATCCAGTACCCTGTTTTTTATCCTGAATATTAAACTTATGTCTTGCTTCCCTGCAGTCAAGAGAAATTTAGACTGTGAAGGTGGATCTTTTTTGGGAGTAAGCCAAGTGAGGAGTGCCAGGCCACTTGTTGACACACATGTAGACCTTGGAGAAGACCAGGCTTGGCAATAGCAATTTGCAGTTTATAACCTGCAGATGCAGAGGTGCTCTGAATAACAGCTGTGCTTACAGCCTCAGCCAGGCTGCTTCTCCAGCTCTGGTGCCTCCAAGCACCACGTGCAGTTCCAGGAAGCCCCCAGAACTCACCAACAAGGTCTGTTGTGTCCAAGGCCTGAGCCTGTCTTGTAACATGCAATGACAGAGCACACAATGCATGCAATGTCCCCTTACTGGGCACACAGAGAGCACCATTTGCCTCCCATCAAGCCACAACAGAATATTTTCTCTCCATCCACTTCCAAACTCAAAGAAATGCAGTTCTAATGGAACAAAAACATTCACAGCCCTATGTCAAACTCAACACACATGTTTAGAAAATGGTGTAGATGAGGATTCTTGAAGATGTTCAAATACCTAAGTTTTTACATTTTCAGATGAGGTTCTCTTGAAAAATACCAAGATATGTTCAAAATGAGTGTTGAACTAGACTGAAATTATATTTCTAAGATTTTTTCAGAGAACAGGGGTTATGGTAGTGAAATAATCCAAAACCCTACTTTATTTCTGGGGGGGAAGAATCAATTGACACCAAAATAAGTGCTTACTTTCTTACTTTTCCCCCCATTTTATTGAAAAGCACACACACAGAGTTTGAGTGTGAAAACTGAATTGAAAGGGAAACCCAGAACTATTTAAACAAACTCCAGCTTACAATCAGCTCTTTCTAGCATCAGTCCATAAGCTACTCTGCTCTCTTTGAATCCTACAAACTCTTCAATAACCAGAGAGCTCCTAGGCAGGCAAATCTATTTTTGCAAAACCTGAGTCCAAAGCAGCAGCAGATTAGACCTCTTTATGCTTGGATCATCCCATAAATGTACAGATGCATCTGAAAAAACCTGGATACACTGCTGGACCAGTGGGACAGAGTTGTATAGGACAGCTTGGGAGGCTGCATAAAATCTCACCACTTCCTGTAGACAAGCATTACCTCTCCAATCTCTGTTCCACGTAACCCTGTTTGGAAAGGGATGATTGTTCCTCTGTCTTCAAATGTATACAGCAGTGAACTGTCTTTCTTCCAGACTGTTTGATGAGGCCACTAGAGCATTTCAAAATGCAGTTCCGTTCCCAAGAAAATGTTGTATATTTGAGTTTGGATAATGCCTCAGCAAACACAAAGGGAAGCACACATGTTTCCAGAGGAAGAAGCCTTACATCTCCACAGCTGGATGCCTATGGCACATCACTCACAACAGCCAGCCATGCTGCTCTTCCCATACACTGCAGGGTTAGATATATGGGACTTTTTTGGTTTTTCTACTGTTTTGACAGTCATTCTGAAGTATTATCTAAGTTTAAAGGGCTGTTTTGCAAGTCAGCCAGTTTGAAATCAGATCCAAGATCAACAAAGCCAAGTCCTTGAAGGCACATCTTTCCAGCTGACACACAAATACACCTCCTTTCCTTGGTCACCAATTAGAGCCATGTTGAACTCGAAGTCTGGCTCTGCCACATGTTCACAGAAAATTCAAAAAGGCAGGTAAAGGCACAAAATTATTCTCTATGAACCTTTGGCAAAATTGCTATTCCCCCCTCCCCAGCCCACAATTGCTGGGAGTGCACTTAGCTCTTTTTGCTACAGATTACCATGGTTTTTGTGACACTTCACATATCACTACTCTCACATACTTGAACACTTCTTTGAAAATAAATAGAAATTCCAGTCATACCCTCAAAGAGTTAAAAGGATTCCTTTATTGTGGCCTTCTTTAAAAGTCTTAGCCTCAGTGACAGTTTGGGGATACACCATGCTCTCCAATTCTCCCATGTTACCTGAGGTGACAGCAGTTCACCAAATGTTCACCCCTGTGAGCATCACACCCCCTGCACTGGTATCACAGGACACACAGAGGGGCAACTCACAGACAGCCTCCTCAACTATTTTTGCTGTGCATCAGTGTGTACCCATCTTTAGGATGATGCAAGCTCATGTCAAAACTTTAAGATACTCTACTAAACAGTTGGAAAACATTGGTTTAAGGCAAGTAAGGCACAGCTTTTCCCTGGAAATCAGCTTATTGCCATTGGAAAACTCTGCACAGCAAGGATAATGCTGCGCACAGTCTTTGTATTTCTCTGTTTCAGAGTGAATATGTACATACATAAATCAAGTTATATATACAGTTATCTGCAATGCAGTCAAGAACTGTATCTGCAGTACATAAGAAAACACTCAAACCAGCTTTGGCTAGACAGCTCTCATCCATATCAGGAAGACTGCAGATCCCAGGGATCCACCAGGGCCTGCACAAGCCCATTCAGGATCCCAAGTTTGCTCTCAATAGCTCAGACCACGATCCAAAAGCATGGCTGCTCTCAGAAGGGAGCTTTACCACAGCTGCAGTCCTTGAGTCTCCACAAGGATCAGTTCTACCCTGGACTGAAGTAAAGAAATGCTCCTACTAATCCCTTAAAAGCTGCATCTTGCTTTTCCTCAGAGAAACTGCACACGCTATCACATCCCAACATGATGTTAATGCCACAGTTGATCACTTGGACTGAAAAAACAGGAAACATTTTAATAATTGTGCCCAAAAAATACTGGAAGACTTCTACATTCCTGTTCTTTATGAACATATGGACTAGCAAGATGATGTACATTCCTGCAGAACTGCTCAAAAAGCTCCCATATGTGCTGGTATTGGGGATAAAGCTACTGAAGAACCTCCCCTGAAAGCACACTGCCTCATACAACTGGCTACTCACTGGAGAGAAATTCTTGGATAGTATCTATAATTAAAAGCCAGGTTTGCAATTGAAAAGAAAACAGGAGAATTTACTTGTGTCTATTTTTTCTGAGACAACCTTAAGCAATTTCCATCTCTGTGAATTTATCACAAAATACATTTACAAGCAGACAGAAGAATTAACATACAGAATGATTGTGAGATACATTTTACTCAAGGGAATCGGTGTAATAGATGGAAAATAACTTCTATGCCATATTATACAGGAGGGAGACCTTCTGCAGGATGGACCAGATATTTGGTGTATGGTCAGCAGCCTTTTCATCAGATCATAATTCCAGGATCCTACACCCTGCCTTACTGTCTGAGCCAGCATCATCACTGCACAGACCACAGCCAACATCTACTGACCAGAGGTGACACTGCTCCTGCTTCCCAGGTCCTGCCACCAGGACTAAGATTTCAACTCTAATTGTTTAAACATGATCCCTGAAGTGTTCCAGCTTTTCAGAGGATGCACCAATTTACATTCAACCTTCTCAGGCACCATACAGCAAGCTTCATATAGAAAAGGTTATTATTTTAAGGAATGCCATCAAAGCAATATACCCCTTATATTATTCTTTAGAAGCAAACCTCTCATTTCAGTATTAGTTTCTACCAGTGATAGGAGTGCCATGCTCTCAGTCACTCTCACTGTTCACCCCTTCTCTTAATTCCACGATTATTTGACCTCCTAACTGTTTCCAATAATTCTCCTATCAAGATCAAAAACTTGAGACAGCCAAGCACATTTTTGACACTACCTTTGAGCTGTGCTGAATAAAGATTTATTTGCAAAAGCAAATGCAAAACTGCTTTCAGGGAAGTATTTTACAGAGTAGCTTCATCATCATCTTTTGTTGTGTTCAAACAGCTATTTCAGTAAAATTTTGTTTCATAAGTGTCTTAAACTCTCAGTAAATCATGCTAAATTGAAATTATAGCTAAGTCAATAGAAGCCTTGAACTCATGGAAAGAGAAAATGAGAATTGTGCATTTGACAATTTTAACTATGCAAAGACCTGGACAGCAACAGAAGTCTTGTCCATCAATGCTCTAATTAAAAATTACCAAAAAAACACTTATAACTCAACATCTTCAGTTTCACTCAATTTTATGATGTCTTCTATGGGATTCAGAATTCATTTTTCTATTTAAACGAAATATTTCACAAGTAATGAAATTCCAAAGATCCACAGACACAGCCAAGGACCAGCTATGAGAAGTTCAACAACAACTGCAGGAGTTTCTCCTGAGGTTTACTGCTGTAAACTATTTCATTATCCTCAGCAATACCAAAAGCTGGAACTTTTAATAAAAGAAGAAAATGAGACTTCTCACTTTTGCTGGCAAACCCAATAGCAACCTTACTAAATTATTCTGGCCTGAGATGGTGGTCAGAGTTCCCATGAATAAAAGGATGCAGCAGAGCACAATGCCCAGTGAAGAAAAGCAGTATGTGAAGAATAAGTTATCAGAAATTAGGGACAAACCTATCTTTAAGTGATTTCAAGACAAGAAGTAATTTTAATTTGAATTTGAATTTTTTTAATATCACTGAATACAAAATCAGCCCTAGAAGATAAAATGGCTTTGTTCAGGGCAACATTAATGCAGAACATCTCTCTTCCTTCAAGGAATGAGAAAACCTATATAGTTTTTCATGAATTATGTTGTCTGCTTCAGTTCTTGTGGATTCTCAGAGCATACATTAGTTTTGATGTTTTTTGGGCTTGTTGTCATTTCCCCCTTAACCATTTTCTCCTCCCTGGTGCATAATTAAGCATTTCCCTCAGACTGTGTTGTAAATTAGATTTTTACTTGAGCCATTCTTAGCTATAAAACAGGAATGAATCTGGGATTTTACCAACAGCTAATTTACATTTTGCCATCTTCAGAAGAGACACAGCCTGGAGGAGGCCACTGCACTGCTCATAATGCTTTTCTCAGAGCTCATCTAAAGGGCTCAGAGAGCTGCGGCCTCCTCAAAAGAATTCACAGGGATGCTGTGGTGTGGGTGGAGAAAGGAAGAAAAATCAGAAGAACTTTTGATTATAAACTAACAAATGGTGGGTATGACAGAGCATGGGCTTGTGAACTATTTGTTTAACAGGAGAACTATAACAAGTAAATCCAGTTTCGTAAAAAAACAGAGGGGACAAAAAGGCAAATTCTGAGAAACAAAGTCATTTTTCCATGGTATATTTAATGTTTGGCAAGCAAACAATCCCAAGAAAGGCTCTAAAACACAGAATTCCTCCTGCTGCATCTTTACTATAAGAAACACATTTCTGTGGCCTGTTCTTCCCATAGTCCCAAAAGTTATCCACTAGCAGGTCAAATTATTCTTTCAGGGAGAGGACAAGAAACAAAGGCACTTCCTCTGTTATGCATTACTAATTAGCTCCAACTTGGGGGGTGGAGGTTAGCATAGTTTGGCAATGCACAGACCGTTCTGACAAAATATTCATTGAGGCAAGCTGTGCAAATGCTGCTGCCAGCCCACAGACAATAGCTCCATTGTTCTGCACAGCGTTGATTTGGGAGCAATCTCAGAGGATCCCACAAGGAATAAAAGGTAACATTTTTGCAAATTCAGCTCACTTTCTCTGCTTTAAGGGTAGCTTTTCTTTTAAGGAAAAGATGTTGAGCTGTGCTTAGCGCCCAGGCTCTGTTATTGTAGGCAATTGCTGCTTTCCCAATTTACTGTATGCTAATTTCAATCTAACGACCTAATTCAAGTGAAAGCAAAGAAAGCAAAGAAACATGCCCTTGATCGTGTTCAAAAAGACTTGAATGAAGAATGAAGGTAAGAAACACATGATGCTGAGTTATGGTATTAAGTGCTTAGACCTGCCTTGTGGAAAGCTCTCCCCCCTTCTGCCTTAATCCCAGGGCTTTCAGCAGAGACCACCAGGCCAGGTCTGTTTGAGGCACACAAGGGTTTCTGCAGCACTGCAGGGAGGCAGGGGGGACTGAGACAGGTCCCACACTGGAGAGCAGCACCAAGAGCCTGTTAGCAAGCCAGGACAGGATTATTTCACATCCATAGTCTTTGTTCTAACAAACCTGGAATAACTATGCCTTTTGGTGTCAGAAACTGTATTTGCAGCTTTGCCTTTCAGGCCCCAACTGGCAGAGAAAAACCCACATTATTGCTTCAGCTGCCTCTCATCAATAATTTATTGGCATAGTAAATCACACTATCCTTATCTGAACATCTTTAGTCTACTGAAAGGGAATCACTGTAGATTTACAGTCTCAAAAATAGTAAAGTTAGACATATAAATTCTTCCAGAATAATGCAAGCTCATCTGCTCAACCCAGCAGCACAATATCTACTTTTATACAGGACCCTAAAGATATCCAGAATGAGCCACAAAGCAAACAATCAAACCTCAGCAAGGCCTTGAGCAGCACTCATTGGAGAGAAGGGAGGAAGAGAGGGGACAGGGATGCACTGCAAACTACATCAGTGTCCATGCAGTATGTACTTGTTCACAAGGCTTTGTGGTCAATCAACAAATTCCCTTCCAGCAATACTGCAGCCCTCAGCTTCTTCTCTTTGCTTCCAGTTTCATTTCTCTTACTCATCTTTTCTCCACCTGTTCTTCCAGACTGCCTCTCTCTTCTTTTATATATTTCCACCAAGTAAAACACACAGATGCTCAACAGTTCAAATACAGAGATTCCCTCAGGACACTTCACACTGGGTGAGTAACTTCTTGATAATTTTATGGTTTTGAGTGACTGAGTCTAGATCCCAGACCAGATGTATTGCCTGTCAGGTTCAAGCTCCCAAGAGTTTGCAGTCACAGGGCTGCTGGGACAGGCAATCCTGCACAGGATAATCTGCAATGTCTGACACTGCTGCCAAAGCCAATTGTCCCACACACTTGCTACAGGGGCTGCATCAGCCTCCTGAAGTTTCTGTGCTGTGATTCCTGATGAGCACAGAACTGCCTTCAGTCAGCTGAGCAATTTACACAATGTAAAACAGGGTAGAAAACCACATAAACACAGAATCAGTTCCATGCACAGAAACATCCCATAGGGTTAGGTTTGGACCAAAGAGTATTCTTCTAAAAGTGTCCTATCTAGCACATCGAGCATGAATCAGTTTGTTTGCATTAATAATTATCACTCTAACTGGTGAGATAAGGCTGCTGAGCCTTATTGATCTTATTTTTTAATCTAGGAACAGTTTTCCAAAGTTTGAAAATAATGTACAGATGACGTTGTTTAAATACTTGGAGATTTCTTCTCATGCTTTTACATGTACTGACAAAGGAAACAGAACCAGGTACTGTTCTGACTTCAGTATTAGTCTTGCATAAATACACACACAAAAGTGGGATTTTTTTAAATTTACTCCTAGCTCTAGTGCTACCAGCCTCCATGTTAGACTGCATTTACTTACATTAAATATTTCTCCCTTCAGTGGTGGGGAAATAACTACAAAGCCAAAACCCCCAGTAATGAGAAGGTCCTCCAAGCACATGCTGTAACAAGCGACTTCTATCTCCAAATTCTCCTCTTGTGAGTGGGATTAACAGCTCAGACCCTAAGACTTATATGCACCATACATCCTATTTTACAACTAAATGCTTCCCCCTTTGGAATCAGCCTCATGTTCCAACAACTCCACAGTGTAGTTAAGTGGGGAAAAAAAAAAAGAAAAAAGTAACATTGACTATGACTGACAATTTAATGTGGGATTACATGCAGTGCTTATTCTGCTGTTATTCACAGGCTCAGATTTGGCTGAAAAGCAATTCCCCAAAAGGTCCAAACATAAGAGGTCTCTTGAAGAGTCCTTTGGGCCATGACAAATGAAACACTGGCTATTTCAGTCAAACCTACTTTTGGCTAACAAATTATTTTTGTTGAATTATCCAAAAGTCTTATTCTAGAAGCAGCCTATGGCCCTAAAAAAACAAGTTGGAAATCCTTTTATCTGAAGGGGCTTTTGCAGCAATTATACCTGCTTCTAAAATACATTCAGCCCTTCAAAACAGTCACATGAATTGTCTTCCAGAAAACATCTACAATTGCCTGTACATTTCCTTGAAATTATTCAGCTGAATAATACACAGAGATTACAGCAAGCACAACAGCTCTCCAGCTAATGTCCTTAGCTTGAAGTCTACACTAATTTTGTGAAGCCTAATGTGGAGACCTTGTGCCCAAATGCTTTCCAACTTTCTTCCAGCTAGATCAGATGTTCCAATAAAATACATCATTTCAACCTATAAATTTTGTCTTTTATGCCTAAATAAATGCAGGATGCCAGACTTACCAGGGTAAGGATCACCCGATTTATTTTTTTAAATATGAAAATCAATACACTGAGGATGCCAGATCTGCAAGTCAGAAGGATAATGATTTTAAACAGTAAGTGGGAAAAAAAAATAGCTTCCAAGATTGTGTTACCAGCCTTTTGACACATTTCTAGCAAAGCAGCAACTTGAAAATATTTGCCCTTAAACTATGAGGTACAGTTTGTTAAAGAACTATGTTCCCATTTATAGCTCAGATATTTAGTGTGTTTTTTCCTACCCTCAATCTCCTCTTTTGTTGCTCCCCAAAGCTGTTGCTCCAAAAGCAGAAATGCAAATGGATGCAAGACGTCGCAGGCACACTGTTTCAAGTGTCAGAAGAAAACTTTGGTGTGAATAATTTTGAGGGCACCTGGGTTATAACATACTCTGTCTGCTAACATGTGTTAAAGACGGGGGAAAACAGCTGCAAATCTCAAAAAAGATCTGAACAGCCCACGGTACAAAAAAGCCCAATCCTTGGGATCTGCTTGTCATCAAAACTCCCATTATCCTTATCAGTAATTCACCAGTACAGGGACCTTAAAGATAAAAATCCCCCATTAAACAATATTAAACAGACTGCTTATTTTGTGGTGTCTGCAATGTCACAAGTTGGTTATACAGTTCCCCTGTGAACTGAGAGTCTCAAGGCTGAGGCAAATGTTTTACCTACAGGTTGCCAGTGTCCTGAAATTACCCCTCCAGCCTTCTGTCCTGCAACCTCTGCCCTACCAGATTAAAGAGGACTAAAAACTTTCACTGGGCACTGCCCTTACCTAAACACATGTCTCAAGACACAGGCACCTCACTTGAGGCTGTTAGTACAGTGTATGGTGCAATAAACCCATCACCTTGCCACTCCTTCACTGCCATGAGGCCTCTTGATACCAAGATAAGAAGGTTCAAATGAACAAATACTGATAGAGCAAGTTGGCAACAGAAATTATAATCCCTGATATCTAATAATAGTATCCAAAAAGCACTCTGCAGCTTTTGGGATGAGAATGAAGAGAGAGAATAAACTAATGAAAAGCAATTCTTTTTCATGACTAGAAGAAGGACATTAGAACTCAAGACACTGAATGGGAGAAAACAATGGTTTTGCACTTTACTAGGTTTAAGGTGAGGGTTAGAGTCAAATATAATGGACCTCCAAGAACATTAGGGCTAGAAAAGGCATGCCAAAACAATCCCAGCAGGGCATCAACACTGCTGCTCCTACAGATTTCTGATCTGGACCAGCCATGGTATTGGGCTAGGTTCAGGGTGAAGGCTGAGATTAGGGTTAGGGTGTAGAGAGTCCAGTATCCTACAGGTCTGGGAGCACTGGGGCAGGGACCTGGTGCTGCAGACTGGAACCCACAAGAAGCAGCCTCTTTTGATAGGCCTCCTGCAAGCTCTCAGCACAATCTTTAACAGCAGAGCTCATGGGATGAGCTAGAACAAAACTTCTGCCTTTATGTTATCACTCTATTTTGCTTTCCCAACACCTTGCCATTTCACAGGAGCTTGTGGGCTTCACCCCCTTGGGGAGAGGGTGTGAACTCCAGCACATAATGTGAAATATTACTATTGTAAAAAACCTGTGAAGCCTTATTCAAGATGGTAAAAACCCACACAAAGAATAAGCTTGGGAGAATCCCCTTGGCATGCCTATTCCAGCACCAGTGTTCTTGGACCTGTAGGCTCTCTGAATCTCTTAACCCTAACCATACCACTAACCCTGGCCCAACCCAAACACCATGGCTGGTTCAGGTCAGAGAGATGCAGGAGCAGCAATGTCGATGCCCTGCCAGGATCACCTTGGCATGTCCTTTCCTGCCCCAGTGTCCTTGGAGCTGTAGGGTATTTGACTCTCTCAACCCTAACCCTGACCATAACACTAGCCCAAACCCAAACCCAAGGCAGGTGCAGCTCAGAAAGCTGTAGGAGCAGCAATGCTGGGGCCCTGCTGGGATCATGCTGGCATGCCTATTCCTGCCCCAGCAGGAGTCAATTTGTGCTGCAGGCACTGGGTGCCTTGGAAATGCCACTCCTTGGTGTGTAAGAAGCGTGCATTAAAAAAAAAAAACAAACCTGCTAAGCTTTGAAGAGGAGCAGCAGGCAAAGCTGTTACAATACATGCTTAATTCACAGCAGTGATTGCACTACAACACCACAAACTAAGGGAAGCCAGCAGGAGAGACCCCTACACACAGACATTCCTAGAAATGTTTTGAAAAATTTGGTTCTATATATTGCTCTGGACAATGTAGAGATGCTTAATTTTAATTACCATCAGGGCTCTGAGAGCACAGATGGATGCCTGTTAATTAAAGCTAGCAGAGTTCTGTGTAAATTCAAAGAATAAAACAAATAAATATTAGCCTCACAAGAACATTCAAAGTAAAAGATGGTAATGAGTTTTGGAAGCAAGGAAGGAAATTGTTGTCAATGGAAAACAGCCAGCGAAGATAACAGACTCTACTAGCAGCTGACCATCACTAACAACTCTGTCTTATCAGGCAAATCTGCAGATTAGAGGGACTGCCAAAAGCCAGGCAGATATAATACAGGTATATTATATGCAGATCAATTTAGTCAGGTGTTGTCCAAAATCCAGTGGCAACAGAAGTAGTAATGCAAGTTACCTCTGCTGAGGCAGGAACAAGAAATAAAAATAAATTTTAAAAATTTATTTTGTTTTTAGTCAACATGCATGAAACCAGAATAAGCAACTAAAGATTACCAAGAAAGATCACTGCTATGTTTTCAGTAAAAAGGCAAAAATGGGAAAGCAGGGACAATGGAACATCAGACAGTTAGATCAGTCCCCACTATCAATAGCCTCTGCTAAATTTCAACAATTGAGAGATCTGTATCCTTTTATAGTTAGTTTAGGACTCCAGAAGTGAAAGGTTCATAGCCCCAAATACTTAAGTGTTTCAAAAATATGAAACAGGGAATATTAAAGTGGGACAACTTTTACAGATACTGTTGCATGATTTCTTTTTGACACTGGAAACAAGGACATCAATTCCAAGGATGGATTGTTGCTAGAGTCAGTATCTGCACTCATCAGCACATCTCCTAAAAGAGGTCAGCAAATAGCCTCAGCCTGTAGTTAATTTCAATAAACACAATCCTAAAATGAACCAAAATCTTCACAATATCACACCTCCAACTTGGCAACAGACTCAAGATGTCACTCCACAAACTGCTCTGGCATACAATGTGTCAGTGGAGTCCCACAGCAGCCCCTCAGTTTTGTGTCTTTTGGTAGATTTAGCAAGAAAGGATCATGCTGTTCACAGATCAACCCCAAGCAAAATCCTCCCTTCAACACTGTCTTTTTCTGAGCACAGGTGTGACAACTGCAACTGAGCTGTGTTAGAGGATCTGCTTCTGAAGAGAAATAAGCCAGGGAAGATGTACAGAAATAGATGCATGAATGAAACAAGCTTCCATAAAAAGCCATCAGCAACAGACCAGTCTTGACAGGGAGCATTAATCACTTCTTTAAAATACAAAACCTGGGTAAGTGGCAAAAGTTTGTATGGTAAAGACAAACGATTTTCCAGGTGAGCTATCCTAGTTATAGGCATCACAAGAAAAACAAGCAGAGTCACAAATAATATGGGTGATAATCTACATTACTCATAAAAATGAACTGTATATTTATATTATTACGTACAGTATATCTTTATATTTTTATAATATAAATAAAGGTATAAATAATATTTATTAATTAGTCTACAGATTCTACCAAACTATTTAACAATAAGGAAATGCCTCATCCTCTTCTAAAGCATTTGTTTGGTTTTTTTCTCTACAAGTAACCAACTACAGTAGGACTGAGATGCAATATCATGCCAGTGACCTCAGAAGCATTAAAAAACCCCAAAATATCAGCTGCAGCATCTTGAAATCTTACCACAGATCAACTATGCAAAACTAGGCTCAAGTATGGCTATTTTAAGTACAGAAACTCTCAAGGTACAGAAACAAGGCTGAGTAATCACATATAGAAAGTACCCTTAAGAAAAAGAAAAAAAACCACTGATAATGATGCAGTAATTTATTCCAGTAGCTCAAACATTATAGAGAGACTTTCAAAACCAGCACTGTTCCTACTGATATTACCAACAAACATCCACTTCAGCTTGTGTTAAAATTTGTCTACTGGAGAAAGAGAAGAAGATATCAGTAAAAGAAAGCATGAGGCACTACAGATGGTAAAATAAATTTTGAAGAGAAATCAGTCTCCTCCAGTCCTAGAAAGAGTATAAACCCCTGAGTGCAGCCTTCTCTTCAGCTAAGGACTCTGCTGAGCAGGAGGGCAGGCTTGCAGGGGCAGAGCAGGTGCCAATGCTGTTCTGCTGCCCCTGGGACCCTCCTGGCTGGGCACATGCTAAAGGCTTCTGGACAGCAGCCATTACTGCTCTTCCACATCTCTGAACACAGATGAACTTTTGCATTTGACCTTAACATCAGATTTTTGAAATCTGAATGTAGAAAAGCAGCCAAATAACTCACAAAAAGTCTAACACCAGGAAGACTGAAAACCTACTAATTTCTCCACTATTAAAGCACAATTTAAGAAATTTCCATACATAGCATTTGTAGATTGTTTTTTCTCAGCAGTTTTCAATAATGTATATACTGCTGTTACACAGTAAAGATTACCACCTCCACACATTATTTGCCAAATATTAATTATTCTGTCTTTTAAATATGCTTCTTATAGAAATTATTTATAATTGCTTCATCCTATGACATTGCAGAGCTGTACAAGTCATCAGTTTCAGCTGCATCTTTGTCAAGCTATTTTGATTGTGCTCACAAATCTCAGGACTAAATGCTCCAAATAAAGGATTGGCACCTTATTGGTTCTCACCTTTGACTCAATCTGAAGCTCTGTTGAGGTTGACTTCCAAATTTCAACCATTAACAAAGACAAAACATTTTATTATCCTGCCTTGTCATTCTCCCCATGACCACTTAACCATTAACAAGTGGCAGAGCCCTGACAAACTCAGATGTTAACAGATGCTGGGATAAGAATGCCTCTGGGAAGTGCAGCCTGGAAGATGTGGCTGCTTCACTCCTGGGGCATGATTTTGGGAGTGCCTAACACTGTCCTTGAAGCAGGAGCTAATGACCACTTCAATCTGAATGCTCTAATTAGGAGGTTATAAAACTAAGGTCTTTCTTGCCCACCCTTTCCTGAGCCTCATCCCAGCAGTAAGAGCTAGATTGGAGATATGCCATGACTTTACCCCTCCACTAGCACTGACAGCAAGGAATATCTACAGCCAAGAAAGGAAGCAACCTCCATGGGCACGGCAACAGCTTGGCCATCTTAGCAAGCATGGCCTGGTAGCACTGCTCATCATCCCTGCCAGTAGAAATGGCATCTGCACAATGTGCACCCCAATGTGGCTCCCAGGAAAGGCAGGTATGTCAGGCACACCCCTGCCCTACCATTCCCAGAGGTCAGCAGTGGCAGCTCCCTGTTCAGTCTGCTGGAGCACCGTGGGTCTTGCCCTTCATGCCCGTGGTGGAGCAGGTAGAGACTGTCACACACAACCTGCATTTCAGGGCCAGCCTCCCTCATCTTCAGCTCCCCACCACCCACAGCACAGTCCTGATGCCAGGGACCCAAGCACAGCACTGTAGCAGCCCATGTGTGAAGGGGCAGCACCCAAACATGCCATTCTACTGTTCCCAGTTTCAATGTCAAGGGTTGCCAGCCCTGCCTCTGTGTCCCAGCCCCTTCCCCCTGCACCCACACCTCCTGCCTGCCAGCCGTGTGACCGCTGCTCACAAGATGGGTGACATAATCTAGGTTCAAAGCAGATTATTTTTAACTCAGCCCCCCACTCACCGATCTGATTTACAGCAGAATATTACAACAGTTGTACACACACAGTTCGTGGGGCTGGGAGCCACAGGCAGGCACAAGCAGAGAGGAGCAGCTGGAGTTGCAGGAAATAAGGTTACAGCAGAGGCCAAGAACCGTGGCTTCAGAGGTGGCCAAGTGCCATGTCCTGTCCTGTTTCTCCCCAAGATACAGGACATTTTCTTCTAGCTAACCAGCCACCAGATATTAACTTTACATATGTCTGCCTATTTCTACTGAGTTCCTTTGCAAGTCAGCAATTCTCCTGAGTTCAAGTAACCCATTAATTCTAAGCCATGAATCCGCAAGGTCCAGAAACGGCTTTTAAGAACGCTAAAGGGAGAAACTAAGGTCATGCATTTTTAGGCTTAATCAAGACTAAATTTACTGGTCACAGGTCCATATCTCCACTAAAATTTGGTTTGGGATCCACAAACAGACAGGGTTTAAACCCACTGTTTTGAAGAAAAAATACCCAAGATCTGTGCTAGCAATAAACTGGACTGCAGATTTCCCTTATCTGCTGATATCTCTAGCTTTCTAATGTCAGTCTCTCTACTGCTTATATGTTTAAATAGTTTTCCTCTTTTCTGTTCTCGCTACAGTTTCATTTTCTCCACATAACTCTTAACCTAACTTTTGTGCTGATTTGGGCTGCAGAGCACAGTGTCCATGCAGCTCACAAACTGGATGGACAGAAATACTGGGGATCACATCAGGGCTCCTGGAGTCACTTGTAATTTAGCTATTTGATACATTTGACCAACCAAGCTAAAAGCAATGATTCAGAGAATTTGAGCTCCCCTGCACAACACTGTCACAGAAGAGCAGTTTGGATTTTGGCCATGCATCACTCTAAACCAAGCAGGAGACCTGAATCTCCCTGCTAGTTAGAGACATTCACAGGTTACCCAACAGTCCCACACTTTACAGCATCTTCCTAAACTCCTTGAACACAATAGCACCACACCAAGGAAGACAGTGGCTTGAACTATGTGACTTAGATCCCAAATGAGCCAGAACAAAAGCTGATGGCAAATATCTAACCTGCTCACATCCCAGCTTCGTTCTCCTCCATATTTGCAGCCCAGGTTTATGGCTACACCAAGCACTTGTCAATGCACACATTTGAGAAGGAAAAAAGACTATAGCCACTTGATATTGTCAGAGCAGTGTTTGAGGCCAAGTTCAGATCAACTTCTTAAATAGCTCACCCCTACCTCATGAGGCAATCCCTCTGCACAGCACACGAGCCAGCAGCACAGGGAGCTCTGCTGCTCTCAGGCAGCCCCTTGCCAAGGACAAGAGAATCCAGAAGGCAGCACATCTGGCAGAGCTTTCCCAGGAAAAGAAATGCTGCTTCACTGAAAGAAAGGCTCAAAAATGGTAGATGACAACAAGCCAGAGAAGGGATTGTACCCAACCCTAATGTGGATCAACTGAAACCAGGTGCTGCAAGCTAGTACTTATACTCAGAATTTCAGCCAAAATTTCTAATCTAGTGCTAATTATTTGAAAAAGCACAGATGCCCATTGCGGTGTACCCGCCTGAGGACACTGTTTGCACAAGCAAGAGTTTAATCTCAAAAAATAAATATGAGCAAAGAGAAATATTCCTGTTTACCAATTAAAAGATCATTTACATAACTACCATCTGCAGTCACTCCCCCCCCCAATTAAAATGAATCAAGAGACCCTTTCCCTCTGTCTCTCTGCACAGTGGATGTGCCTTTAATAGCTCTTGCCTTTATCTTGTTTTGAGTCTGATATGAATGATCTTTCCTTAGTGCTCTAAATCAGCCCTGACTATACCTTTAGATAGGACTGGTTTTTTCCCCAATTATATCCATTACTGTAAGTCATCTGCTTCTTTCACTTATTCTGGATCTTATCATGTGCCCTTAACATAAATGGAGTTTTGCCATTGATTTCAGCAACAATAAAGTGGGAAAAAGCATTAGTCACAACACAGCATGACAGCACCAAATCATAAGGCCCAACACAAGTGCTCCTTGCATCTAATTTATTTCTCATTATAGTGATGGCACCAGAAACTCAGGCATTCCTCCTCCCCCTCCTTCCAAGTGGCTCTGTGCAATGAGAAACTAAACTGTGCATAAGGTCCATCACCAAAGTGCCACAGGGTTGTTCTGGGGATATTGCAGATGAGGCATTCCCTATAAGAAAGCAGTGAGAACCCCCTCTCCAGTGCACCAGTGTCAGGCACTGTGAAAGCTTTCTGCTCCAGCTCTACTCTAACACACTCATCTGCATTTCCCTCCTAAAAAAGGAAATCCTTCTAACTTTCAGATTTTCTGATGCCTAAAGTCAGAAAGTTCATATTTGCTGACTTCAGACCTCTTTTTTGAAATTGCAGCCAAAGGAGACACTTGGCAAGGTGCACACAAACAGTACTTAATAAGTTACTGCTATACAATGCATAAGCTCATACACTGCACAGTACTTGTGTGGGATTAACTGTTGCAAAAGGCATTGCCAAAAGTAGTCAAGCCAGCTATGTAGTCTGTACTCTAACTTCTAGAGCAGGATTCAGCAGCACAAGTCCAATGCAAATACCTACGTATGTATTGCTCTGTCCCAATCTAAATGTAGATGACTACATGATTTCAATCACTAAAAGTACTTAATACCTCTTGAGATGTGAATTCAACCCAGAAATTCTTTTCCTTCTGCAGACTTAAGAGTATTTCAGCATAAAGACTTCACTACATATTTGCTCTGAACAGTATTTTGTGGGGCCCATTAGAAAGAAGTCAGATTGAGGCAGTAGTTGACAGACTACCTACTCCACTCTAAGTCAAATATCAATGAAACCTTGCCCTGAGGATTAAGTTTCACACTTGGTACATCAGCTGTTTATCCAGATATTGGTGTTGAAAAAACAGTTTCCTAGTTAAAGCAATTATTGATAAGTTCCACAAAAATAACTCTGGTGTTTCTACCTTGGTAGTTTCAGATATTCTTGGAACCAAAGACATTTCAATGATAGTTATTCACATTGCTTTTCATCTAAAAATATATATCATGAATAAGAGTAACAATATTCACAAAATAGGTACAGACTCTTCTTCAACAATCCCTACAAGAGTACAAAGACCGAAACATTGGGTTTTAAAAATGAAGTTCTGGTGACTTCACACAAAAACACTGTGGTACAAAAAAAAGCAGCAGAATCAATGTCACGGCAGATACATAGAAAAAATATTAAATCTAGGGACAAAAGGTTAACATTTGATTACTTGAAATACTCCTATATTAAATACCAGATTTAGAAAATAAAAACATAGAAAATTTAAAGTGTCCCTCTTAAGCATACACTACTATTCTAAGTGGTAACTTCAAGAACCTTGTATCAAGAAACTTTGGGATAGTATCTCTGAAATAGATTCCAGAGAGCAGAGCTTTTTCTATGGAAATTGGCTGATCCCAAGAGCTTTTTAAATTAACTATTTAATTCATGTATTTTTAAAATGCACTCCAGTAACACATTTGATCCTCACTTTTGTACTAAAACAAGGTACCACATCTCAGGCTTACATTGGGAGTTTTCTAGAAAATAAGGGCAATGCTTTTCAAAGAAAGATTTCCAGCCAGCTAGTCTTGGATTTGGCATGGTTATGAATCTGATGAGCTTCATTCAGAAATATTCATCCTTCACTGAACTGAAAAGGCCATTCATTTTTCAGCCCCATCAAATAACCAGCTGATTTTGTTATATTATCTACTGAACATTTCTGCTTCCCATCAGAAGAGCTAAACTTGCCATTGAAATAGAGGTAGTCAGTAAAAATCAGACACATTGTCTAATGAGTCAGTGCACAGCCCAATGCAGCTAATGCCCTGCCTACCATTTCACACACTGAAATATAAAGCATTTTGTGCTGAAGCTATTTAAGAATATAATACACAATCAAATCTCAATCCTGATTCAGGGCAATAATGAGAGCATCCTTTTTAGTAATTTCATTCAATCAATCTGCATATTAAAGAACCTTTTCAAGATTTTAACAGTGAAAAAACCCAGGGTGAAGAGTCATGGCCCTACAGGGAAACACTTCAGAAAGCATATTCCAAAACCAAAGCATCTCTCTTCACATGCCAAAAATCAGGTATGTGCAGAGAAAAAAGTAGTATGGAGGGAACAAGGTCTGGGCTGCCTCTGCCCTGTCTGAGGCTGATTTTCTGGTTTTACGTCAGGGACTCCAGAAGGAATATTGCCTCTGTTGGATGAACAGATTTTTCTATCACCAGAGCCAGCCTGAGCTGGTACTGAGGTGACTGCCAGGGCCATCACTTAACTGGATAAGGCTGTGATCCATTACTGAAACAAATATTGCAAGTGAACTTGATAGATCAGCTGTTTAGCTTGTTGCTTCCACTTCCCAAGCAACTGCAGCTCTTCCCAAACTCAGTGTATTGATTTCCTGACAACAAATGTCTCTACAGTGAAATCATGATGAAACAGCAGATAAGAAAGCAAGAGTGCCAGATCAGCAACACCAATTCCCACAACACCTTAGAAATAATAGGAGTGTTCAGGAAGCCAACTGCTCTTATAAAAATAAATAAATAAAATATTTTTGGAAATACAGGGCAAAATCCTGCTTTCCTTTTAGGTGAAGGACCATAGTGTCGCTGTATGAGGTCATACTAAATTCTTGCTAGGACCAGAAGTGTTCCTGTGACCCTAAAAGCTCCATAATAGGAGATTTGTAAACACTATCCTTGCTGCCAGTGCACAGACTGCTGTAAAACCCTATGTGAGAATAACTGTGAAACAATTGCCTGCCAGCAAAGTTGCCAGGATGTGGCACAGCTCCAGCCTGGCTCCAGCAGGTGCTGGGCACCCGCTGCTCTGTACTGGCTGCAGAGCAAAGCCTGCAGCTCACAGGGGCATCCAGGGCTACATAAAGTGTCAGGGACTGAGGAAGCCAAACCCCAGGAACAAGGCAAGGCTAGAGCAAAATTCAACACACCTGGAAGCAATTATTAGGTATTTCAATTCCATTTTAGGGTGGGGGAGGATACACTTCAAACACTGCTCAGCCTAACAGAAGGGAAGAAGCATTGTTACAAGGCAACATGCTTCATTAAAACAAGATGATACATCTATACAAAAAGTATATTTGCACCTCTTCACCTAGCCTCTCCTGTAAATCCATACTCGGTCATCCATACCCTGTCATCCATACCTCAGCTCCTGGTCCTACTTTTCAGAAATTCATTTTGAGTCTGCTGCCTAATAAGCTCTTGCCATTAGGTGTAGAAATCAAACTTATCTCCATTCTCATTCTTTAGATACCATGTCTTCAGTGGCCTGCTCATGCACCATTTGTTCCCTAAATGCTGCACATTAGCATAGAAATGCTTCCTCTAAATTACCTTACTTCCTTTTTTTTACTTAAGAGGGGTTTATGTGAAAATTAAATGTCTATGAGTTAAGACCATATTCTAATCCAAATGCAATAATACTTTTTACTAAGGATAGGTTTTTAAATTAAGAATATGTTACCTCAATGAACTAAATTTACCTCTGTGTCTAACCATGGCCTGATCCTCCAGCCACTGGGCAACCTCTTGTACCACTGGCCCTGCCCCTGAATGTGTTCATCACACAGACCAAGCCTGGATAATTGGAATGCAAATATATGCACAATTAGCAGCATCACTGGACCATTTTAACAACCTTCTGAAAATACATTCTTAAGTGATTCACTGTATTTTCATGGCTTTTTTCTCACAGCCATTGGCTCAAAAATCTTGGTTATTCTCAGGGTATCAGGAGAGAAACCAAGAGCTCTTGGACACAGGCTCCTTATCAGGTGCAGAGCCCTGTAGGCTGCTCATGGCTCTTTTAAGTGCTAATTACCTCAATCTAGGGTTGTCAGAAACCCCTAGAACTGTCCAGGAGCAACATGGCCTATTCTACCCATCCTCACCACAACCTGCCTCTGCAGAGAAGCTTCACTTAGAAATGTCACACATGAGCTCTGGGCTGCCTCTCTCAGGCCACACTGCCACTAGAAAAGCTCAGATTTTAAGGCTAAGTACATGAACAATGAAGGGGAATTGATCTGCATCTGTGATGTATCCAGTGGCCTGAAAAATAGAGTTCAGTACATACATAATGATGCCAGTGTGCTGGGTTTTTGTCACTACTACAATCCAGTAAATGCCAGAGATACATTGCTTTCACTGAAGTACCAGAAAGCCAAGTTAGAAACAGTAATAGCTTTGTATAATGAGGTATTTCATATTTGGGTTAGAATAACCATATGTCAAACAAACTTTTTAGACAATGACATGGCCTACTGTGCCAAACATGTTATCATCTCCTCACTGCCACACTTGTTCATCAGTCCCCAGGGTACCCAGCATACCCTTGTACCAAAGGGTGCTAGTACATTCTCTAACAGCCAGGGTGGCTACAGGAAGTTTATTCACCATCTGGATATCTTGGGATACCCCCCTTCTCCCTCCAAGGCCCCCCATTTAACATGGAAGCAGAATGCCCATCACCAGCAGCCTGCAAAGTGACCCCTTAACACAAGTCAGAGAAGAATTAAGAACAGTGGGATCTTGACTTAGCTTCACTAACCTAATGCAGAAGAACCGCTGGGAACACTTGAAATAATTGTCTTAGTTACAGAAGTACTAACTAAATAGTTATGAGGGATTTTTTTAAAAACACAAACCATTTTAAATGCATCACCTGTCTGTGCATTCAGCTACCCTCTCTCTAAAATTATGTTTAGATTTTTCATTTCTTTCATTTCACCTGTGCATGTTTTTATCATCACCAGGGATAAATTCAGCAGCTACCCAAAAGGCTGCTACATGATGCCTGTACACCTAAGGCAAGAAAATCCAAGGCTTACACGTGAAAATAATTTATGTCCATTGTTTTACCCAGGGGTTATTGTTCTCACCAGGGGTTATATTGTATAGGGACACACATTCATGGTGCTCAGAGCAGCCAACAGGACTCCAGCTGTAAGCTCACATGCACAGAGACTGATAAGTGAAAATGCAGAGCCATTATGAGTTGCTGTGCCAAGACCTGAAGCCTGCAGTGAGGAAAAGTCCATTGATTTCTTGATATGATTTCAGCAATCTAAGTATAGTTTACAGCTTGCACCACCGTCAAAGCCAGCAATTGTGAAACACTAAACTTCCAAATAATTCTTTGTTCAAATAGACATGGCAACGATAAATGGCTGGGTACTACTCAGAGCAAAGCACTTACCCAAATTATTCATTATGAAAGGACTAATTAAGGAACAGGGAGCCTGATCACTGTTCTGAATGACACAGGAGTGAGACAAAAGCTCACCTGTGCAGGAGGGATGAGAGGTCAGGAGAGCCATGTCTATTTCAGAAAGAAAACAAAGAGAAACAGACACATTCTGTAATTCATCTGTGACTGCAGGCATGGGACACGACCACTGGATACACTAAAGGACTCTACCTTGAAACCCAACAAGACATGCAAATGACGAGGAAATGTACAAAACTTTTCTGTCAGTACATGTGTACAAGAAACCATCAACCCTGAAGCCTCTCCTCACGTGGAGGAGATTTACCTGAGCATTGTGTCCCTGAAGAGGTGGGCACAGGCAGGAGTGCCCAGGTCCCAGAGCACAGCAGACGGTGCCTCTGGGGACACAGCAGCACCACACAGCCATGGTGATGTGCCACTCTCCATGGCACAGACAGGAGCCAAATGTCCTGACAGCAGCAGGGCACCCCCGGAGCCTGAACCCCGCAGCCACCAGCCCGGAGAAACAACACATTCACTTACAGCACCTCCCCAGGCCGGCTCAGCCTCGCTCATTCCCACAGCCACCCTGCAGAGCCCTGCTGCCACCCGCCAGGGAGCTGGGGCTCATCTCCAGCACGGCCCAGCAGCCGCTGCTCCCGGGGCAGCTGCAGCCGACAGCCGAGCCTGGCTGAAGGGGTGTCCCAGCACCGCGCCACCCTCACAGCGCAGCCGCCCCGCCATGGCTCACCTCCACCGGCTCCAGGCCGCGGGTCCCGCACAGCGCCCGGCCGCCTGCGCCTCTCCTCAGCGGCGTTCCTCGCTCCAGGGCTCCCGGGAGCCTCCTCAGTCCCGGCTGGTGCTCTTCCACGTGCTTTATCAACTCTTTGCACTGAAACATCCCTGAGCACAGCAGCCCCGCCACCTCTCCCTGCTGGAAAATATCCCGATTTTCCCGCAGCTTCGGCAGCATCCCCACAGCCCAGGGCACAGCAGGGCTTCAGCTCCGGAAAAGGCTTTAGCTCAGGCACCTTCCAGCAGGCTCCATGGGGCCCACAGGCACGCAGAGCCTGCCGCAGCCCTTGCCATCAAAGATGCTTCTGGCAAAGCCCCACCATCCTCCAAGAGCAGCTCCCCTCCTGCATTTATCCTCCCAGGAGAGCTCCCACCCCAGCGAGGCTGAGGGCACATGGAATAACAAGGCACAGAGCAGACCTCGGCTTCCATCAGGTTTTGCCAAGAGTCACCTGTCTGTGAGGGGAAAAGGCTGAGCAGCACAACCCAATAACTCCTTTCAGGTGTGCCTTTTCTATACCAGGCTCATTAACATTCCTCATTAACACCTGTGGGGCACCACCGGCAGAAGGGCAGAGCTGCATCTCAGGTGTGGCATCAGATACAACATTCCTTATTTAAAGTAAAATAAAAGGAGGGGGGTTCGTGTGTGTAAATTGTGTCCTGGGATGAGGGTTCCTGGGTTAAAACAACCCAGCAGGTATTCTCTGGGCAGTAGCCACAACACTTTTATACTGTGTATTTTTACCTCTGCTCAGCATGGAAGAACATGTAATTAGGGACCAACTATTAAACTCTTACAAAACCAAAGTGTTATGGTCAGCACGGGCTGCTGTGTAATCATTCCTGAAAAGGAGCAGAGAAGCACAAAGAACTGTTTTCCACCACTTACTCATTACCACTGTACCTCTTTGAACCAGTGTCCTTTCCCATTGACAGCTCTGGCAGTTTGTGGTGGAGCTGCAGCCGGTGAAGGAGGTGAAAAGCACAAGCCCAAGGAGGTGAGCAGAGCTCAGCCCCAAACTCTGCTCTGGCAGCCAGACCTTTCCCACTGCCTCACGAGCTGCAGGACCCCCAGTGCCTCCAACACCCCCTCCCCACACACCCCGCAGGGCACTGGCAGGGTCAGATGTCACCATCAGATCAGAGAACCATTTAGCTTCTAAAGACCTTTATGATATCAAGCCCAACCATTAACCCAGCTCTAAGCCATGTCCCTAAGCACCACATCCACATTTCAGTTTCTGGAGGTCTTTTCAATACCTCCAGAGTTGGGGACTGGACCATTTCCCTGAGCAGCCTATGCCATTGCTTGGCAAGCCTTTCAAGGTGATGAAATGTTTCCAAATATCCAATCTAAACCTTCATTGGTGCCGCTTGAGTCCATTTCCTCACATCCTATCACTTGTTACTTGGGAAAAGAGAGGTCAAGGAGATATAAGGGTGTTCAGAAAAACAAACAGGTCACCACTCCATCAACTAGGTTAGTACACCTAAAAACACCAGCTGACTGAGTGTGCAAGGTGTCTGATTTTAGTAAATTGACTGAATAATTGAAATCTGAAGGGCTGATCCCAGACCAGTACAGCAAACATACAGAGGAACCACCAGTGGCAAATAAGCAAGCGATGAAAGCTGCCAAAAGTGATTCTCAAAGTTACATAAACACTAAATATGTCACTTTTCCATTTTATGTCTCCCATGATAAACTGTTATGAGACATGCACATGGCTTGAAACAGATAATTGTTGATAACCCTGACTGGTGGGAGAAGGAGCCATCTGGCAGATGGAAAACAAGAAGGTGCCAAGAATTTAGCAGACTAGGGGGCCTGCGAATTTATGCATAGAGGTCTGCAGAGAGCAATATTTAGACAAAAGTTCAGCAACTCTGTTTCTATCTATACACAAAACAAATTGGAACATCAAAAGTATCCGAATAATTATGAAAATTATTCCTGTTTGAAATTCATCTTGAAACTGTGAGGAAAATCAGTGAGTCTAAAACTGTGAACTTAGAAGTGAGGAAGTGAGGAATTCTTTCTGCACATCATGATTAATCACAAATGGTTACAGCACATAGCATCACATTTCTTCTTCTGTCCTTCAGGTTTCTATCCTCACTGCCTTTAACATGCAAATGCCTTTATTCATCCTCTCCTGACCTTGCTGCATGGTATCATTTGTTTCTTTCAATTTTCCTTAACAGTATTTCTTTCTTCCTATAGCAAAGAAAGAGCAACGTCTGATAAGCCTCGCTTTGTATTCCTTTCCTTTCTTCTAAGTGAATTTCTTTTGCATTTGCTCTCCTCTTTATCCCTCCTGGGTAGAACAAGGGATATTGCTGGATGCAGCGTTCTAATTGTGAATCCACATTTTTCCACTGAGATCAGTGCTCATTAGCCACTCTGCTGCTGACCCTTTGCAACAGCTGAGCTGCAGCCAACATCTCTTGCAGTTAAAGGGAAGTGAGGACATGACCCACGTCAGTAGTCACAGGCAAAACACAATTTTAATAAATTTATGTAATATATTTAGTGATTCTGGGGCTGGTTTTGCTGAAGCATCATGGATCACCACAAGGACCACACAGCTCTGAGGTTGCCCAGGGAGATTGTGCAGCCTCTGTCCTTGCAGGTTTACAAGACCCACCAAGATAAAACCTGGAGCAACCTAGTATGATCTCATAAGCTGACCCTGCTTCGAGCAATAGTTTGGACCAGAAACCCCCATAGGCCCCCTCAGTACGAATGTACGAGGCCATGACTTCCAGAGGCACCCTGAAATATAACTCCTGCTGACTCCTGCATAATATTCCAACTCCAACGAAAATGGCACATGCAGATATTCTTCAAAATCACACTTAAAGCTTACTATAATCTTCAGATTTCTTAATATTGAATCTGTAGAGCCCCTTCCAGTTAGCAACTTCCACTTCAGCTGCTGCTGGGACAAAGGTGGCTCAGCAGATACTTTCTCACTCAGGCTGCTTCACTAATAATATTTAATTTGAGGAGTTCCTGCAACCATATTTTCATCTTGTTTTTCAGCATGAAAGTCCTATTCCATTCAAATCCCAGAGAAGGGCTGTTATTTAGACATGTTAACAAAACTCATTAGTTGCCAGGGAACCCAAATAATAAACCAGATAAACCTTATTTTTTACTTTAAATGTGCACAATATAATGAGTATTGCTGAAATGTTATCCTATGTATTCTTTAATTATAAACATGCACATTTTTGTAAGATCTTGCTCAGGATCTCTGGTACAAAATGCAAACCCTATGTACTGACTGCCAGGATAACTTTGCAGGAAGCACAGACAGTTGAAGTCAGATACATCAATGGCAAGAAGTCTCACATTCTCTTAGAGCCTCCAAATTAAATCTGCTTACCTTATTCATATGCATAATTCCAGCAGAGTAATATTTATACAACACCCTTAATTGAAATGACAGTAGAATATAAGAACATTTTTGATCCATTCAATGAAGTAACAGAGGCAGCATTTGCCCCGTGTTCAGTCTGTTCATGTAAAGCAGCCCACACAGCTGGGCACAGCTGGCATTCACCTCTCCAAAGGGACCCATGCCTGCATTTATGGGATGCACAGGAACAAAGCTGGAACACCAACTCTTAGACCACCTGTGAGGTGTGCAAGGGCTCACATTAAACACCTTTCATTTTCAACACACCACTAGCAAATAGAAATGAAGGGGGAAATAATCTCACTACTCTTCTCACAGCCTACAGGATGAGAAACCCTTGTTTCAGGATTGCTTATATCCATCAGTATTTCACCTCTGAGGACCCAAGTTCTAATCATAATGGAAATACGAGGTTTGTGGGTTTAAATTATGTTCCTCTTCCCAGTCACAGCATGATGTTTAATGTCTGACAAATTACAAAGTGATTGGAAAAATAAGGGACTTCCTCCTTTTGTTAAGAAAGAATGAAAGATACTTGATCTAACATTTTTTTCATTGTCAGCTCCGAGCTTAGCAGCAGCAACTTGCACAATTTTACACATCTTGTGGTTCAGTTGATTCAGAGGGTTTTCCTGTTTTCATGCAGTGAATGATCATTGCAATTTACCACACCTGTTTGATGTTCTGGCTTTGTTCACAGCAGAAAGCAACACGTTGCTGCCCATTGGCCTTTCTCTTCCATCAAACCAACGTGCCAAGTCTTCAGAAGCATCTCCCTCCCGTGCAACTGAGTGCAGCCTGTACCTTGTTTATGCTATTGATCCTTTACTAATACAAGCATTGAAGAAGCATGCTGTAATTATTAAATCAGACAGAAAGCAAACCCAGGACTATTTTCAAGCTTAAAAGTCAAGTTTATTCTGACTACGGCTAGCTATCCCTCCTCACAAAAGGAAAACTTCTTTTGTAACCATGTCCTTCATCTTTCTGATACCTTATTTTTCCCTGTTATTTTCCACATTTAAAACTTTTTTCAACTCCGTTTGGCTCGTGAAAGTTCCTCTACTTCTATTTCCTGTATACAAAAAAGGGCTAAAAATCATCTCTTAATTGCCAGTTGTTCACATACATATTTAATAGAGCAGCACTAAACATAGGGTTTAGCCCACCAGCATTTTAAACGAGCAGGGTCCCATTCAGTTCTCCTGAACAAACATGCAGTCCTTTATTTTCACAAAATGATCATTGCACTATTTGTTCTGTTCACCAAAGCACACCAGGGTGCAGTTGTACAGCATGTTGGGTGATTCCTTGCTGCAATGTAGTAGGTGGAGCTCAAACTATGGACCAGATTCAGATGCTGTAACTCTACTGGCAGTGCTGGTACCGGGAAAGTGAAGCAGATGCTTGCAATGCACCACTATTAGAAGAGCAGCAAGTGCTCTCTCAGAGTGACAGGATGAGCTTTTTAACATAATTAGGAGCCAAAGGACATTTTTGGAAGCTAAGTCAGTTGGGCTCATCTGTTTCACACTCCCAGAGGAAATCAATTCCTGTTCACTTTACTCATCCTGAAAACTTTCCCAAAAAAGACCAAGGAGTTTCTGCACGCAGAAATGACCATGCATCAGCTCCCAAAATCTAAGGAGCTTCTGCTGTAACACTAAAGCCCCATCTGGAGACCCAGGCACAGCTGCCCCCGGGGCCGAGGCGGGGGCGGTGTCCCGGGCGGGGCTGGCGCTCCATGGGCAGCTCCGGGGCTCCCGGCTCCAGCCGCCTGCGCTGCCCGCAGCACGGGCTGAGCACCGGCAGGGCAGGGCAGGGGGAGCAGGCAACCTCGGAACGCAGCCATGGAGAAAAAGCAAGCACCGTGCTCTACAAGCAGGTCAGATTTCCAAGCACTGCACCCGGACACAACAACCAGAGAAAATGAAAAACCCTGCTGGGTACAGCCCAAAGCCAAACACCCCAAATCCTCTCAGCAGCACTGCACTGAACATGCACATGGTAACACAAAACACGTCATTCCACAACAACACAAGTACCTTAATCTGTCTTTGAAACACCAAATTAACTATCCCTCCCGTTTCTAGCACCGCTGTCTGGAATCTGGGAATACATCCGAAGAGGCCAATTAAAAGGTCTCCCATTGCTAGATTTTATGTTATTTCACTGATGGTGAAAATGAGCTGAGGGAACCAACATGTAATGCAGTCATTCAGCAAGTGTATAGGCAACCTTTTGCAATAATCTTTAAACTAGTTTATTAAATGTTTTTCCTTTTCAGAATAAATTCAACATCTAATGCCAAAATTTCATCAAGAACTCAAAAATCTTAGTAGCCAGTTATCAGCTGTTTAACTTGAGTTACAAGAAATAGACGTATTACACATCACTAAAATTTTCACACATACACCCACACATACACACACACATATCAGCATCCTGTTTATATTAATTTATTTTCACAAATCAATCTCCTTTTTTCTACTCATACTCTTCACATTTTCTGAAGGCACAACACCCAAATAGGCAATGTAAAATGTACTTCCTGTAGAAAAGTCTGTAGTCTCCTAAGAGAACAGTTTGGCAAAACTACGTTTGTTTAAAAACTCAAGTTCCAAAATGAGCCTTCAAAGAGCAGCAGAGAACACCAAGATTAAAAACTACTTAGGGTGTCTGCACTTTTCATATGCAACACACCACTTAACCTTTAATAAATCAGGACTTTTTCCAAGAAATTACAAAAGCGGAAGTAGTAAAATCTCTCGTTTTTTCTTTTTTTTTTAATCATCAAGTTTTAACGATGGGACAGACGCTAAGCAGAGCTCCCAGAAAGAGCCAGACCACCATCTGGCTCCATCACAGAGCAATGACAATTCACAGGCAAGGAGTCTCCAACCAGCGCTCTGAAATCAAATGCTGGGCTGGCTCCATCAAAGCTCTGTTACAGCCATGAACACACAGCTGTACATTTCCTCCCTCCTCGTACATAAATATACCCTCGGACACAGACAAAGGGAAAAATTAAATCATTTTATGCATTTTTCTGTGCTTCCCTGCTCTGCCTGTTACCAATCAGTGTCAAGAACTATCTTACATCTTATGTTTTGTTAGCACTATAGAATATATAGAATATATAGAATTTTATTTTTGTTGTCACACATGCTAATGTTTCCAGTATGATAAATGTCTTTTTAAATCCTGCATTTCTTGTCACGCTGTAGATCCATTTCTATTTGACAGTGACTCCTGGACATACATGTCAAGACAAAAATAAATACTGCTGCAATGGCAAACGTTTCAAAACTCTTAGGACACTAATACAGTGGCACTTGAAAGACTTTTTAAATACAACAGAAAAGACAATAGTTAAATAGAAACCTGCACTACACTTGCAAGATCTGTATTTGTTTCTGCAAGAGCAGCTCCTGATCTTTGAACACATCAAATGTTGCACTCCAGCCCTCCACCCATACCCTTTAAGAAGTCCACGTTGTTATTTAAGCAAGCATCCCCTCCAGCTGTACATAAGCAACACTGTATTTCCCAAACAATTGAGGTAATTATAAAAATGAATATCATTTATTATTTTCTTTTATTACTATCATGTCTGAACATTTGCTTTCATACAAAAGTCTGATTTTCAGCATTATGTTTTCCAAGGGCATCCCCTCCGCACCAAGGGAGATAAAGATGTGTTAGGAATTGTGCAAGAGTTTTTGTTACCACCTTCAAACCCACAAGAACTTCATGAACACGATATTGGCGTTTTAGAGAAGAAGGAAGGGATTTTACACATATTTTCAGTTCCACTTGATTTTGTTTTTTTAAATCGCATCTAACCCAATGCAAAGGGGGTGGGTAAAAAAACAACAACAACAAAAAAATAAACAAAAAAAAAACCACCACGAAATCATCACATTACTGTATGTTACCCTTCGGCAGTCTTTGGAGGAAATCGGAGCCCAGGTTGCTTTTCCCGGCTCCCTCCCTCACTCAAGGCAGCCGGAGCGGCTCCTCTGCCCGGGCTCCGCCACCCCCGGGCGCCGCTGCCCCGTCACAGCCGCGGCTTCCTGAGCAACGTTCGGCTGAGGTCCTTCACCTCCTCGGGGCTGCCCACCCGCTCGTAGCCCAGCAGGGCCATGGGCTGCTGGCAGTACTCCTCCACCTGCTTGATCTGCTGGTAGCTGAGCGCGGTCCTCCAGGCACTCAGCGCCTGGGTGGCGTTCCTGGCCGACACCACGAACGGCTTGGAGGAGTAGCCGGGGCCGCTGGTCATGTTGAGGGCGAACTTCTCCATCTCCGGGCTGACCGCCAGGTTCACAAAGCCGTACACCTGCCGCAGGGTCTTGATGGGCTCCACCACCAGGTCCTCGTAGCGCACGGCCATGTAATTGCCCTGGAGCCAGTCAGGAGGGTGCAGAGCAGTCTGCAGGGTCTTGGCCATGCTGCTGCAGATGACCTCCATGGCACCCAGGGCATGGTAGTCCGAGCCGCCCCCCCCCTCCTTCTTCCCGCCCAGCTTGTGGCCAGCATCGAGGAAGGGCATGCGGTGGATGTGGGGGTCCCGGCTCCGCACCACCTGCAGGCTCTCCCGGATGAGGCCGTGCCGGGACTTGATGCGGGAGCTGGCGACGGCCCGGGGGTCCCGCACCAGATGGATGACTTTGAGGTCCAGGGTCGGGTCCCGCATGAGCGGGGCCAGGACGGCCAGGTCAAAGACACGGACGCCCTTGATGACCAGCGTGTGGTACTTGTGGCATTCCTCCTGGAAGCGGCTGAGGCGCTGCGGGGGACACTTTTTGCACACCCGGTCGTCCACCATCCCCACCACCTCCTTGCGATAGGCCGGGCAGAGGGGCGAGGAGCAGATGACCTTGTTGGTGGCCGCCCCGAAGATGCCGAGCGTGGTGAGGTTCTTGCCGGCGCCCGCCGTGCTGTAGAGCTGGAAGACGGAGAGGTCGCATCGGTACAGGGAGCTCAGCATGTCGCGGGCCGCCCCTTGCAGCGAGACGGCGTCACCGGGATATAGCTTCTGCCAGACGTGCCACACCGGCTCGTAGAGGAAAAAGACCTCGGGGTTCTGGTTGAAGAGCTCCCCGAAGAAGGACGAGCCCGAGCGCCAGGTGGTGAAGACATAGACCAGCTGCCGCCGGGCGCCCGCCGGGCCGCGGCTCCCGACCGGCGGCGGCGGCGGCGGGGGGTGGTGGCGGGGGGCTGCCGGGGGCTCCCCGCAGCGCCGCGGCTCCCGCCGCCACTTGTACTCCAGCAGGTTGAGCGCGGCGAGCAGCAGCAGCAGCGCGTAGCCCAGGCACAGCGCCAGCGCCTTCCGCCGGCACACTTTCATGCTGGGCGGCGGCGGGGCCAACTGTTGCTCAGCGCCCCGGCGCCCCGGGGCCCGCGGCGGGCAGCAGGGCGCGCCGCCCCCGGCGCCGTCTCCCGGCCGGCCCCCCGCGCCCGGCCCGCATAGCGCAGCCGCCGCGACGGCCCCGCCGCCGCCGCCCCCGCCCCTGCCCTACTTAGCAGCGGCACGGCCGCCCGCCCGCCCCGCGCTTCTCCCGCGCCGCCATCGCCGAGCGGCCGCGGGCGCCGCCGCAGCGCAGCTCTCGGCGGCCGCCGGAGCGAGGCGGAACCGCGCTCCGCTCCGCCCCACAGCGCGGGGCGGCAGCGAGGGGCGGGCGGGGGCTGCGCCGCCCCGACAGAGCGCATCGCTCCCCGCCCCGCCCCCGCCGCGCCGGGAGCGCTCCGGTGCCGCCGCCGCCACCGAGGGACGGCCCCGATTGGCGGCGCCCGCCCCGCGCTCGCCATTGGCGGCTCCGCCGCCCGGCCTCGGGCTGCAGCCCCCCGCCCGCTCCGACCGACCGCCCCCGTGGGGAGCCCGGACTGATCGGTACCGAGCCCGAGCCCGAGCCCGGCCGGGCCCCGCACCGCCGGAGGGTGGCGGGCGCTTGCGGGAGCCCCTCTCTGCTCCGCCGGGGCGCTCCCGTCAGCCCAGCCCGGCGGGAGGCTCCTCACCGGGTACCCCTCGCACAGCGGAGCCGCGCCGGTAACGGGGAAAAACAGAAGAGAGGGGGGAAAGATCCCTGAAAGGCCTGAGAGGATTCCGGGGCCAGCCCCGCCGCCCTTATCTTGGTTTGTGCGGAAACTCGGAGTTCTCAAAGGTTCTCCACAACGTTTTAAAAAAATCCTCACACTGGATCTTCCTGGCAGAGCTCAGCACAACTCCATCCGCCCGCAGTTCTTCACAGTGTTTTTATAGCCGTGTCCGGTCACCGGGCGGCCCCTTCGGTGCTGCCCCGGCGGCCCCGAGCCCAGCGCAGCCCCGCGAGTGCCGGGCAGAGCCCAGCGCAGCCCCCGCTGGAGCCGGCAGCTGGCCGGCGATGGGCCCCGAGACTCCCTGCCCCGGCTGGGCATGGAAACGGGCAGCGCTTTCTTTTCTCCTGTGTCCTGAGACACAGCGCTGTGGGGAGGGCAGCGCAAGCCCTGGTGCAGCTCCGGACAGCAGTGGTGCTTTAAAGCCGACCACATCCCAAAAGGCGCCTGAGAAGGGCGCGGAGCGGCGGTCCCGCGGGACAGCGCACTCGTGGGGCACAGGCTGCCCGATGGGCTTCGGCAAAGCTCAGTGACTCTTACGGAATTTTCTCAGCGGTTTCCTCCGCCCCCGACCGAGCTCGGAGCACTCCGGGGCTGCTCACGAGTTGCAGAAGCATTCGGCCGCTCTCTCCTGTCCATTGCTCTCTCGCCCTGGTGCAGCCTTTCCCACCACGCACAGATACACACGGCCCATCTCCCCGGGCAGCTGTGGGCTGCCCCTGCCTCAGACCAGTCCCTCCACAACAGATGACACTGGGGAGATTTTGCTGGAAGGTTTATTAATGGCACGGATCTGACACTGCAGCAAAAGCTTTTACACACAAAAAGCAGATAAAGCACAAATTCACCCGGTGTGTGCCTTGCCGGGTAACACACTGTTTAATAAATGTAAGAAAACAGTACAAGAGGGTGAAGGAGCTAAATGTGTAAGCAATCTTCATATCCCTTATCAAAACATTTCAATACTCCTCCCACGTTTTCTGCAGGGATATTTAACAGCCAAGCTCCCTTTCTGGACAAACTTCTAAGCCCCTTCCAGCCTCAAGTGAAGGGTAAGATCTGTAGCAGGAGGGCTCCTCTCTCCGAGCCTTGTCAGGGCAGGGTGGCAGCGGGATGGGAGCGGGAGCTCCTCTGGTGTGCGACTCCAGCGCCACCTCAGCCGCCGTGCCGGCCACCAAAGCGCACGGGCCAGCTCGGAGCCGTCCCGCCGGCTGCCCCTGACCCTGGCGGCTGCGTTCAAATGTCACTGCCACCTTTCATACAGAAGTAACTCGTTAATAGCAGACTTTCAATAACCATTACATATTCAAGAAAAAGTCTCTATTTCATCAAAGTGAGGGGGAAGGGAGAGCCATTTTTTTACCCTACAGTGCTCCAGAGGAAGTCACATTATGTACATCTTTAAAGCCACGTTGTGTACAAATTATTTGTATCTAGTTGGCAAAAGAAATGTGCAGTTTAAATGAGCTAAAAAAAGATTGACTTGTAACTCTTGAAACACAGTATATAATGAAAAATAAACCTCTGGAGCATCTTGTAGCATAAAATTCTTGCAGTTATTTTATTCTTTAGTTTTAATCCATGAGTTCTTCACATAAAACAAGACTTTTGCTTTTTAATATATTTTTATAAAGGTTCACATCAAATATTTATTTGGCTTTCTGTGCTCACTACAGATGAAGTGACCATCACCTAGCTAAAGCAGAAATGTTTCTTTTTCCTTCTGGAATGGTCTGCAGTAGCATCAATTAGCCTATATTAGGCGATGAATGACAACAGCAGTACTGAGATGCTGGAGTTCATAAAGCACTATCTCCCACCACTATTGTTCTGCAGCACTAATGCAATAAAGGACAGAGACTACAGGGAGCAAAACCAATTCATAGCAGTGAAAAATCATTACAATACCATGAAGTTCAAATTAATCCCTTCTTTCCATTTCACTTGGTTGAAGAGAGATATGAAACTTTCTGAAAAACCTACAATGCCAGCTCCATTTCTTACAGCATTTAAAATTTAGCAAGTAACAAATAAAGATAAGCAAACATGAACTGTAGGTATAACATCTGAAACAGTAAAACTAATCAGTAAACCCAAACATGAAAAGCTGTAATTGGATTCTGCACCTTCCCTGCTGCTACAGTGGTCACATCTCCCCGAATCAGCGAGTGAGGAGAACTGAAAGCAGCACTGCCTTCATCAAACTGCTCCAACTCAAGGAGGAAAACACGAGGCCAGCAGCTCTCTAATTCAACCCACATGCTGCTAAACAGAACCTTACTTTTCAAAACTGGAGCAATGCAGGTGTTGATGCTGGGCAGGTGGATCCAAGTGCACAACACAACACAACTATGATCAATCAGGTTCAGTGCAGCTGCTTTAGCTGATCTTCCCACAAGTTTCAGACCTGGTAGTCAAGTAGCACTTTGAAGAACTCAATATCAATGAATATTGAATAAGTTTGTATGGAAGAGATTTATACAGCCACCTTTCAATTCACAAGTTTGGAGCTTTGGTTGGTTGGTTTTTTAAAATCATTTATACATCTGTTATATGTAACTGTATACAACATATATGGCAAAGAAATACAAAAGTATTAAAAAATGGTAAGAGGCATGGAAAGTGTGTGAAAGAGGAACATTCTGCAGCTGAACAAATACAGTTCTTCACAAATATATTCAGGTATTTCAGTGTACATTTTCCACCCTCTATTTTACTTCATGTCAATCTATTTTAGGCTCACTAATTTCAGTATACTAGATCACCCATGTCAAGTAATAAAAAGTTTCATTTCTTCAAAAAGCAAAATTCATAATTCAAAAAGTAAAATTCAAAGCCCCAACACTTCTTTCTAGCCAGCTTTACTTTTTGACAATTACATGTACTTTGCTTTGAGGAGCAGAAGAGAATGCTGCTTTTCCAGTGCAGATTGTTACACACTACAAAACTCAGAAGTAGGGTGGCTGTATTTACCTCAAACTCTGCAGCCAGCAATGTGTAAAGTGAGGGATAAGTACCTGCAATTAAAATGCCCCAATTTAAAATATGAGGAGGAATTTTTTTTCCCATTCAATACTTAGATATTTTATGTTACAGTTTAGTATTTTATATTTAGTAACTATGTTTATTAATCTTACATGTAATATTTAGGCAACTCAAATCCTGACTAGCTGAATTTCTTCCTCCCTCAAAGTGATACTGCCCCAGTCAGAATTCCCCAAGATCCCCTCCATGACATCCCTTCATTTAAGCAATGGGGCTGAAAAAGGTTTCATTACTGGAACACTTCCCAACTTTCTACTTTTTATGCTTTAAGATTTGCCTTTCTCATGTTCACAAGCATGCAATGGGCACAAGGAGAAGTTTTTCCTGAAGTCAAACTTGAGCAAGATTTTATCATTAAAAGAAATTGAAAGATGGAGATTTATGCTGTTATAAACCCAGTGTGAGATAAGTTCTGGGTGCTGATTAAATAGTCCTGTATCTAGCTTAATCAGGATAGAGATCCTGAATTCCTCAAGCATTGCCCAAAAGTGAGATTCTTAAAACTAAAGCACAAATTATAGACCACAAAATGTGAACAAAATTTATATAAAATTGAGTAGCTCTCAAAACTTGGGAAACCTATGAATTTGTTTAGACTGTATTTTAGTCTCACCACTGGAGATGAGTAAGAAGAATCTCTACAGCAGCATTTAGAATTGCAGGTGTTTATATTTTGCACCCTTCCTTTTAGTATTTTGCATGATGTCTTATCAGCATATTCAACATGTCATGCAGCAGTGGCAGCTGATTTCCCTCAAAACACACTTTTTTCAATAATATTGAATCCTTCAGCAGCCATTCCATTAAGTGATGGCTGCCACAATTGCCTCCTAAAGTATCTGTTTTCTCTTAGATGTTCCTTCTGCACTGTGTGTGCAGAAGCAGCTGGCAGAGACCAAAATTAAAGCAGCCACTCATAAACCAGAAATACAAAACCAAGTGGGCAACTTGTCTGTAACAAGCTGTTCCCTGCCACCTCAGTTTCTCTTTCATGTTCATTTCCAGTTGCACAGGTGACATTTTCAATAAACTACTTTTCAATAAATATTTATAAATTTCTGTTTGTGCAGCTGAAGGAATTCCAGAATTTTGCAAATGTCCTGGGGACACTGCAGTGTAGATTAGTTTCTACTAGACTTTTATTAAAATTAGAAATCTTTTTTCAACTGTTGTGTAACTGGTTCAAGTTCTAAAGGAAATTAAGATATTCTCCTTTTATAGCCACACACCTTTAAAACAATGGGCAATGCACTGTTTCACATCACATCTTCCCAAACCTTTAGCAGGTCACACCTATCAGCTACCTCAGCCCCACACATTTGGGCATCTCTAAACTTCAAATCCATGATCCAAACACCCTTCACCCCCAGGGCTTGGGGTGCCCAGCAGCCCTTCAGCTGCTCAGGGCAGCTCTGTCCCTGGATAGCATCCCTGTCCCAGGGGCTGGGTAACATCGCAGTCCATAGCATCCCTGTCCCAGGGGCTGGATAACATCCCAGTCCATAGCATCCCTGTCCATAGCATCCCTGTCCCGGGGCTAGGTAACATCTCAGTCCATAGCATCCCTGTCCCAGGGGCTGGGTAACATCCCAGTCCATAGCATCCCTGTGCCAGGGGCTGGATAACATCCCAGTCCATAGCATCCCTGTGCCAGGGGCTGGATAACATCCCAGTCCATAGCATCCCTGTGCCAGGGGCTGGATAACATCCCAGTCCATAGCATCCCCGTCCATAGCATCCCTGTCCCAGGGGCTCTGCCCCCACCTCCTGCTGCACAGTCCCAGGGGCCTGGCCTGCCTCTCCTGGCCCCAGGGCAGCAGGCAGAAGCCACACAGCAATGTTCCCTTGGATCTAAGCTCTCAGGTGATAGAGCAAAATAGCCAGTCCTTATTTGACTACAGATTGGACAAATTTAAATCCCAGGGAAGAGAGTTGCCAATCCTTGTGTAAAAATTCAAACACAGAGCTTTGGGCAAAAGAGTGAGAATTCAGTTTCTCTCATAAGTAACATATAATGTGCTATAAATGACTGTCTAGGAAGGTTCTTTAAATTAATCCATTGCATCTCTTCAAAACCCAAAGTAACATAAATCATTCGCTAATTACTCTTGAAAATCCCAAGGATTTGAGAAAAAGAGACTCTCTATCTGTGGCATTTTCATATTCCTACTCTGTACCACAGTGAAGACTTCCTGCAGGCTGGCATGAAAGATGAGTTTTCCCCTGGTGAAACTGCCTAGAAATCAGGCTTTATTACAAACTTATCTTCTTCCTCTCTCTCTCTCTATTTATTTATTTATTTAGTACAATTACCCTGTGCAAAAACAGAGAATGAGAATCTCCAGCCCTGTAGTTCAAACAATGGTCAGAATCCAATCCCAGTCTCATGTCTAAAAGTTTATTGCCAATTCTTTTCCAGAACTTGCCCAAGGCAAAAGTGTCCATTCAGTTAATCAGCAGACTATTCTTTTCTCATAGCACAGGGAAGATAACCTAAAAAGAGAGGAAAAAAAAATCACCAGCAATTCAAGAGATGCAGATTTCATGGTGAAAATGCCCAGTATCAGCTGCAGGGCATACCTCTATACCATAACCAGAAGATTCACCTCTACCCTCCTGAGTTTCTATTTGCAACAATGTGGTCAGTGTTTGGTCTAGCAGAATCTAGCAGGTGAAAATATTTGGCTAAATCATTCCTGAAACACCAGGGCTGTACCTCTTTAGCATGGCTCAAAAATATGAAAACTGGTTTCTACTCCCAGTGATGGCTTTGGTGATGATTCTGATTGCTGGTAATGGTCCTGGAAGTTCAATCCTGGGCACAGGCTGCTCCATCTTCCACAAATCCAAATTGTATGCATCAATTCCACCCTCCTCTTCCCACGCCAGCTAAATTTTAAAACAAGAACAATTTGTCATACAGAATTAAGAAATTCTGCCAGGTTAAGTCTTTCTGTGAAAGATTTCTGAGAGCTTTACAAAGACCTTATGCTTACTGTTTCTCCTTGCTCACCTTTCTACAGGCATAGTTACCATACACAAGCTCTAATCACAGACCTAGGTCCAGCCTCAGGAGGCCAAGAAAGATTCAGGAAACACATTCCACACTTGCTTGCAGGCAGCCTCTTAACAAGGTCTTGAAGGGTCAAACTGATGGTTTGTATTTAAGGCCAACAGCTACAGCAAGTTTCCCAGTCCACACAAGAGTAAAAATAGAGCAGGTCCAGGGATATCAAAACATCCCATGTTTAAGAACTCTGAGCTCTAAGCAGAGATCTCAGTAACTAGGATTTGTAATCTATCCCAAAGGAATACTCTGGCCTCCAACATCAAGAGTTCATACCTTTCCCATCTTGTGGGGGCATCTGAGGTCTCTTTCCTCTTTTTCATCTTTCACAGATCTTGCAGAACCTAAATTATCTTGGAGGCATTTGCTCCTCTCAGGTTTGAGTGCTGTGTTCAAGTGTCCCTGGAGCAAAGGGGAGGACAGAGGCACAGAGGTAACAGCTCACAGCAGCCAAGGGATGGCCCCAGTTCTGCACATCCTTCCTGCCCTGCACCTCATCCTGTGAGCCTGCCCCCCCCATGCCCACTCACCCCTTCTACAAGGAAAACAAGGCAGCAGAAAGGACAGAAGGAGAGAACAAGAGGCACAGGGAGGGCTGGAACAGGACTTGCCCCCAAAGCAGCACCAAGGGGTGACACTGGCCCTGCCAGAGCACTTAAGGTCCCAGTACAGCACCTCCCAGCTCCACGCCCTCCCTGGCTCCTGCAAACCTCTGCCAGCGCTAATGAGCTGCTCATCATCATCTCCCTGTCCCAGCAGCAGCCCCCAGTGGGAGTTTGCTTTGTTCAAGGGAGATTCACACAGACAAGCAGAGCGAGCAGCCCAAGCCTCATTAATGAGTGAGAGGAGCACAGAGGTCACTGTTGACAGGGGAACAGCAGCAGCCACGAGGGTTGGACAACACAGGCAGAACAGCATCGAGCAGCACAAGAGCTGCTGAGGCCGAGGAGCTGTTCATGCATAACAGGCACGAACACTGCTCTCTTCCAGGTTAAAAATAAAACCATTTCCGGCAATCAGCAAACTGACAATTTTATTGTTGCCACGTCAATTGGAAAATTTTCTGTATAAAATACAAACCCAAAAGCAAGTAAGACAAAAAAGTCCCTGTGAAACTACCATTTCCATTTCCTCTTTAAATAACCACAAACAGAAAAGTTTCTAGCTTATGAAAGAGTTACACTGTAGAACATCCCAGTACAAGACCAGACATCAGAAGTGGCAAATGGCACAGGCTCACCCACGAAAGCCAACATTACACAGACAGAAGCAGGTGGAGGAAAAAACAGTATGCTTAAGTATATATGCTTAAACAGTATGTTTAAGACTTCTGTATCCTACAGGGGAAAGATATTTGGACAAAATTAAATTAGCATTTTAGTTGTTATCCTTAGAAGAGTGGCTTAAAAAATTGAGGAGCAGCAGCTCCAGTAGCAGCAAGAACCACCAAAGTACTGGGAGTATTGCAATAGCACATGCAGCAATGAGAAAAAGAAATTTTAAACTACTACTATGAGTTATTTTAATAAAATGACCTCAGCAGCCATAAAATTTTCAGACTGACAATATCATATTTGTAATTTGATCAATCTCAGTTTACTGAGTAGCTTAATTGATACTGAACAATGCTTCATTTTACGAGAAGATAAATAAAGTTCTCATCTAAGTTATGCCACTGTTGCTGTCTTCTCCTCTAGAATATTCACCTTAAGTATTCAGGGTAGACTGAGAATAGATGAAAACCATCCCACCCCAAACTCTTCACACAGCTCTACAAAAGTGCAGCAAGCTACCTATCTAAAATCTACCAAGTTCAGACCTTAGTCCGTCTGCAGAAATAGAGCATTTGTATTTATTTATTCCACTGAAGCACTGTCAATGCCTGTGGAGGAATACCCCACAAGCAAGCTGCCTCAAGTGATTGGAGTCAGAGCAGATTTGCCATTTGTGGTTGACCTTGCTTTTCTCATCCCAAGATTCTGGTTTTTAAGGTGGTACATGAGCTCTTTGCTCTCGTGTCACGGGCACAGATGAACCCACATCAGCAATAGCTGCAATTCTAAATAGATGCTTTGGGTGATTTGTTACCCTTGTTCCTAAGTGGTTGTTGATTCTTACACTTCAATACCTGCAAAGGGGAGGTGGGGGGGACCATATGCACATGTACAGTGTCTGAATAATAACCTGACACTGACGCTCAGAAACCAACTCTTCCTCAAACAGCATTAGAAAAAAATACATGCAGCTGTTGTGCAGGGAAATCAAAGGAAGCCATAGTTTAAAAAAGGCAGTTCAGAGACAACCACTTCTGTAACACTGGGAAGATTTCAATTATTGCAAGGAGGCTTTATGTACTATGGAGCTTTCTGCAGCAGCACAGGGCCCACAGATCAGCACTGAGCCTGGCCAAGCCTTGTGGAAACACTGCCGGGGCAGGACTGGCTCAGAGCAGATGCACCCACAGCTGTGTCCCTTGAAGGCCCTTCCTGCAAGCCTGGGGATGTCCAGGAGTACTGGGCAGGCTTCACCCAAGCTCATCAGCACAGATCTGGGAACATACCAGGGACACTCCCTTCCCAAGGACACCGCACTCTGTTCCAGCTGCACGGGGGCTCTCAGCCAGGCTAGAACCAGGCTGTACAAGCTACACTCGCCTTCTCTGCTTTGGACAAGCCTGAACACTGAAGCATGAGCATTTCCATTTCCCTCTGGTTTCCCAAGGCAGGGCAGGAGAGGAGCCTGTTACCCACTCGTGTCTCCACACCCTCCCACAGTGAAGAGCTGGACACTCACACACTGAGGGCTCTCAGAGGATAATGGGCTCCCTCTCCCTCTACAACCACAGAAACCATCG
The DNA here is from genome assembly GCF_037042795.1 of Molothrus aeneus. Lineage (NCBI taxonomy): Eukaryota > Metazoa > Chordata > Aves > Passeriformes > Icteridae > Molothrus > Molothrus aeneus. Next base: position 11,326,639 of record NC_089655.1, on the reverse strand, counting down.
GGAGACACAGGACCACAGCTCCTCAGGACAGGACTATTTCACAGGGTTTCATCTGAATGATACCTCCTGAATCCCAGATCAGTTATTTACATTACCCACTCAGCACTTCACCCTAAAATGCTGCAGAAATTCAAGTCACATAGTAATGGCACATGGTGACTGTACCTTGTCACTGCAACGTGACCTAAAGAAAAACGAATTTCATAAGCAGCCTGATTTTAAGTCTTCAATAATACTTTACATCTTTTACAAAAGATTTGTTAGCCCCCTTCCTGCTTCTCTTTGTGGAAAAGCCAAGCTGTAAACAAAAGTACAAAGGCAGGAGGAAATTAAGACTAAGCAAGATCAAAAGATACTCTTTTCTACAGGGCAAAAAAGTCCAGGCAATTCAGTAAAAGACACAGATTCTTAATTGCTCTTAAGAGACTATTGGGTAAGATCAGCTGTTTTAGAGCCCAGGACATGAAGCAAAGAACAAGAGGTATGGCAATGGTATTGAGAGAACAGATTACTGAAAAAGGCATTGCATAATAGAGCAGTTACAAAATACACCCTGATGGGTGTGCTCCTTTAGCTCTCTTGTTACTTGGCTTAAGCTTTCTATAATCACTGATGAGAATTTTGTAAAAGCTGAAATGAAAATTAATTATTAAAAAGTACCTGAAATGCTAAGTGATTTTCTACCCTGAGGGTTTTTAGCTGTTAAATATACAATTGATTCTGCAGATAAAATACTTCTGTGGCAAAGCATCTTTAGTCCCACTTGACCTGGAACACTGACATTTATCACTCCTCCATTTATAAACAGCTACAAGATAAAAGTAATGAAGAAGTTAATTGGATCTGAAGTGATCATCTTCCCACTGCACAGTTAGGATTCTCCCTGTCCCCAACTGATTTTAGTACCTACTTTTCTTTCTAGAAAGCCTCATCTGGTCTGTGCCAGGTATAAATACACAGCATTTAAGAAAAAAATATTTGGTTTATAATAGTTTCTCTGCTGAATACTATCATGAAACACCTTATGTTACAGGGAGAAAAAAATACAGAAAAAACCCTCTGCATATTTCTAAAAGAGATTCTTGATAGTGTATGACAAACAGATAAAAGGCATATTCTTTTCTCATTATCAACTCATCTATTCAATACTATTCTAAGAAAGTCTTTACAGTATGCATGCACTCCTCATATTTTCATGTTCCAGATCACTGCAGAGCTCTCATTAGCAAACACACCACATATGTCATGTGTTGCATCACATGTGCAACAATTTACATAATCTTATAACAATGTCTCTCATCAGGGAAAAAAGAGACTTTTTTTTTCTTTTTTCTAAGACCTTTTAGATCCTGCCTCTGGAGGTGCAGCCAGTGAGGCTGTTTACATGCCCAATAGGTTTTCCCCAACACATTTACAAATCTCTAACTGTGAGAAGCCTGTGGACACACCAATGAAGCACCAGGCCATCCTGCAGCACTCTGTGCCTGCAGCTAAGCACAGCTTTGGCTTTTACAAATAGTTCACAAGAGGCCAGATCCCTTTTGATTTTAGAATTTTATTTCCATCTCCCCACACCTCCACGTATAAACACTGAAACCTCCCCATTTCTCCTCCCTCCCCCTCTCCCACCCACAGAAAGGTTGCATGGTGAGGTGATGCGATTTAAAGTCACATCAATGCCTAACACACAGAACAGGTTTGGAGAAGGGAAAGCCTAACGTGAAAAAAAGAAGTTGAACAGGCGCTTGAATAAAAAATATCAATAAATATGTAGTAAAATTTCACTTTTCCCATCTTGAAAAATTTTCACAACAGAGGAATAAATTCAGTAAAATAATGTAAAAGGTGTCCTTTTGCAGGAAAAAATAGTTTTAGAAACCAAGAGTGTTCTGAAGGCTGCAATTATTGTATCTATATGTAAGAATCACAGAGCCCCAAGCCTGCTGTCCTTTGGTGCTCCCCATGTGTGCCACAAAGGTGGTTGTTACTGAGACATCACACATATGCTACACACACAGCCCCAGAGGATGTGTCTTTGCAGAGGCCCTTTTGTAAAAATGAACAAAACCATTACAGTGCTGTTATAAATATTCCCTGTGGTTAAAATGCAGACATAGGAAGCAAAGATTTACCTCTAAAGCTTATCAGGGTAGGTACCAGACTGATGTATTCTTCTTCCAGTAAAGTCTCAGAGTAGGAGAGAAAGCCCATCCACTGGATTCAGAAGGTGCCTGTATCTGGAGTCAAGCCATGAGAACAGAACAGAGCCACGCTGCACTGAAGCATCCAGCACCCCAGCCTGAAATACACAGCACTCCCAAACAAACCCTGCACTCCCTTAGGGATCTGCATCACCACTGGGGCAAGAAAACAACATCTTCATTTTCTGTTCAGATTTTATTTGAAATCTAATTCAAATTGTCAAAGCTACAAAAAGGGGGAACATCTGGGTTATTTCTGCTATGTCACAACATTCTAAAAACAAAATATCACTACTGCCAGCAGATCAGTTACACACATTTCTGATGAAACTTCTAAACACAAAAATGTTTCTTTTGGGAAATAGTCACAATGAAGATATTTTGTACAATATAAAACAATGACAGGTCTACAGATGCCGATACTCATGAGTATACACGTGCATTCACAAAAAAAAAAAATCAGGAATGCTTTTTTGTTTTTAAACAGACTGTTCAGGCACAAAAACAAAACCGCATTTCCAGTAAGTGACAGCATCATAAAAAATATTAACATTGTCAGTGTTTGCTTTTCTTTGACTTCTTGTGAGATCTGTGAGGAGAACGGGACTGAGACCTGGATTTTTTCCCTGACTTTTTAGGGGATCTGGATCGTGATCTTCTTGATCTTTTGGGTGTCCTGGAGCCAGATGGCGACCTGCCAAAAAAAAATTATGTCAAATATTAATAGAGAAAAGCATTTTTTCCTGAAGTTATTTGTATTCATTTATTGAGCCGAACAAGGCAGAAAACATCTTTCCTAATAATGAAAGTAACAGGATGGTATCTTGCTTTTGAGAAAAAGCATCAATTTTTACATTATATAAGGTTTTGAGAGTATTTTGGGCTTAACTTCAGTGCTTAGGACCCACATGAATAATAACACACACTCATGTCCTTAAACCCACATCAGGAACTCACAGCCTTTCACATAAGCCTCAGCCAGCTTGGCTCTTGTATGAATTGCAGCCTATGTCCACAGAGAAATGAAAAATTATGTTCAATTGTGTTATAGTGAAATACTTTTGATTCTCATCAAGCCTATTCAGAATGTGATGCAGCCCCACAGAAAAAGAAGGGACACTGAATAAATTTACTGTCATCTAACCCACACCTAATATATTGATCTAATATAATGAAACCTGAATGAACATCATATTAACTCTAAAAAAAATCTCAACTACTTTTCTACTTTTATTTGAAATCCTTATTTATATAAGCACAAGAATACTGTAGTTATACGTGCTATGATTTTCTTCAACACCATCAAAGGAGCATTCCTCAGCCTGACTGAGGAATTTTATGTCAGTAAGATATTCTATACCTCTAAAAGAAGTGGAAGGTGAACTTCCAAGATACAGCAGCTTTAGCAGAATAATAAAATTTCACCTCAAGTTTAACATTAACTAAAGACAAATATTTGTGTCAGAGGTTAGGAAATACCTAGCTTGGAAACAAAACCACATAAGCAGTATCTGATTTTTTTTTCCCTTAAAAAACAAACTATGGGAGTGAGGAGCTTCCTGTAAGCTGATCATCAGTGAAAAGCTGCGTGGTCACTCCAATTTGAGAGGTTCTACAGAAGGGCTACAGGAATTTTAGGACTACAGAAGATTTATCCTTTGAAAATAAAACACTAAGAAAGTAGCAAGGTACTCTGGTTTAAAGCAGCACTTCTTAAAATCACCAGTAAACAAGTAAATAAACAGTTTAAAAAACCACAGCAGAGCAGAATCTGGAGCTGATTATCAGGGCAGGAGGCTGTGTGGACTTCCAACCCCAGTGCTCAAAGGCTTTAATGAGGAACGTGCACTACAGATCCTGTGAGACAAAGTACCTGAGTATCAAATGCTCTGCTGAACCCCCCTCCGCCCCCCAAAGCCCAGCCAAGCACTCCCACCAGCTCCCTGGACCAGAGAAGATACCAGCTCACCTTTTGCCTTTTTTACTGGCATCTCTGGGAGAATCTTTGTGCGAGGAGCGGGAGCGGGAGCTCTCCTTGTGGGAGCGCTCGGAGCGCTCGGATTTGGGCGAGGGTGACTTGGCGCGGCGGCTGCCGCTGCTGCGGGACGGGCTGGGGGAGGCGCTGTGCCGCCTCTTCCTGCACGGCAGGGAGAACACACGGTCAGAACATCCGCTCCCCTCCGCAGGCACGTGCTTTAGCCCATGGCATGTCAGTTACTGGTAAGTAACTAAGAGATTGTAGGCTTTGTATTATTAAAACAAAAAATCAAGTGTAACGTGTGCCACAGAGTTTCTCTGCTTGAAAAACAAGTAAGGGCTGTGAGGCATTTGGTAATAATGATGGTAGAATGGTAAACACATTCTGTCACAGCTCCCTGAAAAGCAAGGCCTTTTACCATAGCTACACCTAGAACCACAGCAGAGTTTGGCTATGCAAGCATCAGAAGATCAGTGTCCCATCAGCTGCTCAGGATCTGCACTGGAGAGGAGAGGAGTACCACTGAAAGCACTGCCTATCATCTGTGCAGGGGTACTGAAAGCACTGCCTATCATCTGGGCAGGAGCATCACTGAAAGCACTGCCTATCATCTGTGCAGGGGTACTGAAAGCACTGCCTATCATCTGGGCAGGAGCACCACTGAGAGCACTGCCTATCATCTGGGCAGGGGTACCACTGAAAGCACTGCCTATCATCTGGGCAGGAGCATCACTGAAAGCACTGCCTATCATCTGTGCAGGGGTACTGAAAGCACTGCCTATCATCTGGGCAGGAGCACCACTGAGAGCACTGCCTATCATCTGGGCAGGGGTACCACTGAAAGCACTGCCTATCATCTGGGCAGGAGTACTGAAAGCACTGCCTATCATCTGGGCAGGAGCACCACTGAAAGCACTGCCTATCATCTGTGGCCAGTCCTCAGGACAGTTCTGACTGAGGCACTGCAGGCAATTCACTGCCACAGGACACTGAACTGCACTGTCTGCAGCTGGTAATCATTTGACCATGCTTCCCCAGGGCATAAATGAGCAAAAGGGTAGCTCTGTTCAAAGGGACCTCACTTGTCGATTGTCAATTGTCAAAAATGACAATTCCTTTAACATTTTGGAGCATGTTTTAATAGCCAAAGCATGGGTTTTGTTTGGTTTTTTGTTTTGTTGGGTGGTTCTGTGTTTTTCTCTTAAAATCAGATGCATGATACAAGGTAATTTCAAGGCTGTCATTGCCTGCAAAGATACTGTGAGGGTTTTCCTCCCATCCACTTCAGCCCAAGGAGAGCCATACCTCTCTTTTCGTGTTGGTGTACATTCCTCTTTTTCCTTCTTATCTTTGGACCTGGTATCAGACTTTTCCTTGTCCTTTTTGTCTCTGTCCCGTTCTCTTTCCATCTCTTTTTCTTTTTCCTAGATTATTAAAAGCATCATGATTTCAGATAAGGTGTGAGTAATTATTAGAGGCAATCAAGCTAATGAGAAAGAGCATAAAAGTGAGCACTGATGGAACACAGCCCATGACCTGAACTAATGGTCACACCCTCCCAGCTCTTTGGGCCTTCCCTCCTGCTGGGGACACAGCACAAGCATTCACTGTAACACAAACTAACCAAAACATGAGGGTTATCAGCCTGGGTGAGAAAATCTGAGTATCCAACTGGAAATGAACAGTCTTCAGTATTACCAATTTCAGGGAAATCTTACAGCTGTAATACATTTTCTGAACTAAATTAAACATGGAAGAATCCCAGGAACCTCTTTCTACTTTAAACATGTGCAGGCATCCATATTAATCCATACTGAAAGTATACACTCATAACTAGAAGTTATCTAAAGACAGAACAAAAACACAAACAAGATTCTGCAGTAACATCTACTCTGTCAAAAACAAACAACTATAGTCCTTTTCTAGGTATCAACAGGACCTTTGTGAGAGAAAATATATACCCTGAGCACACTGAGGCTGTCAAATAGAAAATGAACTACACAAAAACAAAGCTCACCAGCAAGCCTGAACACAGAGATCAGATGCTGTGGTTTTTAGTACTGATCATTCATTACAAAAATCAATTCCACTGCAAAAAAGAAACAGATATTCCCTGCATACCCCATAAAGAAGATAAAGAAGGGGTGATTTAGCTCAATGGAAGAAAGGAGGGATGGTGGGAAAAAAAATAACAACAGTAGAAGGAGGGGAGGTAACCTAAGTGCAGGAAATACCAGGACATTTATCCTCATCTAGTCTCAAGTTCTTTTTACTGGGAAGGCTTAGCAGTAAAACCTGCAAGTGTCCTTATCCTTACACCTATTCTTACAAACTGCTGTTAGGTATCTCTAAAATCACTGCACTCTCAAGATGTGCCAGGTTTATTTGACAGCATAACTATGTATTTCATCTTGATAAATAAGAATAAATAGTGTTTTGAATAGCTCTAAGTTTCTAATCTCTAAACAATATACAATGCTGCTGGGAAATTACTCTTGGAAAGCTTACTGTAAGTTTGATAAAAAAAGAACAACCAGCCACCAAGTTCATGGGAAATGTAATCAGTATTACATTACTGTTACAAAAACTAACTTTATTATGGCATTAAAGCAAAAGATGAAGTTATTCCCTTAACAACAGAGTTACTATTGTTTTAAAGAATGGCTATAAATATTTCTTTCTTTCTTGAAAGAGACAATTATTAAAAATCCAAAATATTGTGAGCTGGTTGAACTAATTCAACACAAGGCATCTGAAATTTTATCAGGACTGTTATTATTAATTTCTGTTTGCTTAAGCTACTGTCTCACTAAGTATTCTGTGCTTAGTGTACAATAATTTTACAGAAAAGTAAGAAAACTTACTTACACTTCCACCAAGAAAGTACAAAGTTTTACAATACAACTCCATTTAGACAGAAAATTATAGAAGCCTCATAAAGTCTTAACTGCAAACATCAACCTCCAATGTGTGCATCTCCTTCAGCGACCAGTTTACCTAATTTTTAAAAGTCTTTTTCTTCAAGGTATTGTGAATTAGTCAGATATTGAGCACCAAATAATGCAAATAACAAGTGACAGAAAAGCCCCTGGTGGAAACTGCTCATTTGTATTTAACTTCCAAGGAACTGCACGGGTACCTAATTCCATCAGTGATCTGTCAGGCTGTAAAACCAGATGAGAAAAGCACCTGTCATTTATCCTCCCTCACTATATGCAATGTCCAAAGAGGTTGTTTTTTCATTATGTTTCAAATGTTTGAGATCACATCATATCACATATAAGATGTTAACTTTTAAAATCACTCTGACTTCATAGTCCAAAGAGGTCTTCTAAAAATGGTCATGGTACAAAATTAGTCCCATTTGGGTAAATGGATGAGCTGGAATTATTCAGGAAGCCTAGACACTGGAGAATCAGAAACAGATACACTGATTCAAACTATTTTCTCCTTTCTTTGAGAAGCCTTTAGTGCAACAGATCAATTACTAAAAGCAAAAGGAGAAGTCTGATGGACATCTTCAATTGAGAGCTGTCCTTTCCTTTCCACACTAACAGCTTGCTTCATGCAGCAGATGCAGGAGGGGTCTCTAAGGTTTCTGTGCAGGCTGTGGTACCCAGCTATGCAGTGGGAAACACAACAGGACGTGGATTAAAAAAGGAGATTGTATGTATTCTGCAGAAAGCACTGGACTTAGACATGCAGATTGACATTACAGCAGTATTTTAACAAGAACCATGTGTTGTTATGTTCAAAGCCACCTTACATTCAATAAACTCAACAGAAGCCTATCACAGAATCAGAGGCAAACACAAAGAACAGTTCTTACCCTCTGGAGCAGCTTGTCTCTATAGTGTTCAACCTGTTCCTGAAAACTCTGGCCTGGCTTCTTGGGTCTTTTCCCAGACTCTAACTCATCCTGAAACTTCATCACCTTAAGCTGTGAAAATAATACTGACCATTAGATTATTTGACTTATTATTATCCAGTTAGGCAGGTGGCTGAAAATGAAATTTCCATTACATATAATCTGTATTCTTCATTCCTTCTATATGAGCTTGTGCACAGAGATACTAAATTTATTTAAACTGGATCAAAGTAACAAAATCACAGACTCATCTGCAGGCACCTGCAGTTGTTTACAGACATGGTGAGAACTAAAAATAGAGGGAATTTTTTTCTGTTACTCTACTAAATTCTGTTCCCATCATTAGTACATTGCACCCTTGTATTTCTTGGGTCATTATCTGTTTTTTCTCTTTCAAAATGAAATCATTTATGGCAGGTGTCAATATATTCTTTCAATTTCTCTTGTCTACTTCAAAGTTTCCTCTGGAAACAGCCTTTTTTTTCCATTTAACCCTGAATGTTAAAATCAAATGACTGACATAATTAGGACATAAAACAATGCACCTCCTCTTCAGGGTTGCTTGCACAGAGTGCCTGATTTGAAAGAACTGATTTTTACTAACATAATACTTTTTCATGTGCTAACAAGCTTAGCAACCGAATTCAGTTCCCAAATGCTGCTAAAATGTAACTCTAAATTTGCTGCAGTATCCCTGACAGAGTCAAAGTTAAGCAAATGTCAGAATTTATCCATGTGGTTTTTTGGTGGGTTGTTTGGGTTTTGTTTGGGTTTTTTTTTGGTCCAGATGAACTAAAACCTTCTCCAAGTTGATTCACATTGTGAAACTTCACTCACATCTCCTATCATTTGTCAATTCTTTCCTCCTAGTGACAAGTCCTTGTACAAACAATCATTCAATTTTTTTTGGAGGAGAAGGTGTCTCTTTTCTGAGGAAGGAGGGAAGAGCTTGGTAATAATTCAGGTTGTATTTGTCAGCCCTCTTCCAAATGTTCATTCTCTGACCCTCCTGCACATCCTATTCCAACACTGATATTCTATATATGAGTAGATTTTTTTAGTGCTCGAGCTTTTATTTTTTGCAAACATACAAAGTTATTTTCTCTTTTTAAGTATTTCATTCTTCCACACTGAAAACACACAAAGGAAAAGACTTTGCAACTGTGTCCATTTTGATTAACTCAAAGGATTCTCATTCTCCAGGTCCTCAACTCCCTAATATGAAGTAGTCACAAAATCAAACTCTACAAGTTTTTTCTTCCCTCTCAAAAATCCAGCAGACTGCATCTAATCAGCCCTTCCAATTACTGACAGAAAGGAAAGGTAGTACAACCTAATCATGAGTATGTTAAGAAACATAAAACCCAAGCAAGGATAACACTGTTTTGAACAAGATCCCCTTTCCCTTCAGTTACAGAGCTTATGCCAACACCACATTTTTCATTTTAGTCTCAAATGTAAGGGAACAACTTGCCTTGGGGGAAAAAGAAATAAAAATTTTTAATAAGCACTGTTATCTCATACCACAGTAAACTTCTGTCAAGTGTTCTGCTTTCCTGCCTCACTCACAGAGCTTGCTCTACCTGCTGAGCATTTATTCTGACAATTCAGCCAATGGAAAACTGTCACTATCATTTGTCACATACCATCTTCTATAAAGGCATCTTTTTCTTCGTCCACTTTAAAAGCAGAGTTTCAAAGGCAGAACTACCTTTTGGAACCATATACTCAGTGTCACTGGGTACTCCCTGTTCTGCTAAGAAATCAGGATAGCATTTCCTACCCCCACATAAACTCCAAGGTCAGCAGCTGCTCAGCACCTTCAGTACTACAAAGGAGGAGTGCAGGGGAGGCTTAGCTGATCCAGGAAGCCTCTTGGGCTGCCATGGCATGAATATGCCCATAAGATTTTAACTCTGTTTTCCCAACTAAATAACCCATATAGTTTAAAAAACAAAACAAAACCAAACCAAAAACCAAAACCAACAGAAGTCCACAAAACCCCTCCATCCTCATAGGATGTATTTCTTTACATTTTTAGTCACAAAGCTGTGACAGTCTCTGTTTAATCATATTTTGAAAGCAAGGAAGCCTAAATCTATAGCCCAAAGTAACCTGAGATGAAAATAAACTAGGAATCCAAACAACAGGCTTCACCTGATTTAATAAGCTCAACAGATGCAAAAGATGCTGCTATGCATGGCATACAACCCACTGTTGGCAGGAAGTTTCAAATGGCAAGAGGAATTATTTGCATGCAGCTCCTCCAGAAACTGAGGGTGGAGTGGGGGCTGAAGGTGATCATTAGCAGGTGCCTTGAAAAGAGAGGAAACCAGGAAAGGCTGCACTGTGCTAACAACTCACTCAAAACCTCCCCAGACTCCAGCTAGGGCAGGATCATGAGGGGAAGGTGCCTGACAGCCAAGAGAAGGCTGTTACTGGATTTCTGGTTTTGTTTGTTGTTGTTGTTTGTTTGCCTTGTTATACATACAAACTAGCAAAGAACTGTTATTCCCTTCCTCAGAAGCAGAGCAAAATATTTCTTTCAAAGCTTGATTTTTCCAGCAAGTCTACAAGTAGTGTCATTTCTGCAGCTACAATATTATCAACAACAGATGACAGACATACTGACATACACATGTAAAGTCTCTCTTCTGCCACAGAGCCCTCTGGCCTGCTCCATCACACTCCCAGGCTGCCATGTGTCTTGGAGCTAAGCATTTCCTTGCTTTTGGCTTCATGAAAAACAGAAATAGAGTCAAAGACTTAAAATAGACCAGGATCTTCTGTGTAGTCATCACCTTCAAGAAAAAACTGCTATAAAGAGCAAAACTATTGGTTAAGCAAAAGCCCATTTGTCTCATCTGTTGTTGTTATTATTAAGGCACAATCAGGCTTAATAGGATAATTTTTTTATTAGAGTATCTTTATGCCATTTTGCAGTAGCCTTAAATGAGCCAACTACAGAGACCTCCACAGACTGCAAAAGCCAAAGGGTTATATTTTGTTCTAGTGATGATTCAAGATAGCTCCTGTGACCTGACTAACAAATATTCGAAAGTTGAGTATTCTGCACACTAAGCACCATAATCCAGAGAAAGAAATAATGGAAACTGTATGGAACTTGTTGACAAAGGTAAGCACCTGTCTTTTGTGACAGGCAGGAAAATCTCTGTGGCTCTGGGCAGAAAAATGAATTGGACTTTCAATACCAGCTGAGGGGCAGGAGGTGTTTGGTGTGAGCATCTGTGCAGGGAGGCACTGGCAGAGCACAGCCACAGATGGTGTAACAGGATCCCCCTCTGCTCCTCCTGCAGATGGGGTGTCAGCAGCCAGGCTCAGCAGCAACCCTCCACACCACCAGCCTCCTCCCTCAGTCAAACTCTGCTTTCAGGTGGCCAACACAAAGGTGAGTAAAGCCAGCTACTAAAAAGGACTAAAATCCTGTTTAACCCTTTTGGAAGCACCAGCATGTCTGAATTTGTGATGAGCCTGCCTCCTGCTGCAGATGAAGCCTGTGCTGTGCATTTTTGTTGGGAGTAGGATTATCAAAATTGGTGCAGCAAGGTGGAGGCAGAAGTAAGATACCCTAGATAAGGTCCAAAGAGGACTGTGCTGCTTCATTTTGTCTATGAGTTTATCTACACTCTAAGGGAACAAGCTTAATGAACAATTTAAATAATAAATTCCCTTTTTTTTACCACTTCATAGCACTACAGTCTCTTTACAAAGAGGAACACACTTTTTTTTACATGTTTCGGGGGGAAAGAAAGAAACACAAAGCACCATAAAGACCACTCTGAAATTTGAGTTATAATATACAGCAAAGTGCCAGTCTTTCCACACATAAAGAAACAGTTAGGAAATCACTGTTCTTCAGTGTTATAGGAAAGGCTCTGCTCCTGCTAACTTCAGGAAAGAATTCACACTTCAGAAGGATTAACAGGGGCATGAGGGAAGCAAACAAAAGGTTCCTAACTTGCCTCCTCTGATGGCACTAACCTAATGGCTGAGGCCAAAGTTTGTTTCTTACTTCACCTTCTCCTTCCAGCTAACAAGCTTAATTTACTAACTGTGCCAAGAGAAAGAATTGTTGCTTTATTAATGAATTTCCAAAAAATGCATGAAAAAAAGTTTTTTAGCTTCCCTGGCAGTCATTGTGTAGACTGCAGCTGGAGAATTAAACTTCACCAATTTTTTTGCTAAATATTTTACACAACACTTTTTACAATGCATATTAGATGGCATAATTGGTAAAGCTGGTAATTAGTTGTTTTTTTCCTCAGCTCCTTTCCTCAAATTTAACAATGGATGTGGGTTTTGGCAGGGATTGGGTACATACAAAGAAGAAACCATGAGTGTAAATGCTTTGAAGTAGTACAGGGAGTACTTTCCCGTCAATGACAAACTTGAGGAAAATTTTAAGTACTCCTACATAGTGTCTGAAATGTTCTCAAAAGCAAAAAAAATTTTCTCCTCTTCAGGCAATTCCAAAAGCCTGAAACCAAAATGGTAATTTACTTACCAAAAAGAATAAAATGCAAGCATGCACTTGAAAAACTCAACATTTGTCACCTAAAACTTTTACTGACAGAATACACTGCTGAAAGAACTTAAAAACACTTGTGCAGTGTAAAACTGACAATGGTTAAAGCAAATCACTACCTAATCTGCCTCCACAACTGCCAAGGTAATGTCTGTAAAACAGATACTCAGTCTGAAAGGAGCTCTTTCCATAACTGCTACAATCAATATTACAGCAACGTGAAAATTAGTTTCACTTGTACTTTCATTAGTCTAACATCATGTATTTTCTACAAAGATACTGCCACCATGAGTCAGGTCAGACATAAATCCCATTCAGCTTCTCACATTCAGAATTTATTCACTTAATATGGCTGTATATCAGGAACTATCAAACTGCTGTGCAAAGCAAGAGATTTCTAAGTGCTTAGTGAGAGTCTATTAATTTTAATAAAATCTGAATAGTTAAAAGGAGGCATATTTAAGAGAAAAAACATTTGTGACATTCTAAAATATTATTGGCTGAACATTTCAGAAGAATATTATGGTGCTTTGCTAATGTCTGCTTTTAGCTAACTAGCACAGTATAGCATGAACAGGTAGGCAGCCACAACTCCACCTTCCAAACATTACCCAGGTTATAACCTGTCATCTGGAGATGCTACAACTGCAATAAGCATTCAGCAACTTCTTAAAATCATTTTAATGCACTGAACAGAAGCTACAAGAATTCTGGTATTCAATGTACCCTCGGGTCTGAATATTGAATACAAGCCAGGAAGTCATGTACAATTTTAAACCTGACTTTACATGGCAGTGTATGCCAGAAAGGCTTCCCTGCTACACAAAGCTCATGCTAAATTCCAGTTCTAGTTACCTTCTCAGTCAAGCACAAGCTCAGAAGCCAGAAAAAGCCAAAACAACCTCAGCTGATTAAGCTTACCAGCTACATGAACACCTGTGCTTGGAGAAAGAGAGCAGAACCAGGGAGCCCTACGAACTGCACGAGGGCTGCAATTAAAATACCTCCAACTCATGACTACATGAGTTAGCTGTATCTTTGTATTCTTTGTTTGATGGCTGAGACAGTGGGAAGAGACACTTTTACATGCAGTAAAATACAGATACTTCAAGGCAAGAAACAGAAAAATCAAGAAAGATGGAGAACTAAGGCCACATCCAAAAGTGAATCCCAAAAGTTAGTTTTCCAAGAGGAGCAAAGTGTAAGGGTATCCAAGTGACCTAAAGCTACCGTGGTACTGAAACAGAACACTGCAAAAGAACAGTCATTCTCAACAGGCAATATGCCCTGACTCTATTTTTCATTTTTTCCTTCATTATTTTAAACATCAAAACCAGGCAAAGTAAGGGTGTGAACAAACAAGCCTTTACAAAAATATACTGGACTACAACAAAACCCACCATATAATTATTTCAGTAAAAAAACCCTCCCAGTTGTATGTAGAGAACTCAGGGTGGGCTGAGGACTGGAAAGGTACAGAAGGGTGGCACAAAATACCCCACGCTCACCTCTATCTCTCGGAGTTTGGCACGCTTTTCCTCACTCATTTCTGAGTATTTGACTGATGACTTGGAGTCAGGCATTTCCTCTTTAATAGGGTTTGAATACATGTGTTGTTCTTCTGACTTAGAACTCTGTGTGTCTTCTTCATCTTCACTTTCTTCTTCTTGACTTTACAGAAAACATACAGAATTAACTAAGATGTCACAGATCTCTTAAGTATATATGAAATGTACTATTTCTCTTTCTTAGTTTCTAGGATTAGTTACTAGTTTTGAAATCTGTTAAGTTAAATTACATAAGTCTGCAGCTACAAATTAGTCTCCATCTGTGAGACAGATCTTTCTCATTTAATTAAACTGTTGGTTTTTATGACTCACACAATTTACACTTTTCTTAGAAACAGAGTGCAGAAGAACTCATGCAATTTACAGTCATTAACTACATATCTATCTCAGCTACAAAAGGAAACTCACTCCCTCATCAGAAGCTCTAAGTGCTGTAATGGTGCTCTTCATGGAGATTAAGTTTAACAGAAGAACAATATTTACTCCTTTTGCTTTTGGGAGATAAACCTGAGAGATGGCAGATGCCCAAAATTATATTCCCAGGCTGGCCACTGGAGTGCTGCAGGACTCCATGCAATGCAGGAAGTATTTACAGCATTAACTAACAGACCCTCTCAGCTGCCTGAAGAGCAAAGTGAAAGACAACTCAAAACCACCTTCTGCTGGCATGGAGCCTATCAGCATCCAGTGAAACACCTCAGAACATGACTCACTGTGCTCCCTCAGCAGGAGAAGGAAGAGGTTTAGATTCATTCATATATACCTGACAGCAAGATTTCAATACTATTACCTTAGCTCTTATTATTTGATACTGAATTCTCAAATCAGCATAAATTCAAAGATTATAGTTAGCAACTCTACCAAAATATGTAATTTATCATGTTAGAAAAAAATCATGGGGGCTGAAAGCATGCTGCACTAAAATCCTGAGTTTTCTCCATTTTCTTGTTTTCCTACTTTCAAAATTTCATTTTTGTTCTACTCATGTAGAAAATAACATATATATCTTATAAGGAGTTCCAAAGACACTCAACCTTAGATACATAAAATAAGTATGTTTTCATTAGAATGAAAAAGTATTTACTTTTGAATTTCCTCCTCCTCAGATTCTTCATGTTGGTCAAAAAGCTCCCACTTAGAAGTAGTAACAGCTAGAAGAGACAGTAGGATAATTTTAACAACAAAAAAGCTACTACTTAATCTGAAAATTAGTATTTGTAATATAATTATAATAAGATATACATAGTATGTAACATATAATAAGAATTACAGTGTGGTAAAATTTAACAGCATCTAGCACTTAATACAGACTTATTTCACAGAAATATTCAACCACCCCATTATCAGAATATTTATGATTCACAGAGCTATTCATTCACACTGCATATCATATTGCAGTAAACCCTTCAAAAGCAGACAAGTATTTGTCAGTTTGCAAAACATTATCTTTCAAACCAAGATTTAAAAAGACTGCCAGCCACACGCTCACATTTTTGTTGTTTGTTTTCAGTATTTATTCTTAAAATACTGGAAGTTACTTTTAAAGGTTGATCGGTTATTTAAGTAGAATAACCATAACAGAACACACTATTTTCCTTTTTGGTTAAAAATTCAGTGAACAAGTTACAAGAAAAAATCCTACTATGTTACAACATGAATCCTATTAGCATTTTAATACAGATCAGCTGAAAATAATCATTACATAAGTGACAATATGCTTTCAGAAAAGATATTTTCAGAAAAGATACTTTCAGAAAAGATACTTTCAGAAAAGATACTTTCAGAAAAGATACTTTCAGAACTAACCTTGAGCTTCCAGTTCCGATTCATCCACTGCTTCCCACTTTGAAGGGGCAACTTTAAATATAGGCTCATTCTTTTTTGAGTCTTCAGCTGTATCCACTGGTGGAGAAAGAGACACAGAAAAACAACTTAGAAAGCTTCTCAGAAGTTGAAACCATAAAGTACTAACAGTCAGAACTAAACAATGAAATGGATTATACAATCTTAGTATTTGCAAAGTAGAGAAACCAGGGTTTAGATCCTGCTGTGTAACATCAGAAAACACCTCCTGTGTTTCTGAAGCAATTACTATCTCAAGACAGTAGAGCATATTGAAATTAATCAACATGTTACAAAGCTACATGCCAGATCAATTCTGGGCTGTATTTCTAAAAACTACGCAGGAAGAAAAGATCCAAGACTGAAGAATCAATCTGAAAGTTCAAATATTTCGTACAAGGAACTCCATCAAGATCATCATCCAGAGATTTAATTGGGACTCCATCTAGATCATCAATAGGAGCAGCATCAATAGGAATTCCATCCACATCTTCTAGTGGAGCACCATCGAGCTCTTCCTCAATGGGAGCACCATCGAGATCATCTGGTACTTCCTGAAAGCAAATAATAGGTCATTATTTCAAGCACAAATTTATATTGCTTTTCTTCACTTCTCCAAGTATCAAGTAATTTCTTTTTAAAGAATCACTTTTACAAATACCAAAACCTCAATACCAAAATATCTACTTCAACAATTGCTGCTAAGCAGTATAGTTGCTTATTGTAGAGGAAATAACACAACAATATCTTCCTTTAAAAAATTACAGGCAAGAACTTTAATTTGTTCACAATGTACTGGAAGCTTTCCAGCTTCCCAGCTCAAAAGAGCTATTACGTTGAGGTTTAGCTCAAAATCAGTCAATTAGAGTCAGATAATCATACTTCCTTGATATGAAAGTTTCCCCAAGACCAGTAAAATGAAAAACTGACACAAATAGATCATTTAACGAGCACACAAATTATAAATACAGCTGTGTATTCTAACTTGTTAGGTACAGGCACTGTCCTTCATATGTGTGCGTTCACCCTACTTTTACACTTCAAGAAATCAGCTTTAGTTAAATTATACTGCAGGTGTCCCTCCCACTGCTCTGAAAGGCATCTTTGCACACAGTTACACTGCACTCAGTGTATTACAGAGTATTTCCAGCACAAAGGAAATACCTGTCATTCTGTACTAGTCTTTGCTGTGAAACACTTTCACACTGTAACTCCACCACAGCACCTAATCTACAAGCAAGAAACACATGAACAGAATAAACAGTATTTGCTTCGGAAAATATGTTACAACTCTATTTAGGAGCAAGGACTTGGAAGAAAGAAAGGCTTATTCACCCTAAAGGAGAGAGTAAAAGAATCCTTGCCAGCTCTATTTTATATTTTAACTCATTTTCCCTGCCGTCTGCGAGCATCACTCCTGAGGTCACTTACCTCTGTTTCTTTATCTTCCATGATATTTACAAGTCCCAAGAAAATATTCTGTAGTTTGATCAGAAATGGTTCTGGATAGATTGCCCAGTCTTCCCATGCTCGGAAGCATGTCATCACCCGTTGCTAGAAGCAAGAGGAAAAAATAAATGCTAAAACATTTGTATTGAGAAATTTTATGTGATGGGAAAAAGACCACAGAGAACTACTACTGTAGGCAATGATTCTTAGGTAGTTCCATACTGAAGTATATTGCAACAATACCATGCTGGGGAAGACTAGTAATTTTACAAAAATACATATACAGGAACTACATTTTGAAGTAATCCCACTTGGGTTTCATTTTCCCTTTAAATTCCTGTTACATTATCCATTTTGGCTGTTGCCAGTTCTACCCTGACAGTAAATTTCATTCTACCCCAATGTTCAAAGCAGGTGCCTCTACCAAATCTAAGAGAAGATATGTGTTTGTAAAATAAAATAACTAAAATTAACATTGGCTTATACATATTATTGAACTTAAATTGTGTTCCTACTTTCATTTTATTCAGCCTGGAGAAGGCTCTGGGGAGACCTTAGAGCCCCTTCCAGCACCCAAAGTGGCTAAAAGACACCTGGAGAAGGATTTCTTACAAGGGCAGGTAGTGACAAAGAAAAAGGGGGAAATGGCTTTAAACAGAAAGAGGGTTGGCTTAGATTAGGTGTTAGCAAGAAATTATTCAGTGTGAAGGTGCTGTGGCAATGGCACAGGTTGCCCAGTGAAGCTGTGGCTGCCCCATCCCTGAAGTGTTCAAGGCCAGGCTGGATGGAGTTCTGAACAACCTGGTTCAATGAAAGGTATTCCTGCCCATGGCAGGGGGTTGGAACAGCAGATCTTTAAAGTGCCTTCCAAAGCCAAATCATTTTATCATTTTCCTTTTTAAAAAGCGTATTTGAAAAGATGTGTTTCAGTTCAAGTTTGACGCACTAAATGTAATTGAAGATGTGTATGTATTAAAGAAATCTTCCTCTCTTTATCATATAATTTAAGAAAGTTTTAAAATAGCAGATAACTAAAATTGATTCTCAATCTAGAGCAATTGAGAGCAGGAGGACAACCAGGATGAAGATCTTAATTCAGACAAACTAACTACTCTGTAAGCTATGTATTTAAAGCTTCTGACTGAAAAACAAAAAGAAAAAAAGTGCAGAGACATCATGAAAAGAGAAAGACAAGGGTCAAGCATGAGAAGCAGAGAGCATTTGACCTCAAAAACCACTTTCAAGTACCCATGGTCAGACTGCTTATCAGAACTATAAATAAAGCCTGACACACAAAAAAACGTTTAGAAGTAACTTTATGCTGTTCTGCCCAGAAGCTTCTTTCCCACACTGAGCACTTCCACACAAGTTCACTTCTGAAACTGAAATACAGGTGGCCCTGAACAGTAAGAAATCTAGAAAGCCCTGCTTGCAATTCAAGTGATAGATTAGATATCCTCTCAACTCCACAACTGTACATCTACTGGTACACTTCAGCTGGCAGATGCTCATTATCTTCCTTCACTGCAAGGCTATCCTTGCAAAAGAGAAAACTTTTTAAAAATTATTCTTTTAAAAGCCTAAATAGGGACCTTGATGTCTAAGCCATCTATGATAGTATGCAATCTCTTGTGCAGGAGCATCTATTTATGTGACTTCTATGTCATGTAAATAACAATGAAATACATACCTTGAAATTTTCAGACTGTAAATGGCCTTGTATTGTACGGTAAGTAGCATTGAGATCAGAGAATATCTGACATAATTTTGTTTCAAAACTAGAATTAAACATATACATTTCTTTAGTTAAACTTTGTAATATATGTTTTCTGGACATACACAATTCATGAAAATACCTGGGACACAGGACTCAAAAGCACAAGGTTCTGATCCTTACAGTAGCCATGAACTGAACTATAAAGCAAATATGATTACTATATATTAAATCACCTTGGACAACAACAGAACTGTGAAGGGAGATCTTCACATCTGCTGCAGTCTCTTTATACACCCTGGAAAGATTGGAGGACGATAAAAGGAGTTTTACAACCTTAAATAGAATGAAAGAATTGTCTCAAAATTCAATCTGTATTTGAAAAAATCTTAGTTATATTTGTATTCTAATTTATTCAGTGAGGCACTCAATGAAAGCACAGTGAGCAACAGTTGCCCAGCTTCCCTTGAGCTTCTCACAATGTGCAAAAAATAAACCAGCACAACACAGACACATTGCAACAGGAAACATCAACTGCAATCACTAGTTTTGTAACATGCTGAGTATTTCCTACCATGCTGCCCTAACATCAGAGAGACCCCAGGAACTAGACACAAACATTTAATATGACAAAGATACTGTCCCATGGACGTTTTTCCTAAATTCCTCTCAGCATCTTAAAAATAAAGTACATAATATCCCCTTATACCTCATTCAAGCTTTATGGAAAGTTACACCACCCTCATTTTAAAAAAAATAAATGTTTAAAAATGTACTTCTTTTCTTGAACTATCTGCTATACCGTATCTTGAATATTATCTACAGCTCTTTCTGTCAAGAGGCACATGAGATATTCTCACCTTTATGGAGTGAGTTCCATGCAAATGGTCCCTTGCATAGGGCACATACATTTTTTGCATTACCAACATGCTACATCTTACACATTTTCATGCAAACAGATATAAATACCATCAGTCTGTAATAGCAGTAGCACAGAAAAGTCTGAATTTCCCACAACCACATTTATCCGAGATGTACATACAGAGATGAATATAAGAAGGAGGTTTTTTTAACAGCCAATCACCTAAAATATACTTACAATTTTCTATAGTAGGAAGCATTGGCAACTTTAGCTGAAGAGTTGTACAACACATCCGACACTAAATACAATCTTGCGATCTACAATAAAAAACGGTCAAATTAAGAAAAGTCCAATTTAAATTCTTCTGAAAATAAAGGCATTTTCACAGAAGGAATACAAGACAGTTTGAACCATCTGGAAGTACCTAATTAGAACTAAGTGTAGCACAGCTATATTAATAAACATGTTAAGAGGCATTTATCCCCCTGTAATGCTGTAGGGTACTAACTGCTGTAACATATCACCACAGCACTACAAAGGAGAATCATGGCATTCCTGTTTTAATTGTCTCTTTTGAACAAATCATTTCACTTGTCTTAATTTCACAGTAAGGCAGAGTATCACTTCCAAGCAACTTCAGAAAGAATAAAACATATGTAACAAAATTCCACAGGAAGAGATGATACTTAAATTCAAGTCCACACTTTAGTACAAATTCTCAACACTACCTGAAGCTTATGAAATAATGCTTCTAAATTACATGCACATGCTGCTAAGTGAGCTCTTCCCCCAAAATACAAGATTATAGAAAATCTCCACACCTTCTTAGGAAGAGGAGTCTTGAGGATGGACAATGACTCTGTAATGCAATCCACAATTTCTTCAGCAGCTTCTGCATTATTTAGACAGAAGACCATTGCATCACCAATGTCATTCTTCCGAGGTGTTAACCCACGTAGGATTTCCTCTAGTTTGTCCCTCTGTCTGAAATACCAGGAATTTTAATACTTTCAATACAAAATTAAAAGTACTTTGCGAATTTCCGTTTAACAATGTTTTTTTGTTTTTCCATCTTTAGGAGAAATTCAATTTTCAATATTTTTATATTCTTTTGCCTGAGTTCTTTAAGTGGTTCATGACTTTATGTGTCCATATTACATAAAGTGCAAAAAATTCTCACTCAAGTCTTGATTACATACAGAAATCAAGGAAAAATACTTGAGAAATAGTTAATTAAGCACATCAGTATCTCTAATAAAGTAATTATCTTTCTGGATTTAGTTTTGGCCTAAACCAAATGGATAAATCTAAAGCATGCAAGTAATTTCTGGTACAGAATAAGAAACACTAGATTCAGAAAGCTAATAAATAAACAATTACTTCACATTTTTCCTGACCTTCATATGCAGAGAACTTTTTAAAGAGAATCTCTTTTTGAGCCTTTCGAAAAGAAGGCATAAGAAACAAACTGTGTATTAAAACCTACAGAGGCATGACTGTTGTGATAATTATGATGAGAAGAGTAAAACAAAAAAAAAGTCCACATGTTAGTAGCACATTTGTAACAACAGTAGCAAAATTAGGAAAAAGCAGGTCTCTATTTCCAGTGCCACAGCCACCCCCAGTACACTGACACCTCACAGCAAAGAACTCTGATGATTTCTCTCTTCCTGTTTATTAACAACAGCTCCCAATTTTAATTTCTGATGAACAGCATCAGTAAGTTTTACTGTACTGTTTTTGTACTGTTTTGCTGTAAGATTACAGCAACTGTTTAGTTTGTGAGGTCCTAACAATGTTGAGAAAGATGCTACATATCCTCAGCTACACACAGCAGCAAATGGGGAAAAACTCTCATCTTCCTAATTCCTTTCAAATTAAGGGTTCATAACATTGGAATGAAAGGTTCAGTGATGACAAATCTAACCAAATCAAGAATGTATTTAGCAACAAGTATGATCAGAAGCACTGAGGTGAAGAGACACTTACTCAGACACATACATAGTGCTATGACAAGTATGACAACTCAGGGGATGACACATTAGAACTACAAAAACACAAGGGGCAAACGCAGGCAGCCCAGCTATCAAGGGAGCACCATCCATCAGTGGTACATACTCTTCCTTAAGTGCACCCTTCTTGTTCGGTTCCTCCACAAATGCTTCTGTTTCTTGCTCTTCTGACATCCCATGCAGGTATGGATTCAATGGTGGTGGCCTCCAGAAGGATCCATTTTTGAACATGCGGAAATCTTCTGTCCTCCACTTGGTTGGAGCATCCCCCTATGAAAAAAAAACAGAAGTATTTTTACTGTGGTGTTATTTTACTTCACTATGCTTGAAGCTATGAACTATCACCAAAATTCTACTTGCCTGAAGAATTGAATAAAGCTTCCATCTATAATACACATGGGCTGGAGTCTGGTTTTCAAACAAAAACCTAAACCAAAGAGCAAAGAAAATACATACAGCATATTAAAAATCTTGAACTGACACAAATTTAAAGGAAACAATAAAAAAACCCCAACCAAACCCTGTTCAGAATCCCACCTCAGCTGCAGAGAGAATACAAGGAGCTAAAATCATGTACACCCACAGCACAGTCAGGCAGAACATGTGCAACTGCTCCACACACTGATACACACACACACATGCAATCTACAGAGAGCAGAGCTCCCCAAAGGCACAGCACTGCTCAGAACTCAAGAGCAGAACAAACAGGGTCAGAAAGAACAACTGTGCAACCTCACAGCAAAGCAGAAGAATCATCAGTGCAAAGAGTCACTACAGGAGCAGCTGCAGCCTCAGCACAAGTGATGCAGGAGCTTGCAGTTGCATAGTGAGGTCATCAAATACTAAATGACCTGAAGTTTTCCACCAGTAAATTGTCTGGCAGAACACTGGCAACATCTGATGGAGGATGTAGGGGACAAGCAGCCCATTTTTAATGGCCAGGATATTTTCACCTGTATTATCTTCTCACTTTACATATAAAAATCATAATGAAGCACTTCAAACTTACTGCAAACAAAACACTGCTAAAAAGTAACTAACATTTCCCTCAAAACTAACATTCCCCTCAAAGCCTTTTTTGAGAGACTGCATTTCACAAGAAATTTAGAAACCAGTCCTTTTGTATTCCATTAAGGACAAGTGCTCAAAATTCTCAAAACTTCCCGATGTCAGCTGAAGTTTAGTTCTATTTTAACTGACATAGAAGAAAAATTACTCCGAGCTCTTGCTAAAGGTTGAAAAATAGGCTTCAGGAAGAGTGGATCTCACATTGAGTTTATCTGTTTGGGGGAGGAGGGGGATTTTTTGTTTTTTTAAACTGTATGCTACTGCTTCCACTGATTGTGAATACCTCAAAAGAGTACGTGTTAAATGGTATTTATTTAAATATACAGAAATTTATTACATAGCCTGTGTGTGTACTATTCTACTTATTTATACGTATACATTAGTAACAATTGGAAGAAAAGTGTATTCTGCCTTATATAAGGATTATACAGCCATAGGTGTGATTTGTAAAGTTTGCATCTGCACATAAAGATGGACACAGCAGAAGTCAGCCTTCTTAGTATTTTGAGAATGCAGAGTATTAACAGCAGTGAAACCAGCTGGTGTTATTTGCAAGTGAAGCAATGCAATAAGCACCTGAACATGGGGTTGTTGATTTCTCGGTTCATGATCATGGCTTCGAACATGGGCCCTTCCCGAACCACAAACTCTATCATTCGATGTATCAAAGCGAGCAAATTCCTACAACAACAACACAGTTAAAGAAAAATTGATTCAGACCTAACACTATATAAAACTACACTCCACCTAAGATACTACAACTGTGCAGGAGATTATTTTGCTGTATTGTTAAGAAATCTGCATAAAAGGTAAGGCAACATGGAACATATTATAGCTTTGCATCACAGACACGGGCATTCTAAAAATCAAACCATGCCTAGCAGTGGTGGAGTAAGAATTTAAGAGACCTCCTTCCTAAATTTCCATGTCTTAGCCTAAACCATGTCTTCCTTAGCAGAAACCTGACACACAAATATGGGCACCTGAGCACCAAAGTACAATTAGCTATCAAAAACTCAGCCCTTAGCTACATTGTCTAGAATAAGACTGAAGTGTTAGCTAAAGTTCCACACGGGAACAAGTGGCTGAACATTTTGCTCAAAATAAAACACACATACTTCTGATTGTTCAATACAATCTGAATTCAGCTTTCAAACTATTCAAGTATGAAAGGAAAAGCAAATAGCCTTCTTGGTGCAAAACAGGGCAATGTATTTATTAAATTTAGATCATATCTTTTTGGTCAAGACTCGATTACTGGCATAGAACAAAACTGTCCATTCTTTTGTGTCATAGCATCCCATGTTCCCTCCCTCAGACACACAACAGAGCTAAATCACAATTAAAATAAAGAAAAAATCTGTATCCCTTCCTTCAGCACTACATCCTGAGACAGGCAAGAAGTGGATGTGAAGTGCGCATTTTTCAATGCAGAGTCATTTCTAAGCATGCTAACAGGAGACAGTCAGAAAAGCTTTATCAAAAAGAGTGATAGCCAGTTTCCACCCTTTTGGGGTTTTATGGAAACAGTGTCCAGAGTTTTTAAAATAGGTTACCTACATATACCAAAAGTTTCACAGCACGTGTCCTTTGAATGTGATGCAAGCCAAAAAAAAATACAGATTTTTTGCATTTTTAAAATTCTTTTCTTAGATGCAACAAATGAATATTGGGTTTTTACATGTAATTCATTAGATATCCATATAGCACTTTTTTAATGACTAAAATTCCACAAATGTTACATTGTCAAGTTGCAGAATTTTCTATTACTTCTTAGCAGTGAGGTGACTATTTTCTACTATGAGTATTCCAAGTTCTGCCACAGATATAATGCACTAGATCAAAACAAAATCAACTTAAAAAATAGTAATAATAGAATAGTAATAGAATCCTACCCCAGCCATCTGCAAGTGCTCTTTTAGGCCATCTAGCACTGAATCTACACTTGCCTCAAATATTACACAAATAAAATCAAACAGCTATCGGTTCAACTTTCCTGTCTGCTTTTTATAATCCCAGAAACACTGCAAAGAGGAGATAGTTTCAACAATTCTGTAGCCATTTTATTTACAGCAGTGTTCTGAAAGTCTGAACAGCCAGACTCTTCTTGTTATATGAACTGTATTTGAAAACATCAGCAAGAAACAAATCTACAATAGCTTTCAAGCTATGACAGCATTCATTTATTTTAAGGCAAATCCAGTGTGATCACTTCTGGCTTCCTGCAAATCATCATTGGTTTTCATCTAATTTTTCCTTCATCAAGTAAAATCAAGTTGTGTAAGAGCAGCTTATGATTGAAGAAGAACATCTGCTTCCTAAGACTTCCAGTGCATGAAAATAGATTCAGCTCATCCCCTATCTGAAAGAGGTTGTTACAGGCATTTTGGTATGTAAGATGTGACTACTTGGAAGTGAATTTCTCAGAAAAAATAATTTACTATGCATACTCAAGGTTTGCTGTTTACTAAGAAGAAAGAGATGTTAAAAATAGTATTGAAAATTTCTCATCAAAGGAGAATAATTAAACGTATTAGCCCACTGAGGTCAGTCAAAATTTCTGCACGATGGGACACACTGAGTAATGAATGGTCTTAGCAATCGTCATTGGCAACTTCCAAAATCATCAGGAAAAGAATTATTAGAAGTGTTTACAAATACAGTTCATTTAACATGAGTTCTTATCATACAGGCTTTTAAAATGCTACAGTAAATAAAATGGACATGGAAAAATAAAAATTTTTCTCTGCCAGCTACTCTGTGAGCACTGTACAGTTTTACAAGTACTTGTTCTGCTACTCAATATGTTTCTCAAATCAAGACTCCTGGTTGGTCACCCCAATTATTCAAGTTTCTACCCAACAAAAATTGTACTGTCTTAAAATTCCATCAAAAATACAGTACATTGGACATGTACTGACAGGTTTGTTAATGCACTATAACCAGCTCACAAACCTCCTTCTGCCCCCTCCCCCCACGCGAAAAAAGAAAAAAGGGACTTTGTGACAATTAAGACAGTGTAGTAAAAAACCCATAGTGCATTATTTTAAAAGGTCATTTAGCTTAAGTTGGCCAACAAAAAAAGGTTTTTCAGTTATAATAAAACCACATTTATTGGAGCCGATCGTACCAATGTCTGGTCAAAAACTGTATACTTTCCCAATCCATCCCATGATGTTTTCCTGGTCCCCCGCTGCCGCAGACAGTTCAGCTGGTGTTGCTCACCAAGGCCAATGTCAAAGAGAATTTGGTAATCTTTTGTGCTTCTTTACTTTTAAAACAGTGTTGTGTTCCTATGTTTGGGAAAAGGCTTTAGCTTAACTGAGCAAGAGTATACCTAGACTAGCGTGAAGGTAGGAACAATGGAAAAATGGAAAAATATCCTTGCAATAATACAAAAGTATCTTTTTCAGTGACAAAAATTATTAACTGCTACATTTAAAAAATCAGCAGAAATCAAAACTGAACTGGTTTCAATTGAACTGGTTATAAAATGTACAAGTCAAAAAAAAAAAGGAAAAGAAAAAAAGAAGAAAAAAAAAAAAAAGAAAAAAGAAAATTAAAAATATAAAACCCCACAGCTGCATCCCCATATGCAGAGGTTTATGTCAGGACTTAGGCTACATCTGTAAGACAGTGTTTCACCCTAGTGTTCACTCACAAAATTACCCTGCATCGCTTTCTAGGGATCAAATTAAATGCAAAAGATAATTACTTAAGTCCACCCTCAAAAAAACCCCAAAAACAGTTAATAAGACAAGAATAGTTAGACTGTAAACCACACACATTTCTTTTAAGTGTTATAAAATAACCATTGCTCAGTCAAGCCATTACCTTTTCCACAACATCACCATTTTTCTTTAAAATTCCGAAGGGGAAATTTTCTATATTTAGATCAGTAATAATAAAGAAAAACATGTACCTTTCTGTTGGGATAACCACTTTGACTATGGCTTGCGACAGAGTCTGTATATGAAGTCACATCAGATAATAAACATAGAATATGTGAGTATTGTTAACAAGTAACAAGCAAAAATATACATATGCAATGAAAATACTACACATCTATCACAAACTTTGCAGGCAATCACTGCTGTGAAGTTATAACTAAGCAATTACACAAAATTCAAATGGTTGTGTCAGTGAACCATGAAGGTTCACTAATTGCAAAGTATCAGAACATTCCTGTCAGAATGTACATTGAGGCACTGAATAGGAACTATGCTGAATATATAAGAAAGGAGTTCTTACGTTTATGAAAAGATTCTAAACTATTTGACTTGGATCATGTTGGTATTACTTTATTCCCAAGTCTTACAAAAACAGCCCTGGCATTTAAGTGTCATTCAAAGAATCAATAAATTCTTACAAATGTAAATCAAGTTGGTTTGTGATTTCAAGATACTTACCCTTTTATCAGCTAATACTCCACAAAAAGAAAAGTTTGAAAACTGACTCCATAAGTAGCATAAAATACTTACTCAATGTCCAGATTAATTACCTTCTACACAAAATACATCAACTCTTCTAGGGTAAAAATAATGCTACCCAAATTAAAATGTAGGATTTTCCATAAGGAAAACAATTTAGATACTGCAATTTGGCAGCCAAGAAAAGGGGGGGACGTAGGAGAAAAAAATCCAGGGAGCCTGGAGGGGGAAAATGATAGCCAGATTTTAAGCAGCACTAAATTAACCAAGAGCCAATATACTGTACCCTAACACAGACATGAAACAGAGCTTCAGGAATTAAGTAGGTTCCCTTGGGCTACAGCAGGGAGCCAGAGAATTTGCAGACTA
This sequence comes from Molothrus aeneus, assembly GCF_037042795.1. Classification (NCBI taxonomy): domain Eukaryota; kingdom Metazoa; phylum Chordata; class Aves; order Passeriformes; family Icteridae; genus Molothrus; species Molothrus aeneus. The sequence continues at coordinate 11,298,732 of NC_089655.1, read as the reverse complement.
AGGGCTGCCAAAGTCAGCCTGAACAATGCAAATCTATGAAGCCATTGAAATACTGTCACAGATGTAGTATTTAACAATGAGATACGGCCCAGGGTACTGTAAGTTACCTTCTCAAAATCCTCCTTGTTTTTTGGTGGTGGTAACATTGGAGCATTGGGATTCTTCAACCTCTCCCTAGGCTGGGCATTGAAAGGCAGTCCTGACGGGGGTGGCGGCAGGGTGTGCTCCATCATGGAGGGCGGAATGTAGATGGGATGTGGTGGGATAGGAACAGCTTTGCCCCAGCCCAGCTTCATTTCAAACGACATTATCATCTTGCCTGAAAAAGTGGAAAAAAAACCCCCTCCATTACCATGATGTTACAAACTGGTTGGTTCTGCATCACTTGAGATTTCTCCTTGCTAAGTGCAACACTTAGGTTTGCCTGCCAGCATTTACCTTTTGTTTACATTGTTGATTGCTGTTATTACATCTATCAGACTACAACATAGGCAAACGAAGGCCTGTTACACAAAATGTTTTATTAGTCTTCCCCCAATGTCTGTCTTCAGGACACTATAGTACACAATTACTATTGTTTGACAACATTCAGTTGCCAGTAGAACAGTCAAGTGCCAACTCAGTGCTGGTCTGGTATCTACTGGAGTTACAGAATCCATCTCACTTGGCTGATAAAACAACCTGAAAATGTGCTTACAGTCTGCAAAGATAATTACAGCCCTGAATAGAGAAACCTGTTTACCATTTAAATTCTTCAATGCTCTTTCAGCATCTCTTCTGTTCATAAAGGCAACAAAGCCACAATTTCTTTCTCTTGCTCTTTCTTCATCAGTTCTTGGCCACATAATTTTAACACTCGCTAATGGTCCAAAGCGGCCAAATTCTTGACATAACATCTCTTCATTCATCTACATGAAAAAGAGGTAAAAATTAACATTCTGCCACTGTATTTCTGTGACAGCTGTTCATATTATTGTCCAAATGCCAAAATTTCAATTTTTTTAGTTTCTTGACATAACACAACTTCACTGATAGCCCCCCAATGCAATCTACTGCAGAAACAAGAATCTAAAAAACTGCACTTTTAACTGAGCACACTCAAATGTTTGAGATATGATCCACCTTGCTTAGAGATATCAATGGAAAAAGAATTTTAACTGAGCTAGAGATTGGTAGTCTAAACTTGAACTTTTCAGCCTTATGTTCAGAGCACTTATTCCAATGAATATTGCAAAAAAATTTGTCTGGGCCCAAACATGCCAACACTGCACTCCTTGGCTCCAAACTCACCTGAGGATTGATGTTTCCCAGATACAAGTTTGTTGTGCTTGGATCTCCAACATCATGTGACCCTGGTGCATAATCATCCAGTACTAAAATAAAGGAAAACAACAAACAAAAAAAGAAGTCATAATCCCTGCTATGCATTTAAATGACAACATTAAATTGAGTAAGAAAAGAATCTGTATTACCACCAGATGATCTGTTTCTTCTTGAAGGAGCATCCACTGAATATAGAGAAGAAAAATATGTACAATTTAGCCTACAAATCTTGTAGCCCAGACTAACATAAAAAATAACATCTACTTACTTGAACGCCGCTGCCCATCTGAATCAGACTGGGGTGGTTCAAAACGACTCAATCTACCTTTTGTTTTGTGCCTTTCATCACGCTCCTCTTGGATTCTAAGAAGCAAGTTTCAAGTCAGCAACAACTTAAAACCATTCTGAAGTTTTTATTCTAAAATTTTGAATTGACTTAACAATTATGAGAATTTTCAATATGAAACAATGAGTTTGTTAGAACTTCCAAGTTGCCAGTATGTCTGAACTTCTGTTTCATCAACTGGAATATATCTACCTGAATCATTCCAGCTGCATGCTTCCTCATTCATATTGTCAGGGTATTTCATTCTCAAACAAAACTGGAAATAAGAACTGTGCTCTGAAAAAGTGACTCCAATTCCACATCCAACTGCCAGAGATCCACAGACCATCCAGGTGACTTTTCAAGATGCACACAACTCCTCAGTGTCTATTTATCCTTCCAGCTTTTCTAAGCCTTACTCAGAGGCACACCCACCTGACTATTTCCAGAATAAACTGGATTTCATCTCAGTTTCTAACTTTGAGGACAGTACTCACAAGTAAGTATTTGGTCCCCTGCAGTCTGGCCTTAAATCCTGATATGAAGATACTGAATCCCAGGATACAGGGATGTTCTTTCAACTCATTTACACCAACTAAGGAACATGCAGCAGTGAGGCTCAGGCACTCCTCACAAAAGCCACATGTGGGTTTAGAATGTTGTACCCACTGCTTTCTAATGCACAGAGATTCATTTATTTTCCATCACTAGCACCAGGATAAATAGATGGCACTCAGCTGCACTCAATACATGGGCTGCTCTTTGTTGTATTCCAACACATATGGAAGTGAAACAATCTGCTTTTTCAAGCATTATCCAGCTTGCTTTTAATACTATGTAAATTGAAGTCTCTAGACTTGAATCACAATTCTTATTTCTGCATTATACAAAAGCTCAGCCTTCTCCTACAAATTCCTCTGGATATAGTTTAGAAACACTGACAAAGCTCACTCTTTTCAAGAGTGACAGACATTTCATACTGCTCAAATCTCTCTGTTACACCCCTGTACTGGTCAGGTTTTGGTAGTGGGGGGCTACAGGGGTGGCCTCTGTGAGAAGCTGCCAGAAGCTTCCACCATGGCAGATAAAGCCAACACCAGCCAGCTCCAAGATGGACCCAACAATGGCCAAGCCCATCAGCAATGGCAGGGATTAAGCCTAACTAAGTTCTTTTAGCTAATTAGTTATACCATTTCATAAGCATTTGAGGGAGAAAAAAAATAAAAACCTTCCTTTGGAAACAACTTAGCAAGAATGATCTTAAATACTGGCAAGGCAAAACCCCTGGATTTTGTTTGTTTACTGTAAAAACTAGCAAACTTACTGCTTTAATTCTTCTTTAAAAAGTTCCAAATTACTCTTTTTCTTTTCCTTCTCTCCTTTCTTCAAAGGCTAAAATTAAAGATATATAAAACAACATTTCAGAAGACAAAATGAACAGAATTAAATATAACATAACAAAACCATAGATAATTTCCATGCATATTTTACCCACAGCTTTCAAACCAAGTAACTACAGGAGGAAAAAACAATGAAAAAAAACCAAAACAACAACCAGACAGACTTGAAACATTCAGACTGAGCGCTATCAAACACAAAGCTAGAAAATAAAAATTCAGAATAGTTGAAAAAAAAATTTGTTACTTCTCATTCTCACAATGCAGCACATATGATCAAACACTCTCTACTACATACACATTTAAAATAACTGTGAGGTATTTTGTCACTTTGTTCCATTTGGAAACTAGGATGCTGACTACACCCCTAGCATACCACCATGCTCTAATGAATTTGATAGATGTGTATGCATATATATGTAAATTATTTTACATATATATTTTCAATTATTTTATCTACAAACATTCTAATTGAAAAGAATTTCCTTCTCTTGCTTCCCTTTGGATGTAAATACAGTCTGAAAAAACAGTTACTTTAAATAGTTCAAGATCCTCAGGAAAAGTTCCTGAATGACGAAGAATAATGGATACTGCAATATTTTTTTTTTAACAGTAATATATGTTCCTTAACTAACTCATGTGAAATGTCATCTTCAACAACATTGTTTTTATAGAATCAAATTTAAATGAAAACGTTTCCAATAGGCAGACATACAAAATACTTGTGTTACACACTACAGCTTTGGAAAAACTGGACTTCCTACTCACCCCAGGCAAAGTTGTTTGTTTGTTTTTGTTTTTGGGGAGGGTCTGCCAAATAAATAAAATCATTTTTACCTCATTATCTTCAATCACCATTGGACATGGCAAGTGAGTAAACTGATTGCATTACTTCACAAGTATTTATGAAAAATTTGAAAAGCAGTAATAGTCTTACAGTACAAACACTTGCTTATGACAGAACAGAGCTCAGAAAAATAAAAAAAATGCTACAATTAATTTCTGTATATGTAGAGCTTTACATACAATGAAAATCAAAACTGCCATCCAGTAGTACCCCACTGCTCAAACACTGACATTTGTTTAAAGCTGGAGGGAGGTTATGATGGAACTGCCCACAATTATCACATTACATTCATTTCCCACCCTACCAGGCAGCATCTCACATGTTTCACTTAAGCTTTAAAATTGTAGTAAGCTCTATTAAAAGACTTTTAAGACATCCAAGACATTCATTACACATACACAGTGGTAACAGTAATCATAGCAATTATCACTTGGCTTCAAGACTGCTGGTTCATATTTCTAATATTTTTAGTACTTTTTATGATGAACCTTGGTTAAAAAGAAAAGAAAACAAAACAAAAAAAAAATAAAACCAACAAAAACCAACCCAAAAACAAAACAAAGAAAACCCTCCATCAAATCATGCAGAAGACAAAATAAATTAAATAAATAAATTAAATAAAACAAGGTGTTCAGCTTCTGAACTGTTCTGGAACTCAAAGAGGGACTTCTAAAGGAACTTCTCAAACTTCACCCCCCCCAAAAAAAACCAAACCAAAACAAACAAACAAACTCAAAGAATCCTACCAAGAATAACTTCAATCAACACAAAGGTCAATTTACTTTGTTGGTTTAAAGTTTAAAAAAAAAATCAAAAACAGATAGTAGCAATAGAAACTGAGAATTGCTCCTAAACCCAGAAATTCTCAGGACTGAAGCAACTATCCCTTTGCAACAGTCACTAAATCCATATCCATGAGAAGTCTGTCCACCTTAGCAGGAACACAATAAAAGGGCAGTGCAGCACCAGGTGTACTGTGCCACATACAGGGCTCCTGGGCCTCTGCATTTCATCACCTTTGTATCTGCTACTGTTCAGGAAACTCCACATGTCCACCTTCTCTCAGATGTGACACGTGCAGATAAAACTACTCTGCAAGCACTCAGGGCCCTTTTTCTAAGCACTTCTAAATACATCAGGATGGAGTTAGGATTCAAGTGAGAAACTTACAGGCTTTTTGGTTTCTATCATTAAGAGGGATGGAGGTTTCTCATTAGATGGCTGACTTGGTTGATTTTTTTGATCTGAGAATCGTGATGAAGGTTTATAGATTTTACCCCGTTTTTCATCTGTTTCATGCTCCTCTGAAATTAAAGACAAGTTGAAAGCAAATTTTATTAACTCATGCTGCAAAACACTGTTCATTAGAAAGAATGCTGATTTTTAATACTGGTCATTCAATGCAATATATTACTTCATTTTTAAAAAGCTGACAATATGAATTTTATATAATTTAACATCTTTTAATATGAAGGAAAAAACCATGGATTAGGTAGTCTAAACCAAGGCATTTTTTCCTCTTGTAGTTAAAGCACAAATCACACCACTGCCTACCTCAATCAAAGCATAAAGCAGATTTTCGCATCAAGTTTTTTTCTGCTTCTAATGTAACATACTAATTTTAAAATGCAATTCAAAGCCAATCTTCATCTTTACTCAAAGCCAAATGACCCACCACCTCCAAAAAAAGATGAGTTATACCTTTAGATGCATTAACGATTCCTCCTCTTACAAATGTTTTCACTTTATTACCATCACCTCCTTCAAAGGCAGCAAGGAATTCTTCATAAATTTCTGCAGCAGCCTTCTCATCCTCCTACATAGCAAATGTTCATCTATTTACTATCATCACAGAACAACTTTCACTAGACAGTTACTCTTAAATTAGATATGTGACATTCATTTTTATTTTCTAGAGTTCAAGCTACAAACAGCATCAAAGGAGTTTCAATTTTGGATAATTCAAATTTCTGAGAAATGTGGGTAGAACACAGCACATAACACACAAATCCACTGAGGCTGTGTGCTCCAAGATGCTCCTTTCCAGGAGTTTACATGGCAATTTAACATTCAAAAGATGCCAAACAGAAAAGCTCAAATACAAAGGCTTATGAGCCTGGAGCTTTGCTGGCCTCAGCATGAAAGAACAGTGCCCATTCCATCTCAGCCTTTACCATCAGCCCACGTGGCTGAAGGAGATCCACAAGAGGATCACCCTTCCCTATTTCAGGAAGCCAGAGAACTTCATTTGTCACAGAGAAGGAAAGAGTAAGCCTCTCTGTATCATAATGCCATGGATGCAAAAATACATTATACATGTAAAATACAATTCACTTTCACTCTTAGAGAGCTACAATTACCAAAATTGAGACATCTGTTGCAATCTGAAAGCAAAATTATTCGAGGTCTGCATACAAAGTAAAATTTTCATTCTATACTATTACCTTCTTTTTTAATTCTTCTTGCTCCTTCTTACTCAGTGTCCGTTTGGCAGCACTCATTTTGCCAATACTGAATGCTTTAAGTTTACTTTCCATTAGAGGCTGCAAAGGGAGTGAGAAAACAGACATCAAACTGTTTACAAAACAATGAAAATAATGCTACTTTTGACTTTGGTCTAGACCAGTAACTCAAACAAAACAAAGAAAAGCCTTTCTGTCCTGATCTGTGAAGTTTTCATTATCTAATACAACAACAACAAAAAAAAGTGGCTTTTGTAAAACAAATTATCCTTGGTTTAATGAGGAAGCTTTTAATACACCATTCAAACCCAGCTGAAATCTGAAGGACACTTGCTGTAAGGGCCTGGACATTTATCACTGTGCAGTGCTGCAGTTTCTAAACCTCCAGAAATACATGCTTTGCATTACAGTTCTTCCCCCTTCCCTCAAAAAAGCTTCTCTGACTCTTTTGGCAAGAATAATGTTTGTGCAAGGGTGGACAGGTAATGGAACAACCATATGGATGCTAAATTTCCATTGTACTTCAAGGTAAAAATTAACAGCTTTGATGGAACAACAAAATGCATTCTAGAGGTTTTCAGCTATTAATAAACCTCACACAAAAACTTCACATTCAGCTCCTAGACTGTTTCTAATTTCTTTCCAAAACCCTGATGGAGGAAGCACTCCACATAACAGTAATTTCTGGAGCACGGAAATGGAATTCTTAAGACTCTATTCTGGCAGTGAACAGGCAGCAAAGCACCAAGAGAAGAAAGACAAGAGGATGGAGAGCATGTTCCAAAGACATGGGCAGTGGGAAGTTAAAAGAGAGAAAAGATACTTCTCTGGAAACTCCTGCCTTAACACAGTAATTCATGAAGAATCAGCACAACAACAAAGCCCCAGAAGCCATGAGTCTTGTTTTCAAAATATTTGTGATGCTCCTACACAGAGCACACAGTGATGCTTGAAACTGATTTTTGCAATGACAGTTCTTAAAAAAAAATAATACAGCATCAAGACAAATAAGGTGAACAACTTAAATGTCATATCATGAAAAATATTCTGATACCAACTGGAAAGGGTTTCCTCTAGGAATAATTTTCTTTGCAAAGAGTTTTATTTCTAGTATCAGCTTCCTATTAAAATTCTTTTTTCATTAAAAAACACCACGAAAAACGAACTGTTTGAAATATCTTCAATTTATAATCCTTGCTTAGCATCACTCTCAGATCTGTGCCAAGCATAGGACCAAGTAGTTCTTACTTCCTTGAAACTGTTCCCTCTTCATCACTGAAAGTAAAGCTATCAGTGACAAATTTATGCAGGGTTCTCTGTGAAGTTATCTGGTTTATGACACCATGTTTGTCAATGTGAGCTGCTGTGACAGGCTTATCAGGAGCTTTTAATTCATCTGTGTGTTTTTAAATTTAATAAAATCCCATCTCCCAGATATCTGAAAAGCAGCTTCTATTTCAATATGACAAACAATATACAACCTTGGCAAAACGTGAGCACACAGCAATGGCACAGCACTGCAGGCACAGCAAATACCACACTCCTGCCCAGGCTTATCCTGTCATCAGAAAATAATCTCTCACAGTAATGTCACAGGATACCTGCAGGTCAGCCACATGAATATTTGTTCCAGTGACATAAAGGAAGCAGCTGCAAGATAAAGAGTTCTGGCACTAAGAGCTGCTCAGTTTAGAAAGGGTTTCAGGGAAAAAAACACCTGCCAACTGGCAGGAACAATATAAAGTTAAGATTGAACTAATTTATGCCTGCTAGTTAGATTCCAGTAGGCAATTATAATATTGTAATTAACCATATGCAGCTTCACAGAATTCCTAACAACAGAACTACACAAAACTTGAAGGTCTTCCTCCTTCAAAAAATGCAAGACACTGTGAAAACAGTAAAGCAAATGACAGAAGCAAAGAGAAACTTGGAGCTAAGTAATCAAATCTCTGTATGAAAGCAAACTTCTGTTTAACCAGAACACTGCACTGACTGTAAAGTGGCACAAAGCACTAAAGTTCCAGTTCCATCAGTACAAAATACTCAGAAGAGATTTAAGAGTAATTGCCCAAATTGTAGCAAGTAAAAGAAATCAATAAAACAAGCTATTTCTCTATGAAAAGTTTCTGCTACCACAACTCAACTAATGCTCTTACAAGCAATTTAACAGCTGGTAATTGACTTCTGCATGTACAAAATCAAATTGAAATCTTGAAGAAAATCCAAACCACAGAATGAATTGTCTGGTATTAACTCCCAGTTTGGCTCTTGCTGCCTGTTTTCATTTTAGCTCAGAAACAGGTAAGTCTTCATGCAACATACCAACCACACAACCAGGCAAACGTCTCGTCACTGAGGGGATAAGGGGCAGGGGGACAGCAGGACCAGGTTATTCTTCTTACCTTTTCCTTTATCACATTCTATTAGAAAGAAAAATAAAAATAAAGGATGGAATTAGGGCCACACTGTCTCAGCCTTGAGAAGCCAACTGTATGTGAAAAAGCACTTGAATACCCCATGATTCCTAGGACAGATCACCTTGCATCCTCAAGCACTCCCCAGTATAAGAGACAAACCCATACAGAGTCCTTGCAACTTTTTTCTGTTCCAGTACCTATTATGGATGCAGTGCCATGCAGCAGAGCTTCCTACATTGCTGCTTGTTTTGAAAGTTTCAAGGAGTATTTTTAAACATGAAATCATTGGTTCATTTGCAAACACCTACAGGTTACATACCCAATGCACCAGACTCTGCCTGTAGCGAGCAGCTTTCTTTCAAAGCAGGCCTACTTTGATTTGTGGGCTTAGTTGGAATTTTTTTGGCTTTTTGTTTAAGTGTTTTGGACTTACATGTGAATCAGCAGATCCAGTGGTATGTACTGCATCTGGCCCTCTGACCTGAGGAGAGAATGAGGAGGAGGTGAGGCACACAACAAGAAACAGACAAACAACCTCTGGGGGGGGGTTCCCAGTTCTTGGAATGTGAATTTTCATTTCAATTTCAACATCCAAATACAAAAGAACAAAGATACCTATAATGTATTTTAATGATCTATCTGACCTAGGTCACCTCAGGAACAATGTCAATATAAGGGAAATAAGGGACAGACCTAAAGATAGACCATTAAAAAAAATCTCAATTTCCACAGCTGGATTTTATAAATACATCAGTAATGGCACCACTGGGGAAAAAAGTAGGTTAGTTACATTGCATCTTCAAGAGTTGTCATTAAAGACTGTCAAAGATTATATTAAGTGCTTGATTACATTTGGCTTCCTATAAAATAATTTCCAAAACTGTTTTTACTATATTGTGCATAGATGGAACCTGGCCACCTCAAAAACCACAATTTATGACCAAGTACTAATTGGTGTTATTACTTTAAACCCTAACTGAACTTTAACACCTAAACCAGCATATACACAAAATCAGATTTTAAATTAGCTTAAGTGATGGAGAACACACCTTTAAATTACATAATGCCCGAATTCCAGAAAACCTGACATAACATCTACTATTAAGATATTATTGCCTGATGCACAATTCATACCTTAATTGAAATTTAAGTCAAAGTAACACATTTCCATTAGCTGAAATCTGTTCATTAGTTACAGAACATTAGCATTTCTCCTCATTACCAGGAGTTTATAGTTTATACCACAAATAGTAATCTATGATGCTCATTTCCAGTCTTTCAAAATCAACAAGCACCAAATCCTACTCTAGAAGATCATTTACTAGGCCTTGTTTTTATTGTGCATGCTGCTTTTTCATCAGCTAAGACAGAGACCTTTCTAACAAGTGTATTCCTCTGTTATACAGTAAAATCAACTTAGAAAAAAATGCTCTTCAACAGAAACCAGAATTAAGTACACAAAGGCAGAGTGCAACACACAGATATAGCCCTTGCAAGGGAGAAGCAAAAGGCTTCTAGGAATATGTTTGGAGGGTTTTTAAGAAAGATAAGTGGGGCAGGGAAAACATGGGGGGAAAAAATCATGTCTTACTCTCAAGGACCTCCCAAATCCCCTTCCTTGCAGCACTGTACATGACTCACAAGCCATCTTTGCACAGAAGCTAATAGCAAGCTGAGTTCACATACAGCAGTAGCAGTTCATTAGAATACACATGGAAACAAATATCTCAAGTATCTTTCACTAATGCCATTCCCTGCAAACTTCTCCTCCTGTGTACTTGGTGCTGATTTTTTTGTGATCCCCAACTGCCTGTGGCACTCAGATCAGTAATCTGCTATGCACAGGTCTCCAGACTGCACAAATGTAGCCTAAGGAAAGCTGTCCTCCCCTCAAAACTTTATGAAAGTGTAGCCCAACATCACCCAGATAAAAGATGTACACTATGCAAAAGAATGCCAGAGCATGGGAGCAGCATTCCTCCTGCCACCCTGCGGCAAGCAGCACAGCAGCTGCACTTCAGCCTTCCAACAAACAATCTGAGAGCTGCAGTTCAAAAAATCCCACTCAAAGGTGGAGTGTACAGTGCTGTCTGCCTTGGTGTACTGCTCCAGGAAAGGAGTTTGTCTGGCAACAGCAGAAAGGAATGGCCACTTCCTGATTCTCCACATCTGCTCAATTTATGGAAGCTTTAGATAGTGACAGCTCCCAACAGGGGTGGTGCTCATAGGGAGGACAGAAACAAAACATTACACAGAGTAACAGTGGCAATGCTCAGTACAGTGACAGATTATCCTGAAGAAGAACATAAAAAGAAGCAAGACACTAAATCTGCTTCTCCAGCAGCAAGCAGATGATACTGCTCAGAAAGGCTGCAGTGCATGGTAGCACACAGAGATTCTGTGGGAGTCCAGTGGCACTCCCCAACCCACCAATACAGACCAGGGCACTGTGGAGCCACTGAATATTAGCTGAGCAGCACAATTTCTATTAAGGGGCACTCAGAAAACTTGTAAAAGCAATTTTAGCTTTCAGACCAACTGTACCCCACAATAACTAGCAGCTTTGGAGAGCCATGTCATCTTCCTCCTTCCACAATTCTTATTTTTAAGGTCTTCTCTTTCCTATGTATAAATTTAGTTCTACCTTTGATACTGCTCCTGACCAACCAAGAAACTATTCTGACAAAGCACAAGACGAAAAGGTTCTTGACAAAATTACACATTGCTATCTGCCAGTTTCCAAACAGCAGTTATTTTAAAAAATCACAAATTCTCCCAGCACTGCACTTTGCATCCATCTGCACTCCTTGAGAAAAGGGGCCATTTTGTTTCCTTAGGAGTCAGACCAGCTGCTCTGACTCAGCGGAATCCGTGTCTCTCTAGCAGAGGGAAACATTTTAGAAGATGTTGCCCACCTGTGTTGAAATCTAGAGCAGGATCATTTTTTCTGTTCTTATCACGTCAAGTAGTTCAACTGAACCTAACTGCTGAAAGAAAGACACACAAAGCTCTGCCCTCCACATGATGAGATGTGAGGACAGCTCCCTTGTGTTCAAGATGCCAACAGAAAAAATGCAGTGAATCCAACTTTCAGTCACTGCCAGCAGACAATTGACAAATGCCTTCTTACCCCCAATTCACTGCATCTCTGCATGAAAATTATCTCCTTTTTTTTTGTCCTCAACCAGACTATTTTACAGCTGGATCACTTTTTCCATCACTTTCATGCTGCGCATTTGTCAAAGCATGTGCCAGCACAGCTGAAGTGTCATTTCAGCAGCCTGCATTAAAATACAGCCCTGTCAAAGCCCAGTCCTGGAGGTCAGGTCACCCAAAGCTGAGTCCAGCCAACTTCAACCTCCAAGAGAAAAACCAAAACCTTCAAAGAGCCATACAAATGATATTTATGACAAACTTCCATGAAAAATGCCAAAGCAGAGACATCTCTGAGATTCTGATCTTTACATTTTCTTCTAGCTTCATGGAAGCTTCCAAGGAAAACAGAGAAGAAAACAGCTCTCTGGAATCTTCCTTCCTGCCCACAGCTCACATGGCCACAAATCCAGCTCTTCATGGTTTCTCCAGACTTAAAAATCTCTCAGTAAAACTGGCACGATTGTGTCATTTCACAAGTATTTAAAATACATCGCACACAATAAATATTTTTTTAATTAACACTGATGTCATTTAGTGAAACAAAGAGCAACAAAAGCACAAAGGTTGCCAATAGAACCCAGGAGACAATCTGTGGTCCTCTAAATGCTGAATGATATTTTTACAACTGTAATTGCTACAACTTAAAACATAAATGAAAGCCCTGTCCTTGAAAGAACCAATAGCTTCAGGGTGAAATGTGTAAAAGAAACTCTGCCGAAAGCCACTCCTGCCCTGTTTCAACACCTTCCACTGATCCTGCCCCCACAGTGGCCACACTGAACTCCAGCACTGCTCCTGGTCTAGCTCATCACCCACCACAGGGAGAGATGGGGAGGTTCAGCCAAAGCATTTCCCAACTCAAAGCAGCAGCCTGCTGCCCAAATCATGCCAAATCAACCAGAGAGGACAATGCTTGGTAGGGAAGAAGTAGCTAAAGCTGGGACTCCTTGTGTCAGCACTGACAGTAAGGAAAAACAAATGCGAACACATAAATTAAGATGTCAAAATTCAGCTAAAGGAGGGTTCCAGGTTGCCTTATATTTTTTATTCTTCCTTTCTCTCTAGAAAGTGAGTGCTTGAAAACACCTGCAAATTATTTCACAGCTAATGTATTTAGTCTTTACAGTTACTGGAATAATACAGACTAGAATTAGTTCCTATCAGAGTAATCATAATTTGCAGACACAATAGCAAATGGACTGTGGCTTTCTCCAGAAGTATTTGTACACAATGGTATTCCACTAGAACCTTCAACTCAGGTAAGAGGTCCAGCTTTTGGGATGAAAAAGAGAAAAGTACAGCTTGGTCCAAAGGGAGTATTTCTTCTGCATATGGCACCCACTTTGGACAGCAGTCTATGTAAGAGCAGTGGCCATGCCAGACAGTGACTATTCTCAGAAGATACAATAACAAAAGCAAAGAGTCACTGAGCAGCTAAAATTTCATTACATAAATAACTGAACATCTGTATCTGTCATTTCAGAATCATGCCCTACACTGATGTCCTGTGCAGTCTTTAGCAATGTCTATTTTCTATTCTTTAATTATCTTTCTTTCCTACTTGGATTTCTGGAAATCTCAAGCACGAATCTTGCTATTCTAATCTCAAAGTGCCAGAGGAATAGTTAATGCTTTTGCAATACATTTCACATGGGAGACTCTCAAAGTTATTTAGCAGCTGCCAGCATCACACAAAGCAGCTGCCACCACAGCAATGCAGGCACTGGGGGCTCCCTGAACCTGTACCACCTCCAGCAACGCTTTCCAGTCAGTGAATCAAACAAACAATGCCTGCATGACAAAAATGGCATTTTACACTACACACACACACACACACACACACACATATATATATACACACACATATAAAAAACTGGGTCAAATTCAGTACTTGGACAACAAGACTGAAGAATAAATTTCAACCATTCTGAAGGGGAGAAATTCTTTTATTTCAGGCACTAGGTCACAGCTCCTCACAGAGCACAGAAAATAAAAGGTCACTGTGTCTTTCCAGCAGCTATCTAGAAGCCAGCAAAGGCACTGAATTAGAACTGCCACTGAAACATATCCTATGAGTCTGTGAGATACATAAATTATTGTATTTGCAAAACAAATGTAACTTACAAAAGAAGCCTACAACTTCACTTTTAATTATGCAAGTAAATGAATCCTAAAATTATTAAAAATAATCAAAATTTCTGATAATTACTTCATGAAATGTAGCAAAATGGTTATTTGCTCAATTGCTAAACCATAAACATTCTCAATAGACGTTTTAATCCCTGTGTGAATAAACTAATTTAAAAAAATAATATTTCTAATTTCAATACCATTTCTTTCTGCAGACATCTGAAAAGTACCTCAATGTATATCACAAGCACTTATGGAATAATAAAACAAAGGTACCAAAGGGAACACACACTGTTCAGCCCCCCAATATTTCCCAAGTTTTTTTTTTTTGGGAAATAAACCCCAAGAGATAGGCATGTCTTATTTTATTTCACTTTTCAACAGAAACATTCTCATAGATCCAAGTAGGTATTATCCCTATTTTCTGTGGCACATAAAATAATACTGACAAGAAGGAACAAGCCAGATCTAGAATGTAAAGTGGAACATGGCAAGGGTGTCTGGAGGAATGGGGAACAGAGGGGCGAGGGGGAGTGCACAGAGGTGGCAGGGGAGGTACAGATTGTCCTCAGCAGGCCCTGACAGATGAACACAGTCTGACCTTGCATTCCCTACTGACTTCCATGGGATGGAAGAGTTAACTGCCTGAACCTACCTCTGCAGAACTGACATCTAGGACAGAAAACAATTCCTATAAATTATTACTGTATATTGAAAAAAAAGAGTATCATCAGTACAGAAATAGCAAATGACAAAACACAAATAGCCTACAATGTAACTGCAAAAAGAAAGGAATCACGTCTGGGTTGGTGTTCTGTACCATGCTACCAGCTGCATTCATCAATAATTAAGTACTCTATTTCTAATTATACTTGAAATCCCAAAATGTCCTATTCCCTGAAAGCCACTGCCCACAAATTAAGACCTATTTTACTACTAAAGTTTTCTGTCCAGCTCTTATTTGCCATTCCAAGCCAAAAGCGAGATAAAAAAACGTTTCTTGGCAATATTTGGAACAGATCTTAAAAGAGAAACAAAAATAATGCGCTCCTACTCTAATAACAACTGAGTAAACATGCAAAGACTTTAAGTAACTACACTTCATTACCAGCTGCATTAATTAGTACAGCTTCTTGGCAGCAAAATAAAATTTTAAAAAACTAAGTAATCCTGGTCTTGCTTAATAAAAAGATGGGCAAAAATTATTCATTTATAGCACTGGAAATTCCTGAGCCATAACACGGCTTTCTCTTTGAATGACTTACACGCTCACACACCAAAACCTGAAGCATTTATATAGTTCTGACCTAAAACTTGAAACGAAAGTGAATGAAAGGGAGCAATCCTCAAACCATCAGCCGCCAGCGCACCCCGCAAAATATCTCACCCTCCACCATCCCGGGCGGCAGGAGCGATGCCACGAGCGCAGGCAGCTCCGTGCTGTGACCGTTGGTTCCAGAGCACAGCTCTGGGCCAAGCTTTCCAGAGCTGCTGCGCTACCTGTGCTCCTGGGCTGGAAAACCACCCAGCAAAACTACAGGAAGTAAAGAGGGTTCAGGGAAAAGCGCGGGGAGCGCCACAGCAATTCTACCAAACTTGTAATTTCATCGCGCTTCAAAAGAACCCACTCCATCTCAATTCGTCGTTTTCCTTCACACTCGCGAGTTGGAAACTAACCCTGCGCGGGCTTCAGCCCACGTGGAGGGAGGGCAATGAAATGAAAGCCGTCGGTGGGCACGGCTGGGCTCGGGCATTGCGGGCCGGCACAGCGCCGCCGCCGAGCCCCGCGCCCTCCTCGGCCGGGCCACGGGGACGCCACGGGGACAGACACGTGCCCGGGGCGGTCTCGAGGAGCGGGCGTGCCCCGCAAGAGGCCCGGGACCCCGAGCCCCCTTCCCGCCTCCCACCCCGTCCCGGGGACCGCGGTCACCCCGGGCTCAGAGCAGGCCGCGCCGCCCGCGCCTCGCCGCCCCGCCGCTACCGGGCCCTTCCGCCGCGGCAGCGGGCCGCGGGCCGCGTTCCCCGAGAGCAACGGAGCGGGTCGCGGGCCGTGCCTCCCGAGGCGAAGGGAGCGGGCGCGGGCCCGGGGCGGAGCGGCCTCACCTTCCCGGCGGGTTTCTGCGAGCCGCCGGGCGCCTTGTCCGCCATCTTGCCTCTCCCCTCGCCCAGCCCTGGCGGCGGCCGAGCGAGCGCCGATCCCACCGAGCCCGCGAGCGGAGGGCGCGAAGCCGATGGCCGAGTCGCCGATGGCTCCCCCCGCCCCCCCCGGCGCGGCAGGGCCGCCCCGTCCGCAGGCAGTGCTCGGCTCGCACGGTAGCGACGGGAAACGGAGCGGACACCGCTGGGAATAACCCGGAATGCTGCACCTCAGTGAGAAAAACCCTTCAATACTGAAAAGGCTAACACAGCAAATCCTTCCTTACTGGGTTTGATATTAGACTACAACTGCAAGTGTATTGAAGGCTGTTTAACTGGGGATTATAACCAGCCGTCACATCTATGATGAGTCTTGAATCCCCGTGCTTTCATAGATTTTCAGAGTGGAATATGCAGGGGCTGAGATAATATTTAAGGAAAAGACAGGAAGATACAGAGAAGTTAATGAAAGCTTTAATCCACCACCTGCCGACACGCCCTGTGAGCGGCAGGAGGGAGCAGAGCCTGTGCTAACAACCGCTGGGGCAGCGGATAATGAAGGTTCCAGAAGGTAGGGGGAAAAAAAGCAAAAGGAGAGGTTGTAGAGGGTAAAGGTAACTGCAGAGGGCTGGAAGTTTATAGAGGACGGCAAAATTCTCAGGAAACCTCACCGGCTGCAGATGTGCGTCCAAGTTTGCAGGGACATAGTCTGGTGAGAGATGCTGCTCTGCCCGCAGCCGTGTCAGGGCGACGGCTCAGCTGCGAGCACGTCCATGGCAGTGTCACCGCGTGTCACCAGCACTGAGCAGGCGGGTCAGGGCGGACACGGCACAGCGGCGCGGCAGCGAGGCTCACGGCGGGCTGGAGAACGGCAGGAAAGTGTCCCTGAAGGGCGGAGGGCGCGGGTCAATGTGCAGGAAGAGCAGGGCGGGCAGCAGGAAGAGCTCCCTGGGTTTGCTACCCCGCAGGCGCCGCCAGGGGGCAGGCACGGCCCGTGCCGAGCGCCCGCGTGAGGCGGCCCTTGCCACGTAACGTGACTCCACCCGGAGTCGCACAAAAAATGGCAAAATAAAAAATAACGATCCCCATCGTTCCTTAGGTACGAGCCGCTTTCCTCCGCAGTTCAGTCTGCAGCTGAGGCAGGGAGAAAGGCCTCGCGGCACCACGCGTTTCTCCGGCTGCTGGAGCCTCCCTCCGCAACCCAACGCGGAATGTTCCGGTACCGGCGGGGCGGCCGAGGCCCCGCAGAGGGAGGATTTGTATCGAATACACCGGAGCGACTGCAGCGATAAGCGCCTGCTGGTCCCACGGCCGTGGACACGGTGCTGGGTCCCATCTCCATCCTAGAGGAGCCTGCACGGCTCTCTTAGATAAATTTGAGGAGGAATCACTGAGGCTTGGCAGGAAGGAGGGGGAAATCAAACCCACGCATTGACAGGCACAACTCCACCAGTCTTTCCTAGGATATTTTGAGCCCCAAACGTTCCCATAGAGGAGTCCTTCCACCTGAAGGGATGGCGTTGGTCAAGGAGCATTATGGATGGATTAGGCAGGATTTACTGCTTCAGAATCCAAGCCAAGCCCTTCTCTTCCCCCATCTTTCTCCCTGTTTACTTGAGAACCATTTCACTGCCTTGCAGAGATACAGGATTAGTATAATCTGTGACCTGCTTTTGGGATGGTTTTTAACATATTAGTGCAAACAGGTGCAGCAATGAGTTGAAAGCAAACTAGCTGTGGAACTTAGGGCTACAGGAGAAGACACTAGATGATACTCAACTCTGCTGGGACCATATTAATAAACCTGGCATGAAAGATGACTGACACTTCTGGATAAGAAACAGACATCTAACTGGAAAGAGGAATGTGCCTTTGGATGAGAAGAGTTTCAGGGCCAATAATGTTTAGAAAATTTGTGCTCCATTTGGCCTCAATCCCTTAATTTTATCCACCTCATTAATCCATTTTAATTATCCACCTCATTGTTCAAATCCTCCTCTTACTGCTTAGCCTCTACGCTCTTTTGTAATTAATAAACTGCACCAAATTAAGAGCATCACAATCCAGAGCATGCTGAGAAAAACAGGAAAGAAATAGTTAGAGTTTCAAAGGTCATCTCTAAAGATAATTTTTCAGAATGAACTGGACTCCTCAATCTGTGCTATTTATAACACATTGCAATAGTACAGTAGCACTTGAATACAGTTAGTGAATGAGAACACATGTCACTGTTTTGGGCTTCATGGGAAAGCAAGGGCAGGAAGGAAAGGAAACAGTGAGATGCAGAAATCCATGGAGAATTAATGCTGGAAAGGGTAGGGTAATAATAATAATAATAATAATAATAATAATAATAATAATAATATTTAAAAGCAAATTGTGGGCATTTTTCATTATAATGCAGTAGGTCTGGTTGCCTGCAGATCTGGGAATTGTTTATTAACTGTAGTCACAATGACAAGTATCATTAAGCAATATACTTAGGAAAATCACGAATTATCATAAATAATTAACACTAAGCTACATTAAGTAAACCACATGCTGCAGTGTGTTACACTTGTCTTTCTGGCTGCTTTTTTCCCAGCTTTCAGATGAAAGCTCTCCATTGCTCTCACTCCAGACCAGGGCACAGAACTGCTGCAATTCTTTAGCAAACGTGGGTGTGAGGAAAAGGGAGAGGAAGGATTTCGGGTGCTGTGGAAGTTCCCTACCCTGTGGCAAAGGAAGCACGTTCGAGGACATGAGGCAGGCAGATAGTGAGTAGGACGGGAGTGTAGCTGCTGGGTGTACAGGTTTGTAACTCTAGTTTCACACTTTCCTGTGCAGTTTCACAGAGTGACTCACGGATCCCTAAAGCCACCGGCTGTGTGTGTGTTCCCCAGTGCTTAGGCAGCCGTCTTCCAGCTTCGTCCCTTATTCCGCCCTCCGCCTCCTCCGCCAGCGAGGGTTCTCAGAAGAGGCAGCGGCAGCTCCGCCGGCCCCGCGGGTTGCTAGGGAGCGCCGAGCCCAGGGCAGAGGCGGGCAGCCCTCGGCCGGAGCACAGAGCCCGGCCTCAGCTGAGATGCCTTAGCAGGGACCACCGCAATAACGAAAAAGAGCCAGAGGGGCTGTGTGGGAGAGGGCAGTTTGCCTCTCAGGAAGTCTGGACTTGCTGCCACTGCTCTGTCTGCTCTCTGTCCCCCGGCAGGAGCCACCTCTGTGTTACTCCATCTCTCAGTGCTCGTGCTTTACCTTCCCTAAGCTGTGACTCCTGCTCTACTCCTGCCATTCAGCAGCTGCTTTCCCTTCCAAGACCCCGCTGCTCTCTCCTTAGACACGTCTTATCAGGGTTCTTCCTCCCCCTGGGATTCCTCAAGCGATGAGGCGCGTTACGCAAACCAGTCACAGGGGCAGCATCTGACCCGCGCCGTCTGGCTGAGAAGGGTCGGTCATTTGCTGTGTAGTTTGCAGGCACTCGTGCAAGTATCAAATGAAGGCTTAATTTCAAAAGTTCTCCTGCAGCTTCTTGTCAGAGAGAATTAGCCTACGTGGCTAGAATCCAGATGTGCACATCTATCAGCTGTTTTGAAAGCATGGAAGTTCAAGATGAGTGCAATGCCAGTCATTCCTTCGCCATACTGAGAGTCCCTCCTGTCAGGTTACTAACAGTGAGTAGCAATTTGTGCTCTGCAAAACACTCCCACTCTGCACATACAAACAAAACAATTTCTTAGTTATGCACTTTGTAAGTGAGGGTTCAGTTCTGCAACCCTTGCAAAGGACAAGCTGTACTTTGCTCTTACCACGAGCCCCTGGAATCTGGGACAGTGGTGGATTTTGACCATGGAAAACATGAAATATGCACCCACCCAATAGATTACTCTTCATCACAGTGAAACTAATTTCACAGCAATACTTATGCTCAGATTTCCTGGTGTCAAGAAAAAGGCAAGTTTTACCTCTAAACTTTCAAAACCAGAACTCTAAAAAGATAACAACCAAACTTTCAGAGAAATTTTCTTAAAATGTGAAGTATTTTGCCCAGTTTGCTGTGTTTGGTGTTTTTTCAGATGGGTTTCATTGCTGGTTTTTAAAGCATAAAGGATACAAACCTGAAGATATTCAGCTTCAAGGTAAAGAGGGCAGAAAATTAGAAGCTCCTGATCACTGAGACATTAAAATGAACATTGCTGTGCAACTATGATGGTGTTGGTTACTGCTATTCCCTTTCACAACATCTACTTTTTCTCTCCTCCAGCTGAGGCTTTAAAATATAGGTATCACTCCCATTTTTCTTTATCTATCAAGGTATTAGCTTTATAGAGTATAATTGACCCTAGTTAGTTAGTCAAGAAGGAGAAAGTGACGCAAGGTTTCCTGTTTATCCAGTCTTACAAAGACAGTGGAGTAGAATCTCTAAAGGCAAGTTAATCACTTCAGTATTAGATCAAAGCACAGTGTCTACTCAATTATTACAAAGTATTGCAATTACTGCAGTAAAAAGTTACCCATCAAACCATTATTTGCAAAAGATCGATACACATTCAAGAAAGGATAAAAAAAACAACACAGAACAAAAGGACCATTTTTGTATGTCCATGTATCTCTTCAGATGTTCTCCCAGAGAAACTGCAACCATGAGGTACAGCAAAGTTAGATGAGGCCAAAGCCTCCCTTTCTTTAATAGCTACTCTTTTTAAATAGAGCCAAATTCTCTACCTCTTCTGGTTTAGTGGGGTTCCATGGAAGATGTCACAGGAGTTACTAAAAAGGTTTCAGTGCAGAAGAAAAATCCAGAGGAAACAAAGAAGGTAAATGTTTTTACTCAGATAAAACTTCTTACTGAGAAAGAAATCATCAAAATCTGTCTTAAAAGTGAAGATCTAAAAAGAAAAAAGGTATTATACAGGTGGAATTGTATGGTAGAGGATTAAGTCAAGCAAGTGCTACTAAGACTGATATTTGCCAGCATGAGTTGAATTGGGTGAGGCTAAAGGTTTATCTTCAAAAGCATCTTAAGTCTTCCAAACACCATCACTGCATATTCACATTAGGACTTTCTATCTTTTTAGGTTTTTTTTTAAATTAGTTTATTTATTCAAAAAAGCTATGTATAGTAGGAGGGCTAAGTACAACTTCTTCCCTAGTGTGCTGAGTATGTTTGAGTGCAAAACATGCATTTAGCTTTTATTTTTTAATTGTCTAACCAAAAGGCATAATTTCACTGGGTAGGGTTGAAGTAATTTAGAATATTTTTTAGGGCTTTTGATATTTCAGACAAAATAGCACCTCAGAAATGACTTCAACATTGAATAAAACAAAAGTATAATGTAGAAACAAACTCACATTTGGTATTTTAGCACATCTTTTCCTTGGAGTCTTCATCCAGCACTGATTAACATTAGCTTCCATTACTTACCTCATTAGGCAGTACCTTCATCAGTGTTTTAAGAGTCTTCTAAAAGGTTATTTGGAGATAAAGCCTGCAGAAAATTCTACACATGGTAGGATTAACCATGGTATATGCTGACCATGCCCTTCTAAATATAAACTCTGGTTAGAGAAATGGAGAGGCTCTTCATGCACTACATTACGTGGACTCCTCTCTGTGACCTCCAGATGTCCTGATTCTCCCTGGCTTACCACATAATAGTCATGTAATACTAACCTTGATGGACTACATATGAATAAGAGGCTATTTTGAGGTTGTAAGTGCTTCAAATTGTAAGGTTTCCTGCACACTATCCCACAGCTGGCTTGGGAGGAGAATACTCAACTCAATGTAATATGTATGCAGTAGTCTTTATGAAAGCCCAGGCTGTCCTCAGAGATCATTCTCCCTGTGAGGAGTCTGCCTTGGAAATAAGCAAGACTTAGATCATTAGCAATGAGTTCCATAAACGTGGCTGCTAAGCATTAGTGTGTACCTCCACCAACACCCAGAGAGTCCAGTGTCCACCAGGACTGTTGGTGTTGAATCACAAGCAAACCCCGCCTTCTCCTCCCAGCCTGGGCTGCCCCAGTGGGCCATAAACCCTGGGTGTCTCCCAGGCAGCCAGGCCACAGCCCAGAGCTGCCCAAGGCACGAGGCCTGAAAGCCTCCCACATCCCTGAACGTGGGGAGGCTGCAGGAAACTCAGAACGTGTCAAACGAGCCCTGCTGCTGCTGCAAGGCCAGCAGTTCCCAATCAGCAGTGGATGCTGTTGTTCTCTAGACACCATCTGTTGCAACAGCTGCTGGTGGCTTTCCAACAGCCTCTTTAGTGCAGGTCTGAAACCTGATTGCTCTCAGTCAACCACCCCTTCTTATCTAACCTTGATGAGGGAGATGGAAGATCATGGTCACTCTGGCCCTCTACCATAGGGCATGCAGTGGCATTGACTGCCACAAAAGGCAGTCTCACTGCCAAATGGGACCGAGACAGGATCACCACAGCCCTCCTGGGAGTGCCTGCATGTGTGGTGGGCTGGGAGCAGGCAGGGGTGGGTGTTCTTTAGCAAACAGCCCCCTCCCCACCACCTGCCTCTGCAGGGATGCAGCAGCCAGTCCAGCATCTGGCCTGCCCCTCTTCTCTGTGGCCTCTCTAGTGAAGAGCAGCATGAGAAGCCTGACCTCTACCAGAGGCTGAGCAGTTTCCAGTAATCCCCAAAAGCCTTTCCTCTCCCAAAATCCCACACTGCAGAGCCCACGAGGAGTAGGGCCCTGCTCACTCCTGAGGCTCCCTGCAGGCAGAGCCCTGTCAGTCACTCGCTGAGGAGTGTGTGCTCGCTGTGTCCCTGCACTCCAGCATGCACCCCCTCTAAACCACACGGATATCAGAGCATATTAGGCCTGCTGTCTGAAAAATGTCTTTTGTTTAATATTTTGCTTCTCATGTTGGCTTCTCAGCACTGTTCAGTTAAGCTTATTTTCTTAGCAGGTCTCCTGTGTAATTTTTATAAAGATTATAAACAGTGTCACCAGTCTGCCCTACTTTTTAATGAAAAATGCATTGAAAATCACTTTCAGCAACACACTTTTAAGACTTTCTTTCTGCTAACTTAAAAAACTTATTTCTGATTGCCCCCTTGTTCAGAAGATTTTTCACATTGTCGTGATTCACTACCAAATAGAAGATTTTAATGAAAATCTTTGGACAAAGCATTCTAATTACACTTGACCTCAGTTTATACCATGTGACCACACATGTATCTGAATATCACCATGTAAAATGTACTTTTGGCAACCGAGAGCTACTGGATGTTTAAGAATATCTGAAAACAAACGTTGAAGCAGCAGAGAGCAATCCCTTAGTCTGACTCCTACCTGTACCTGCATTAGTGGTGCAGGTGCATTAACCTTCTATTTCCTTCAGATGCCTTAAGGAACAGTAACACCCGTACAGCGCTTTCCCCCGTATTTTTATATTCCGATTATGTAATAGTGCTGCTTGCATAACCGCGACAATAAGTGTAGGATTTGTCTAAGGATCAACACGGAGCAGCTCCTGCCAGCCGTTCCCGAGTGTCCCTCCCAGCCGCCCCGCTCGGAGCGCGCAGATAAGGTGGGTGCCGTGTGTGTCAGTGACGCTCACCCCATGCAGCCCGGCCGGGAAGGTTTAGCCTAGAATAACGTTTGCATTCACTGCATGAGATAATGTCACCAAAGAAATCAGGTCTCAGCGGCCTTACCGAAGCACACAGGACAGACCGCTACCCAGCTGCCACCCGTCCCCTGTCTGGGGGTACCTCCCCGCTCTGTCGCGCCGCCGGGGATCCCCCAGCCCCGCGGGTCCATCTCCCTTTTCCCGGGGCTCCCGCCCGGCTCCTGCCGCACGCGCGGGCGCAGCCGCGCTCGGGGCTGGGCGGGCGCCCCGGTGCCCCCTTTGTGCCTTTTACAGCAGAACAGCCCCGCGGGCAGGCCCCGCACCGGGCAGTGCCGGTGCCAGTGACCCTGCCCCCGGGAAGGGGCGCCGCGGGTCCGCTCCGGCCACACGCCTCGCTGCGAGGGCGCTCACGGACCCGCCCCCCCGCTGCGGCCGCATCAATCATTAACGGCGGCTCGGGTGTCCAGCGCCTCCCACCCCGGGAAACCCTACCCGGGGCGGCGGGGGCGTCTCTTCCCGCTCCTCGGGAGCGCTGGATGCGCCGCCGGTCTCCAGTTACCGCGATGCCGGGCGGCGGGGCGGGAGGAGCCGCGGCGGTGCTGCCACTGCCCTTGCTGCAATGAGTGATGCTGCCGGGGGCGGCGGCGGGGGCGGAGAGGCGCAGAGCTACCGCGGATCCTCCGCCGGCGGCTGCGGGCGCAGCGGCTTTGCCTCGCCCGGTCGGCGGCGAGGCGGCGGGCCCGGGGCCGGCCGGGGCAGCGGCAGCATGCCGGCGGGCGATGGGGACAAGAAGGAGGCGGCGCCGCCGCCGCCTCGCCCTGCCGCCCTGCTGCGGTGGGACGAGGTGCCCGAGGACTTCGTGGAGTGCTTCATCCTTTCGGGCTACCGGCGGCTGCACTGCTCGGCACAGGAGTGCCTGGCCTCGGTGCTGCAGCCCACCAACGAGACCCTCAACTTCTGGACCCACTTCATCCCACTACTGCTCTTCCTCAGCCGCTTCGGGCGGCTGCTTCTGCTGCGGGGCGCCGGGGACGTGCCCTTCCACCACCCGGCCCTGCTGCCCCTCTGGTGCTACGCCTCGGGGGTGCTGCTCACCTTCGCCATGAGCTGCACGGCCCACCTCTTCAGCTGCCTCTCCCCGCGCCTCCGCGCCACCTTCTTCTACCTGGACTACGCCTCCATCAGCTACTACGGCTTCGCCAGCACCGTGGCCTACTCCTACTACCTGCTGCCGGGGCTGAGCCTGCTGGACGCCGGCGCCATGAGCCGCTACGTGCAGCAGCGGCTGGGCTGGCAGCTGGACTGCAGCCTCCCCATCGCGGCCTACCGCGTGCTCGTGCTGCCCGTGGCGCTGGCGCTGGCCGTGGGCTGCACGGCCGCCTGCTGCCGCAGCCGCGCCGCGTGCTGCGCCTACCCGTTCGCCGTGCGCACCTTCGTGTTCGCCATGCCGCTCAGCATGGCCTGCCCCATCATGCTGGAGAGCCTCTTCTTCGACCTCCGCGCGCGCAACCCCACGCTCTTCGTCTACTTCTACCGCCGCTACTTCTGGCTGCTGGTGGCCGCCTTCTTCAACGTCAGCAAAATCCCCGAGCGGATCCAGCCGGGGCTCTTCGACATCGTGGGGCATAGCCATCAGCTTTTCCACATCTTCACCTTCCTCAGCATCTACGACCAGGTGCACTACGTGGAGGACGGGCTGGCTGAGTTTCTCAAGGCACCCCTGGCTGCCCCCACCTACCTAGGCACCGTGGGCTATATGCTGCTCCTGACCGTCTGCCTTGCTGTGGTCGTCAGGAGGTTCCTCAACGTTGCAGACCTGTGCAAGCAGGACTGACCAGCCCGGCGACCCTCGGGACAGCGACCGCCATGCCAGTGACCCTTGGCCTGGAGGTCCTTGCGCCGATGACCTTCAGACTGGTGACCCTCAGACCAGACCCGCCATGTCCTGAAGAAGCTGTGACACCTGGGGGAAACACACCTGTGGAAGAGCCAGGTCCCTTTCATGGAGGTTTGCTGGAGAAAATGACCATGGCAGAACTGCTCGTGCTCTTTAAGCTACTAGGTTACCAGGGGAAGCAAGCAAATGCTTACTGGTATGTTGCTGCTTAGAGTATAAGCTGAAATAATTTAGCTCTGCTACTAGGAAGAATGCATGAATGGTGAATGCCACTTACTAATTTCATAACAATTAGGTCTAAACTAGCTCTGTATATACATATATATTTATATATCTAGCTATATATTTATTAGCTACATATATGTGTATATATATGTATACACCTGAAGACATTTGTGCAATGATTTCTCATAGACTTTTAATCAACTCCTATGTGAAATTTCCTAGCAGATTATGCACTGACATTTATCTTCCTCTCTGATATTGTAACAGGCCTTTGCAGCCACATACTGGATTTTAAATGCAAACAAATCAATAGCTATCTATAGTTTCTAAGGTCTTACAGCCTTTTCAGCCAGAGAACAATAGATTTAAGAGCAAGAGGAAAAACAGCTGTGAATTATTACAGAATTACCAGTTAATGGAGAGACTTTAATTAGACAGACAGTTAGTGGTTGGTGTAGCCACTCAGATACTAAAATAAAATAAAAGGATATGTAAAATAATCGAACCAGAAAGGGGTCAAACTGGTTTGGAACGGGGGCAGAGGAAGAACAAGGACCCTGCATAATGGAATGGCTCTTCCCCCAGCGTGTCAGGAACATCTGTTGTGCTGAGGGAGTTGCTAAGGGGCCCCTTTATCTTCCTGGGTAAATCACCCCCAAACCAGTCCTCTAGAGTCAAAGTCAGATGCCAGACTTTCTATCAACCCCTGCCAAGCTCGGTGGGAGTTCTGTGGATGTAAAGAGAGTAACTGATGCATGAGATCTCATTCTGGATCTTTTAAAAAAACTACATGGAACTAGTTTCTGCTGCTCTTTAATTAGAGCACTGTCATATTTACCATCCTAAAATTAGTTGCAGAATACGATACTGCTGAATCCGAGTTCAGCACCTAAAATCTGGCTCTACAAGTACTGGATACTGGCACTTTTTTGTCATTCCCCACTTTTTCCTATTCTGATTAGTTGTGGCTGC
The DNA here is from genome assembly GCF_037042795.1 of Molothrus aeneus. Lineage (NCBI taxonomy): Eukaryota > Metazoa > Chordata > Aves > Passeriformes > Icteridae > Molothrus > Molothrus aeneus. Next base: position 11,271,877 of record NC_089655.1, on the reverse strand, counting down.
AGCTGGATGTATTGAAGTCCTCTTTCTGAAGCTTTAGGGGAGTTCAAAGACAAGAATTAGGAGGTGTTTTCCAAAGCAGTATCTTTTCAGAGCAACCCATGTACTATCCTTGTCACAGGACAAAGAGCTTAAGTATAGATAGAATTTACTCTAGATACATTTTTGTAAACCATGTGCAGATTTTAAGCAGATGCACTTTGCTTTCGTCTGACAGAACAAGTGCAATAATGTTACACAAGGGGCTTACCAAGCGAAGTTCAGGTGAGAAACTGCTTGTGTAACCCATTGTCTAAAGAAGGGTGGTACTTCCTTAGCAAACCCTTGTGTCAGACTGCATAATAGTGTAATAGCTGTTTTACTCAGCTCCTATTGTAGAAGTGTATTTCTGCTGGGGTCTTTCCCATTTTCATGGGCATGGCATCTGAATCCCAAGACAACGTTTTGAGTCCAGTTCTCATCTTCTGTAAGACAAAGTCCCCTTTGTTTAAAATGGGAATATAGGAAGGACTGTAGCCAGGGGTTTTGAAGTCAAATCCTTAACATGGGTCAGGATCATCACAGACCCAATAACTGATATGCCCTCTACCAATGGAACAGCTTTATGAAAATTTCTCAATTGAAGTGCATAAGCTAAAAGAAAATTACACTCATTCAATTTAGCTTTTATCTCAACCCATTTTAAGTATAATGGTTTGAATATTTTAGATTCTTAGTGAACTATGAAAATGGCCTAACAAAAATATATACTCTTTGCCAGCCACAGTTCTGCTGGTATGTCATTTCTGGAAGGGTCAGATGTATTTTAAGGAGACTGACTAGAATTATCTGGAGTAGCAGTTCCCAAACTGTGGCCTCTTGAGTTATTGCTGTTGGGCCATAAAAAACTGCATAGCCCTGTGTGAGTGGCTGTGTTCAGTTTTCATTTACCAACCTGCATGAAAAGAAAATGGAAACTACATGAAGTATTTTAAATTTTACCTATTTTCACTAAGTTTTGTCATAAATGTAGCATTGCTTTCTTCAGCTGCCAACAAAGCAGAAGATTATCTGCACCACTGGGAGAGAAGGCTGGTTCACAACATTGTTATTCCTTGAAATGTGCTTTAATATTGTGAAAACCCTGAAAACTCACAGCAGAAAGACAGTGGATCAAGACCTGCAACCATGTCATGCTATGAATTTCCACAACTGCAAAAAGAGGCCAAAAATCTTTGAGATGGGCTGTATTCAAGTTAAAATAATAGAGGCATAGTAGTTAGAGCCCAATGACTCATCCAAACTAATTATGTAGAAAGGGTTTGCCTAGGAGATGCCACTAGCACATCCAACCAGCAATTAAAAGCTAAGAAATAAATCTTAGGACAGCAAACCTCAGCATTAGAAGGCAGCTCAGAAACAAACAGTAAAAGCCAAATGTAAAAGACCAGGCTATTAAAGCATACTGTATAATGAATTATATTTGTGCTTGTCAGTCACAATGTAGAGGACATCTCAAGAGGCAATGTCAAAAATGGCTGTTGCTAACTTGTAAAAATACATTTGATATTTGGAGTTAGGCCACACAGGGTCATCTATATATATCTCAACGACAGATAACAGTATAAAGTTTGGATTGCAACCAACTGCAATTTTACTGGAATCTTACTGCTGTTACATGAGTTGCCTGTGAGCCCCAGTCACACTGAAGATTGGGTACCTGGCTCTGATATTAAGAATATTGCTTCATTCAGAAGTTTCTGTTGGCAAATTGTTTAGGCACGTGTATGGGCCTGAGCACCTCATGGAATTATTTGTAAAAGCTGGTTGCAAGCACTGCTGTCTGAGCCACTGTAAGCAGGCTGCTGAATCCTGAGTGAATGGCTACAGGGAGATGTGATTAGAATTTAAGAGTTCTAATTCATGGATTTTTGTTTGTCTGTTTTTTGTTTAAAAAAATGTGACTACAAATTAAAAAGGTACAGTAAGTGTGGAGAATATCTAGGGAATGTTACCTGAGTGTCTGTGTCTATTCAGTGAAGGACATGCATGCAGATAATATTCCATTTGCTGTCCGATGGACAAAACAAATCTGAGATAAAAAGATTCAAATTGGAACAAGATATCTATAATTATAGTGCTTGAATTTGCTCATATAGAAGTGAGTCAGCATTTGTGTGACTTGTAAGGGTGCAGGATAACTTTCTGGTGTGAAAGCACATGACTGAAGAACACGTGTAAGCATGTCCAGAGCTTGGAGGTCTAACCTGCAGACTAGGTGCATAAGGAAATCCTAGAAAACTAACTTGTTTGCAGAAGTATGTGTCATAATGTTTTTATAACCTGCCATAAGGTCTACACTGTGGATTCCACAGCTCATGTTTAAACCAAAAAGGCTTTTCAGGCCTTTTGGAGTAGAATCTGTATAGGGATGGGAGCACAAGGTGAGGACTGGAGCACAGGGAGGTGGCCTGTAAATGCCTGGGTGTCTTTCTGTGTTTGGCCAGCACTGACTTTCAGACTGACACACCTGTGCTGATGTGAAGTGACTGTTGCTGGGGCCACTTCCAAGAGTGTTGGTGGCACAGACACCCTCCCTTGCATTCAGCATGTGCCTAGAACTGCAATCTACACTGGCATATATTCAGTAAGCCTGGCTTCTGGGCACTTCTGAGTAGCCTGTGAGCTTCCAGCTCATCTTCCTGGAAGATCGATAAACCTCCTCTGTAATCACTACCCTGTTTTCTGTGGTGATACAGTATTTTTTCTGCAGTGTGTTCATTTGAATGTCACTATCCAGGGTATCTGTGAAGCTATGAGCAGCTTCATTAGCAAGACTGGAATCTATATCTGGAAACAAAGGGAAAGGTTTCATCTGCATGCTGTGCTTGTAGAAATGTAGCAGTTAAAAGTAGAAGTATGTTCAGTTTTTTTGCTAAAATGATAATTCTGCTTAGTTGTCCAAGTGTTATGCCTATTATTTATTTGCTGAATCCAGCTACTTTGTCAGGTTTTTGTCAACAGTGCACCTGCAGGAAATGACAGTATGGAAGTTTTACTTCATGTTTAAGTAAACTCTGAGGCAGCACATTCATAGAGCATTATTGCACTAAACTCAGTTGATTACCATCCACATGCCTTACAGAAGCAAGTCATACCTGTAGTAATTGCCCAGATTAAACTGATTTTTCATTGCCTGTGAGCTTAAAAATGACCAAGTGGCCAGTAACAAGCTGAGGAGTCAGGCACTCCTGGGTTCTTATCCTTGCTTTGCCACTATCTGTTCTGTAATCTAGGGCAAGTTGTTTAAACTGTGTTCATTTTGAATGAATTTTAATTCATGTGAAACACTGGAATTGTACCAGGGTTGAATTTGACCCTTTGTGTCTCAGTTCCCACATCTGTAAGATGGGGAGAATATACCTTACCTACCTCGCAGGGTTGCTCTGAAGACTAGCAAATGTTTGTAAAGCACTTAAAAATGCAAAGACCCTCCCAGGTGCTAAGAAGAAATCTTCAGCAGAGAGAATGTTATATTTTCCCCTCATCTCACAGGGAGAGGAGCATGAACGTTTCCAGATTGTGAACTCTTGGGACAAACCCCTGTCATTGCCATACTCCTAGGATGTTCACATCCTGTGTCTTTTGGAGCTGATGGCTCCAAAAATTTCCACTGGCTCAAGTGGGGGGCAATCAAGACCCAGGCAGTATTGAACAGGCTGACTAAATGCTTAAGGGTCAGGAGTAAAGAGAAAACATACATGACTTACATATGCTTTTCTTCAGAAATTCTCACTGGTAACTTGTACTGAAGAGCATTGTAACACCCATGAGGCCTCCTTGTTCATTTAGCCATGGATTGTAATCCAGTTACTATGAAACAATGGAGCAGGATTTCCCATCAGTGTCTGTAAGATTATTATTATGTCTCTGTTGCCATTGGGAATTTTGAACTACGTCAAACTTCTTACCAGAGTAAAAAGACCTGAAGTAAATGAAGCTTTTAAGAAAAAATACGTAATCATTTGAGAATATAAAATTATATTGATCAAACAACTTTCTCTTTTTCCCTCCTGTTCTACAAAACCAACTACATGGAGTTAATCTTATGGTTGAGTGAAATCTGAACTCGGATCTTTTGACCACATATATGTACTCTGTCAAGAAGTCCTGAATAATCATTCTAGTAACCCACTCTGCCCATCAACTGGAAGGGCTGATACAAAAAGCACCACTGAGAAGAGGACCATGTTTTTAAGAGTTTTTCTAACTGGGAGCAGTAGCTGAGGGGAAAAAAAAAAGACTACATCAAAGGGTTTGAGTGGTTTGTTAATCAAGGCCTGTACCTTTAGAAATTCTCCCAATATCCAAGTATGTTCCTAGCTTCTGTTAGACACCTCTGAGTCAGGGCTGTATCACCAACACTCAAGATACAGCTGAGACTTTACTCTGTCAGATGAGATGTAAGATGGTAGTGTCACATGCACTGCAAGACACTGACCTCCATTCAAGACACTTAGTGTCTTGGAGCTGGGTGTGGAATTAAGTTAAATAATTTTCACATCTTGCTTAGACAGATGCTGCTTCATTCCACTGAATTCAATAATAAATTATTGACCAAGACAAAGGAAGCAGGCTTTTGCTTAAAGTTGCCTGGAAGGGAACACCACCAGCAGACTTCTGCTTTCAGGGCAATTGCTTCCTGCGCCGTACTCAGAACATGGAGGATTCTGAAGTAGGGCTTTGCTACTTCATGGGAATGCCTTAGGATTTGTGGTTGTAGCTGGGGGTTAATAGTTCAGAGAAACAGTTTATAGCAAGTCAATTCTGTCTGCTAGAGGTTCAAGCACGCTTTAGTAGGAGGTATCATGTTTAAGGGGCTATGCATGCAATGAACAAAAAGTGTGAATTTTGTGTGGTTCTGTTGGGAGGGTTTGAAAATTTACTCTTTGTACACTTTTGGATGCTGACTACTGTATATGTAATGACTATGCATTTTTAGCAAAAAAAAGGGTGTGATCTATAAATAAAGTTGATTCTGAGTTCATTTTTGCAGAAATGCATTTATAAAGGCTTTTCTCATTTCTTTGTATAATTTACTGTGACGCCTGTAGGATCAGAAATACGTTGAATGTAGTTCTCTTCAAACACAGGTGAGTTAGCATGAGTACAGGAACGTTCAGTTCTTATGTAGGGGCATAGGGGTGTTGGTACTTCTGAAAACAGTATACTAGCAAAAGTATCATTGCCTTTTCATTGTCTTTTATATTTTAAAGCAATAAAATGGCATTCTTTGCCATTTTAGTTCTCTGCTAACTAAATAATGATAGACATCCCCGTTACATTAAGATCTAATACATTAATATGTCTTAGAAGATTAGTGTTCAGCCTACAGTGCTCCTTGAAAAATCATGAAATTGGTAGGAATAGCAGTGTAAAGAATCAGCAAAATATTGACTGCAAAATGAAGAGGTCTATTTGGCATCAAGTAAAGTTTCCTATTTGGCATAGCAGGATGGCAAAATACTGTTTTCAGTCCAAGTCAGGCACTAAAAAGCACTCAGTGAACTGCAATTACATAAAGTATCTGCCTTAAGCCTTTTCTGTCGAAATTCAGCAGGACAGGATGTATCCCAACATAATTGCAGGTTCCCCCTGATAGGAACACAGTGGAAAACTGTAGGATCTTCTAGTTGAGGTGTGCAGAATTCCTTCCAAAATTCTAAAATTCTTGAGATTCTTATTCGCAGACTTTGTACATCCTATTTGAAATGTGGCAATGACTTAAAGGATTTGATGAAATCAGCAAAAACCTCCATTACCCTCTTAGAAGTAGATGCTTCAAGAGACTACATCCCACAAATAAATACTCCACAAGACTGCATCCTCCTGTTAACACTTAAGGGTTTTCATAATGTTATCAGTAAACTCTGGATCTGACTGCTGGACATGAACAGGCTGGAGGGAAACCTCACAAAACTGATGAAGCCAGTGAAGATGGCAAAACAGTGAGCAGAATGGTAAGCAACAAAAGTTACAGCTGCTAGGACAGGTAATTTATTGAGGTCAGTGCTTCAGCCTTCAGCTCTGGTGGATCCATAGTTACTCTGATAATCTACGGGAAATCTGAAGGCAATCTATATTTTGTTACCATGACATCACTTCTCTGACAAATGACCCTAAAACTCAGGACTGTATTTGAGGAGGAACAAAAAAACATCTGACACACAATTACCTTCAGATTTTATTCTCTCATCAGAGGATCACGTATGGCTAGCAGGATCTGCGAGTGGAGATGAAACACATTAAAAATTAAAGGTGGAAAAAACATAGAGTATTAAATCAGTATTAATGCTAAAGCTCAATCTTGGCTGCAGTGACAAGAGCCTTTGGGGCAGACACTACAGATGCACTTTCTGCATCAGAAACCCTTTGCCACTGCAAGGCAGATTTCTTATCAGGAATGGCACTACACTTCTGTTCTGGGGAGCTGGAAATACTTCTCGTGCTGGGGAGCACAGCCTTTGGGTACATGCTGCAGGCTGTACAGAAGCAAAATGAGAGACCATGTCACACAATCTTTTTGGAGAGTAAGCAATTTTATAGAGTTTTCTAATTTGAGTCTCTCCTGCCTCCAAGGTCTAATCCTTTCCTCTCCCTTCTGACTGATGAACATGAAAATATAGTTTTCTTTAATTTTTGGTGTTAAGTATACTTTTCAATATTATACTCTGTTTGCTAGAAAATGTCTGTTCTCTCTCACTCTCCTCTGCTGTCCTGAGAAACTGGGCAATGCCACATGTACAAGAAAAAAAATCCTTGGGGTTTTTTTCCCCCCTCTTTATATGCTGGTCTCTCCACATCCACAGTCCTGAGGCTATGGAATTCAATCACTGGCACTCACTAGTGTTCCAAAATCTCAGCTTTTCTTTTTAGCAGCACTTGGAAGGACAACTAGGAAATGTCAGTGAGGTGGATAACAAGCAGCAGTATCTGTAGCCCTCAGAAATAATACAAATAATGAGCAAAAGGTAAACAGGTCCCTGGGGCAGCTTCTCTGATACCTTTGTACTCACAGACATCATCTCTCATTATCCAAAATTGAGTGAAGCTCATAAGCACATGCTTAACTTTAATAGGACTGTATGTTTATCTTTGTTCATTGGTGGGGTGAACTTTTCCTTGTGTTTAAGTGTGCTATAGAAGCAGAGCCCTAATGAGCAGACAGTGCCAGGAAAATGTTGCCAGCAAGAGTCTGGCACAGCAGATCCTGCCATCCAGCCCTAAGGCAGTGTCCTACACTCCCAACTCACTTTCCCTCCTCAGCTGTAGCACTTTAAAGCACTCTCGGGGCATCATCTGAAAAATTTTAATACAAAACAAAGAGCAAAGTATATATACAGCCAGAAATGCACCAACTTAGTCATGAAATAAAGCTGCAGAGTTTCCATTTGTACCAATTACAACATCAAAACATTGTTTCTTGTAGTGTAGTAGAAAATCATAGCTTGAAGAGAAAGAGTTTGGAACAGTAAGTAACCAGAATCACTGAGCACTGAAAAATATATTCAATAGCCAATATAGTTAAAAAGAATATTTATGTCTGTAGAATATGGACTTAAAACTTAAAAAGAGAAGCCAAATATTCTGTTCTCTCTTCTGAGAACACCTTTGTCCCTAGCAATAGAGCAAGTTCCTTCAAGCTATAACTATTCTGCCCTAACAGAAGCATGTCATCTCTTCTATTCTAAAGTTCAGATATGCTTTGGACAATAAAAAAATAATTTGACTTAACTGTGTTCAGTAAAACACAGAGAACTGATATAGATTGAGAACATATACAAGAGTTGGAAACCTGCCCAAAATTCAGGTTAAATGAATATTATTTCAAGTCCCAGCTAGCTTAGCACTTGGCAGACCTATCACCTCAGAGGGAATATACAGTGTATCTTCAGATCTGCTTCTCCTGGCATGACCATTATTCCAAAGAATATAGTGAATTGATATAATGAATGGTAAACAGTAGATACCTCAATTGCAGTTAATCTGTGATGAGTATATTCTTGTATTCAGATATAAGGCTGAATTACATACATGAAAAAGTTGGTGGTGCTCTACATACATCACAGAGTTGAAAAGAGTTTAAAAGTTGTATTGATTTTGACTTTGCTGGCAGATTCTTACATGGGTTTGCACAGAGCAAATGAACTGGTGGACTTACAAATATTACCAAGTGAAGTAATCACTGCTTTCTCTTCCAAAAGTCACAGTGACTCCAGGCAGAGCTACTGAAGACCCACAGTGAATCTGATCTGGCCCTCTTCCCTTTACAGCAGTGGTAGCTTGAAGTGCAAGTCCTCTGTGGAAAGTGCTAGATGTTCACCTAGCAGTTTCCAACACACTTCATTGCTGCGTTTAAATAACCCCAAGGAATGTTATTCATTAGCCAAATATGCACATAGAGCTAATAAATAATTATGATTTTCAGGCTCTGGAACTGTCATGATTTCTAATTTCAGTGTCAGGGCAACACTGCCAGGTATGTCCTAGACATGAGTGACTTCCAACTTATTACTCAACACTCTTTGTTCCAAAAGCCATTTCAGTCCCCCACTAGCTCATGAAGAAACAATCTGCAGCAAACAGGCTGGTAAATGAAGTCTCTAAGGTGACAACTTCCCTTGTGCACTATAATAGGTCAGCAGCAGTGCAGTTCCTTTCACAAGTGATTCCTGAGCTCAATTCACAAACAAGCACCAGACTCAGTTCTCTTCCTTTGGCATTTTGCCTGGAAGGCTCAAACAGGCTGGAGAATAATTCTGACTTGTGAAAAGCTCTTTTCCCCTCCTATTCTCCAATCACATCCGTGTGTGCAGTACTGGCACAGAGGAGGCAGCAGGAATGCAGGGTGGCACAGCACATCTCTGTGCTGCACCAGCCCATCCGTGGCACGGAGCCACATGATCCCACCAGGGCAGCTCCCACACGAGTCAGAGCAGCCTGAGAAGCTGGCAGTGACAGCCCTGCCTGCCTGCCGGGCCAAGTGAACCTCAGAATAAAGAGATTCAGACCTGCTGCTCAGAAGAAAGTTTTGCAGCATTAGTCTGTGCCCAGCAAACCCATGGAGGACACTGAGGTCAACCAGCAGGAGTTTCCTAGACAAGATTTGGTGTTACTCAGTTTTAAGAAAACAAACCTTCATTTTCTAACTCAGCCATCAATGATAAATGATACAGAGAATAGAAATTTTTAGTTTCCCCGAAGTTGCTGGATAGAGCTTAAAGACTAAATGACAAAAAAAAAAAAGATAAATGGATGTAAAAATATGACCACAGGAGGATAAAGGTGGCTGGAACCAGTGGACAAACAGATAAAAAGGACTAGAGTGGTTTTTTGCAAGTCATTTAACAACGAAGTAACAGCACATGCCCAAAGGAAAAGTTCAAGGAAAAGTCACCTTTAATATCAAAGCATTCAGTGAATGTAACCACTAAAGCCCCCTTTTATGACTCTCCAGGACCAAAAAAGGACTTCCAGTGAGAAGTGGATACATACAAATTAGTTCTAGGAAAGTAATGTTTATGTATTAAATAAAAACCACGTTTTAATGAATATGTATGATTATGATGGATAAATACCTTGTTGTAAAGCCTCACAACACACACGGAATATAAAAAATATATATCCTCTATGTGTCCTGCACAAGTAAAGAATGCCTGCTTTCTAATGCTTTACATGTTTTAGAAAGTTTATTCCAGCCAATTTCAGGATCTTCTGCGCTCTGAGGTCTGAGTTGGATCGAATCCTCAATTTCAGTTTGAAATGAACAAGGCAAACCAAATTATTCGCATCTATTGAAAAAGTAAGGGATAATTCAGCTTGCTTTACTCTGTCCCAGCCCGGGCCCAGGGACGGCGGGAGCAGAGCGGCGTGTGCGGGGATGCAGCCGCTGCAGGGGGCTGCGGTAGCTCCGGGGCCGCCAGGAGGAGCCGCAGGAGCGCGGCCGGGGCGGGCACGGCCCCGTTCTCTGCATTTCTCATCTGCAGCGCACAGGAGGGAGCACAGGAGCCCCCGGCAGGCGCCTCCGCCCCGCTCGCTCCTGCACAGCTGGGCCTGGGCCCCGCTACTGTCCCCGGGGCTGCTTTGGGAGGGATGCCCCATCCATGGAACACTCTCAGGGAGAAGCTGGCACAGAGACCTGGCCGGCTGGCAAAAATAATGCCTTAGAGGCAGCTGCTTGCTGATACTATCCAACAGGAAAAAACCCAAAACTCTTTTGAAGGGGATGACGCCACTCTCTAAGACATTCCTGGAATTTAAACTGAACATAAGTCAGTCGGAGTGAGAGTATGCAGTTTGCCATGTTGGCTTTTTATTTAAACATATAGACTAAAATAAGTTCATTTGATCTGTTTCCCTTGTCACATGCATACCACAGCAAATGCAGATTAACATACCTATTAGACTTCTGTAGTAGTTTAAAATCAGCGTGACAAGCATGCAAAGAGAAACAAAACAGGCAAGCAGTAAAAAAGAAAATCTGAAAGGATCTTCCTATGCAGGACTGCACCTTTCAAAGGTGAGCAGTTGAAAGTCATCAGTTCAGAAACGGCTCCTTCCTGGCCCAGACCCAGTGAGATGGATGAGCGCTGGTAAAGCCACGAGGCACACACCTGGCTGGCACAATGCCATGACCACCCTGCCACAGCCAGCATGTTGCCTACTGGATGGGGACAACTCTTTTACTCTGTTACTCAGGTATCAGACTGACCCATGTTCATTGAACCTGCTTACCATATTCCCAGCTGATGTCAAACAATGCACATATATTTCATGCTACAGTTTTCAACACCTTAGGCATTAAAATGTACTTTCCAAACTGCTGCAGTCCCCTTCTTGGCTCTAACATTGCAGTGTTAACTGGAGGATTGCAGCAGTGCTATGATTCAATCCCTGGTGGTAGTTTATTGCAGGAGCTGTTGGACTGGCTATGCTGTTTGTAGGGCAGAGCTGACATTCACAGTCTCAGTGACAGACACAGACACCAGCTCCCAGCTTGCCATGACCTTCAAGCTCTCCTGGGGAACTCCCATTCATTTTGGCCAGTGACACTTCATTCCCAACCTATGCCAAAGATTACACAGCACCTTCCAGACAGCTGTGCTTTCCTGTCCACTGGTCATCTTTCAAATAAGTCTCTTCTGGGCACAGCCACAATCCAGAGCTGCTGTCTGAGGCTGTTAGATGATCTCCACAGCCCTTTTCAAAGTTGGGATATAAGGAAGCCTGATCCACTCCTTTCTTATTCAACACCAGCACATGGAAAACATTTCACAGTATGACTTCCTGTGCAAGCTGCCCAGGGATCCCTACTTCTTGTGTTGGCACAAGCTGTGAACGTCAGCAGCCTTATTGTATGGATGCAGAATCTCATCAGTGTTTCCAACTCTCTTTACTACTTCTTTCCTTTCATTTATTTCTTCCCACTTTCTGACCCAATTTCACTATCTCATCTGTTTCCCTTTACAAATTTCAGGCCTGAAGGCGAATTTCTTCAGATCTGACTCCTTCTATGCAAGTGGAACACTGACAACTGCCTTGAATGTGGGTGGAAACTCTCTGAGAAGAGCCAAGGTGGAGCAGCCAGTGAGGCTGCAGACAGGGCACTGCTCCCTGTGTCAGTGCCACACTGCTGCCCTGCCTGAGGCTCCTGTAGCTCTGTGTAGCTCCATGAGCTGTGCCACACAGGCAGGACATACAAGTGACTTCCCTACTGCCTGTGGCCTTTCAGTGGTCAGTCTTCCCTTCCTGTCTTATACAGTTGGTTGTATTAGCACTAAAGAGTAAATAACTCTACATCCCACTTGAAATATGGTTGAAATGTGGCAACATGAAATCATGCTTGTACATTCAGTTAAATCCAGTAATAACATATTTTATTCTGACATGCCATTGAAAACCAAATGCATTTATTTCCTCATACAGCCCAGGTATAGGTAAAGCTTTTCTGGATGTTTCAGACACATTATATAAACTAAGTCAACACACAATCTGTCTAGATACAAAATACCCTTTGAGAATGAAATTCTGGTCTCTGAGGGATTTGCTCTGGCAATAGTAAGATTTACCGGTTTTGTCATTAGATTTTATTCTTAGGATATCAGTCATCATTTCTTTGTCAAGAGATTTTACATATCTCAACATGACTGATCGACTTGCAAGTCCAATCAATGAGAACTCAGAGGCTTCAGCATCTTTTCTGGTAATAACTGCTGGGATTTACTCTCAGGAGTATAAGAAATGTTCTGCAGTACAAGCCCCATCTTTTATGCTCAATGTCAAATGTAACAGGTTTCTAATAATAGAACCACCACAACCTGTCCAGCAATTCCAGTCCTGGATTTGCCACAGGACATATCTCCTTAGGTTATAGCTAATGCAGTAAACAGTGACTCTTCCTAGTGACATGGTAAAAATAGAAAGGCTTCACATGACAGGGAGTTTTCTCATCTACAACACTCTTCAGAAGGTTTTAGCAAGGGGACTTTCAGTGATATGTTTACAATTCCTCTTACACAAATTACAAAAGAACTCTGGGGGTTTCATATGGCTCTTTATAGGTAGGAAGTACAACCATCTCCAGGGTATACAGATGCTAAATCTTTAATTTCAGACCTCACTTATAATTATATATGCAAAGATTTTTATTTTATGATGGGAACATAATAGAAGAAATAGAAATGTAATGGGGGAAATAAAACTTTCCACATTATCCCTTAATTGAAAGAATTTTCTTGAAAATTCTCACATTCCCTTAATTAGTTCCATGAAGAGACCAAGTTGCAAAAGTATTAGTTGCTTTGGGACTAGCTGTCAACAAAATAAAATACCATAGTTGTAAGCTGTTGCTCAGCTTTGACTACTGGGGGCAGTAATTCTCTGGTCCAGCTGGTGTTACAGTGCAGTGCTCTCACCAATGCTCAGTTAAGAGTTACTTTAAGCCTCCAGAGAATTCATGTGACACCCACAGACTTAACAGGAAGGACAAAAATGATGCAGAGGAGCCAGGCTTCAGGGGTCTCTGAGCTAGAATGCAAAACCTTCACGGACCCATAGCCTGCAGCTGCACAGCCACAGCTCCCCTGGGGTCCCAGCCTCATGCTCCCTGCTGTGCAGTGCCACCATCCCAGCCTTGCACCCTCGGCCCCACCAGAGTCAGCTGAGGCAGGGAGACAGGTTACACTCAGCATGCCACAGCACAGCCCACAGGCAGGAGCAGGGCTGGACAGTTACGAACTCAGGACTGAAAACTCTGATCAGACACCCAAGGACAGGCAGCTATAAATTAAACCTGCAGAGAGTTTTACATCTGCACTGCCTGCACATCCTGGGCCAGGAGAACAGCTTGTTTCCTGTGAGCACATGGCCAGGGACAGCCTGCAGGACACCCCAGGCTGAGGGACACCTCAGCCTCAGCTAGGCAGTGGCTCACTGCACTCATTTCCCAAGGCCAGGGACACTCTCCCATTAACCCAAAGTCTGGTTCCTGGGCTGCGCTGGGTTTTGTGGCTGCTGCTGTGGTGAACACAGCAGAGCAGTGAGTGGAACAGAGAAATGCTGCTTCCTCCAAAAATGCACACATCCATGGCACTTGCTCACAGTGTTTCTGTACATATTGCAATGTCTGCACTTAGTTTTGTCCACACACGGATGGACATAATGCTGTACTTTACAAGCATCAGCTACATACACTAGATTTGATGCAGTACTTGCTGCTTGGTCATTCTTTCTCTTTTCATCTGCCAGAGCCTATGTGATATTTAATTCCTTAACTTTTGGAGTATTCATCACAATATCACTTGATGGATTCTTACCTCTTGCTGACAGCTGCCTGTTCTTTACAGCTTTTACATAAGATGTGTAGATGCAGAAATCTGCTGCAGCCCATCCATCTCTGAGTTTCAAGACAGTCTTCTCTGCTTTTGCAGCAGCTAACATTCAAAATTTTCTTTGAAAATCTTTCATCTGAAAATACATGTTTTAAAGGTTACAGGTCATTTAGCACTCTGCAGTCCAGAATTTCTTTCCAGATGTCAGAAACTACTGTGCTTTAATTATACATTCCTTTGAAAGGCCTTTCACACTACGAATCCTTTTTTGTTTTATGAAAGTCATTTTATTGGCAAAACATATGACTAACAAAAGGGATATGACTCTATTCTTACCGTAATATGAATTATTACAACACTGTTTACAGCTGAGCTTTAAAAACAATTTTCAGGCAGCTCTGGTTTTGATGACTAAAGCTTAAACCTCTTAGGGTTTTTTTACTCACTTTTTTAAAGCCAGAAGCAGTGAATTTATAATTCCTGATGCCATTTTTGTCAAGCTGGGCATCTGTAGGTCAGGCACCTACACTAGAACTATTTATGCTTGTGTTCTCTAACAGAAACACATAAAACTGTAAGAAGATGTTAGAAAATTGTGACACACTGTTTAATTCACAAACTGAGATAAAGTGAGAGCAGTTTTCCTCAGCCTGCACATAGCTTAAAGCTTGCTCCTTGCCTTAGCCCCAAACAAGAATTTGTTGCCTGAAACATTGTCTGTGCTCTAGCTGGCTCAATGAAAACTCATTTGTGCTGAAGAGCCGTGCCTCACATGATGCTTTCAGCAGGACTCTGCACAGACATTACCTGCTGGGGCTCCATACAGCCCTGGCTATTCAACTGGCAGGCAGGTCTCAAGAGCTCTTTACTCCTGCCAGACACAAACCATTATAGAGCAGCATTCTCCGAGAGACAGATCTGCTTGTGGGACGTATAAATACTGGTTTTCCTTCCATTGATGTCAATAGGAGCAAGGATGGAGGTATGATGTTATGAGATGCTAAGTTCTTAAAATATGTTCTGAATGATTTCTATTTTTAAGAGCTGTTTTGCTTTGGAGGATGAAAGGCCTGTTCACTTAATATGAGGAACAAGGTCTGTCTCAGAGATGTGGAAGAACATCTATTCATCCAAAAGCTTAGCTATTTCAGGAATAATCTGTAAATTATTTTTAGAGTTTGTTTAAGTGTTGTTAACTATACCTGGCAGATTTCTGGCAAATGCGTTATTGTTCCTTTAGACTTCTCCATTCCTGCAAGGAAACTTTTTGGGAGATGGGAACTTGTCATTTCTCCTGTTGACACTGTTCTACTTTGTATAAATAATTACACATTCACTGGGACTGGTGCTAACACCTCCACCCTCCCCAGGAGGGTTACTGAACCATCAGACTAGAGCATTGTTTTTCCCTCACCAGCTGGCTCCATGAATATTTAAGTATTTTTTACAAAGTGGGACTGTTCCAGTGAAAGGGGCTGATGGTCAGGTCACTGCTGTGAGGCAGAAACCTGAATTTGCAGAGCAGAGGAGAATTCCTCTCAAACACAGGTAGGAGTTAGATTTTGTAAGGCATGCACTGACTTCTTCAGGAACACTAATGCAATCCTAACTTTCTCTGTGGGAGTTACACATCAATTTGTGTAACTGTTTTGACAACCACTTCCATTAAAAATCCTTCTTTAGCATTAAATGAAATAGTTTGCACCAAATGAAATTGAATTTGGAAACTTAAGTTCATTTAGAAATATGAAAAATCATATTCAGCTCCTGTGTACTGAGATTTTTTTTCTTGTCCAAGTATTCAGTCAATTATTAGCTCATCCTAAATTAGAAAGTCTTCTAATAATATCTTGTTTACCAGTATGGGCTCCACAAATTCTATGCCTTTTATCTTAGTCTAATCAAAGGTCAGATCGATAATTTCTGCTTTCTGCTTTAAAAACTGCTAATTTTCTGAAGTATACCTTGTTGTCATAGAGTGAAGGGTTTCTGTGAAAGGCAGGGTAACTTGAGAATCCACAGCCAGGAAAAACTTCATTTTCCTTAACTGAAAAACTTTCAGTTTAACAAATAGACTTATTTTAAGGGTAGTTCAAATACCAAACTAAATCAAAACAGATAAACTGGGATTAGGAGTGGAACAGACTGCTAAACTATCCAAAATCAAATGGCAGATTTAACCCCTGATTCTTGCATTAATACAAAGTAGCTGAAGAATTTGGAAATGGAGTGAAAATTATCACAATAATCTTTGAAGATGAGGATGCAGTAAAAGCAAAAGTCCTGTTGTGTTTGGATCACACCTCTGATCACTTTGTTACAGTGAAAACGTTTTGGGTCTAAGTCTTGCATTAGACTTCAACTGGAAACGGATGCTGGGGTCTTATTCTGCATTACAGAAAATGTAAAACAGGTAAAAATTCAGACAATAACAATCCAGGGCAGATCAGAAACACAGTAGACTGAGGTCAGAAACTACTTAGTTGAATTAGATGCACTGGACTTACATTAAAAGGAGATAATTGAATAAGGGTATTTAAGAAGAGACTTCAGTGTTCATAATGACAGAAAATGATTAAGGAATCCACAGAGTCTCACTTTTACCTGGGTAAAACCTGTAACCATGAGATGGGTGATAACCAAGAGACAGGCCAGCTAACATTTTAGAGTGGTGTCAAGGCAGAGAGAAGTGTCAGCAGGGTTTAAGTTCCTAAGAGCCCAGAGCTTTGAAAACTTAGCTGGAAAGCTAACTCCAGAGATGTTGTACTGGATAGACAGTATAATAATCATGACCTATTGGTTGCACTTAGGCTCCATATGAACGAGTTCTTCTCATGCCCTTTCAAGAATCTATATACCTCACATCACATATCTACATCTGCTCCTATTTACAGCAGGAATTCCTTGCTATTTGACACGGCACAGGATAATTATTATCAGTGCACTGCAGTACATCTGGAAAGATGAAGGAATGCTGGCTCAGCATACCTCAGGCAAAGCACTGCACCTCTTAAAGAAGGATGGATTACATAAAACAGCACAAGAGCTGCATCAGCCTTTCATGCATGCTGCAAGCCAGGCATAACTGCTTTGAAGTGGAAGAGTTACAGCAGTACAGGTCTTCAACGGCAAAACAGGTAACAACAGAAATTTAAGTAAATACTCACCAATCCTTGAAAATTCTCTGATTCCCTATTCAAAGATGCTTCTCATCCACCAGAAAGTGTTATATAGTAGAGGGAGGCAGTCTTCATTCCTTTTCTGCTGGGATTAAAATGAAATTTGGCTGTTATCTCCAGAATAAGCCCAAAGACCAGGCTTAGATTCTGGAAAGACTTTTCTCATCTCAAAGTACCCTTTCAGTAAGTCAGTAGAAGGATTTAAACATAAAGACTCTTTCAAAACAGTTGCCCTGTGCTCAAGTGTCCATGTCCAAACTGAAGTCAAGTATAGTTTAGGAACATTGAAATTAAATTACAATATTACTTACTCAGTCTGGCCTTTACTTTGTTTGGTGGATACGAGAAATTTCCTCAGAGACTCTTCAAGCAAAAACAGTCTGAGGCTCTTGAAAGGATTAAAACAAGCAACTCCTGGAATAAAGAAAGGATCAACTGCTGCTTGATTCTGGCACTGCACTTTTGACTCCTAATGTACTAAATGACTGCTGTGGAGTTAGAACTGAATACAAGTTTCAGGCATTTTTATACCAAGTATATATCTAATTTAGGCATATAATGCTGTTTCCATATTTCTTTTCCAGTGTTTAGCTTACTTTTCTGATACATTATGTAACTAAAATTACTACTATCTAGAAGTCTCTGGTCCCAGCTCCTAAAATTTCCATGTATGCTCCTTCCATTTTTTTATAACTTTTCCCCTTAATGCTTTAACATTTTAATAAACTGTAATATTTTTTCCATAGCAAGAAGCATTTATCTAGTAGTCAGATGTGTTCTTTGCAATACCATGCTGAGACTGATATTGACAGTGACATTTCTTTGCATATTAAAAAACAAGGATTCTGAGAAAATCATTACCCAGCAACATAATAGATCACAGATGTGTTTAAAAAACATAATATTAGGCTAAACTCTGAATTCTGGTCTGGAAGGCATGTGTGCATCTCCCAGGGCAGTAATTCAGCACTTAGAAAAAGTAAACTCACTATTGTAATGCACATGGCAAATAGCTGAGTTCCAGCCACCAGTGAAATAATTTGGCCCCAGTTTTGCATTCCATGACCCCTGTACTCTGATGGGAAGTAGGCCATGGGGACTGTCTGTAATTCCTGCAGTCAGAACTGCCCAGCCCTGGTACAATTTATTGTTGCACAGAAACATCAGTGATGCAACACCCACTTTCTTGTCAGGGACTCTGTGCTGAATAAGGACAACTGAGAGCATAGCATGAACAGCAGGAGGAACCCAGAAAACCTTTCTGTACCATCAATATGATGCTGCACCTGGCAGAAAATGATTGTATCAAGATATTCCCTCACAATTACTTCAGCTCTCTTGGCTTGGCCTAATCTGCCTGTTAAAGAAAGGGTATTCTCTCTGTTCTGAATTTTCATCTTTGAGGAACGAAGTCCTTCAAATGTAGGCTCCCTCAGTTTATCATTCAGATGTAGCTGTTGAGCTGCTCATTGAAGTTAGGGACTCCTTTTCAAGCAAAAAAAAAAAAAACACAAGTGCAAGAATTATTACAGCTGATGGAAATTTGATTGTATTCTCCCATCTCTTGTTGCACAGGCTGTCATATCATTTGCACATTTTGTGGAGTGCTTTTTCCTCATTGTCCCCTTTATGGTAATTTGGAAGCAGATAGTGAGTTTTCTTATCAGTAAAAGTAGGAAACCAGAATTTTAGTTGGCTGAACAACACTTTTCTTCCTAAGAGCATTTGCAGTAAATAAATTAGATCCAACTGTTCTCCTTTTTATGTCCAGCCCTATAAATAATGTAGAGGGAAAGTCAGGAAAAGTAATGAGAGCATTGGCAGGAAACAGTTTCTCACAGGGCTTAGTTCTGATTTCAAATCTGTGTTGCCAATAACAGCAAACTAATTCCACGTGAAACTGCACTGTGCAACCCAGGTATCACCTGTGCAATAGAGTATGACACCATAGCACATCTGATTCTCTTTAGAAACATCTCTATCCTGCAACTACAGTGTTCAGAAGACAGGAAAGAACAAAAATAGGGGGAGGGAACTAGAAGCTAGATGCCCTAATACAAACCTACTTATTTATAGACTATGCAAAAGTCTTTCTTGGGTGCCAGAGAATTAAAGCACACACACAAAAAATAGTTTTCTTCTTTGCTTGAGGTTCCAATTTTGGTTTTGACAGCATTCGTGCTGAAAGCACATGCTCATCCTGAAAGAGACTTCTCTGGAGCACCCTTGATACCTTTTGCAACTTTTCTTTCCCTACTTCTGCACGAAGAGCACCTGACAGCCTCTCACTGTACACACTCCTGAGGACATTCCCATGTGCCTTTACCCTGTGCCTCCAGTGCCACTTGCAGCCAGCTCCAAGGGAGGGTGGCTGTGACCATCACCAGTTTGTTAGCATCAGCTGTGTCATGTAACTGCACTGGCTCCACACTCTCTTCATTCAGGTCAGAGCTGAGTTGAACAGTGTCTAGTGGAGGTGGTGCTTTTGGAAGGGAAAGGATGCTATTGTACATAGATGTTCAAAATATCAGCTGTTTTCATGTCTCAATCTGTAAATCAGACTCTGATCTAAATCTCCAGAAATTTATTCACATACAGACATAAGTGACTCTTGTCATTAAACAAGAACAATGGCTCCAAGGATGATTTATATACCTATATATCTCCCACTAAAGTAATTCTATTTTGTACCAAGAAACAGAAAGTCTATTTTTTCCATTTTAGTGACACAATTTTCTAGCTGCTCTCCTATTTCCTTCACAAGAACAACAAAATTAATGATCTCAGGTTTATCTCTCACATCCACCAAAGCTAAGGGAATCTGCTTTGTAATTATGTTTCATAATATTATCCACTTGAAGATTTGCTGATTTAGATTACATCAAGACTGGCTAGCTGATCTATCTTAGCTTTTACAGCCATCTAGATAAGAATAGCACCCTGTGACCCTTGCTGATGCCCTGCCCTGGAGCTCAGAAGCTGACCTGCAGAGACTGAGGTGCCTTGCTCCTCTCCTCTCCTCTCTGTCTGCTGCTGAAGATTTGGCCATGGGGCTGCCTGATTCACAGGTACCTGCTGGCACTACAGGGGCTCTGCCGTTGTTTATTTTCGGGCCCTCTACTCCAGACACGATGCTCCTGTTCCTTTTACATGTTGAGTATTTGTCTCGGACTATTATGTTTAAAATGCACTGTTAGGGACATAGCACTTGCTTAAAAATGGTTTTTTTAGAATTCATTCTTCTGATTGGTACTTTAGCCATTTCTACACCTGCTGTGTGGTCATTCTAAGTGCCTGCTCTTGGTCAACAGACCCTGGGAGGCTTCACTGGAATTGTTGAAACAATCTTATACTATGAAGGAGTATCTGCTCACATTGTCAATATTTCAAGAATCCTGTTTGATATTTATTAGATCTCTTTGGTTACAGGAATGTTTGCAATTTAGCAGTCGTTACCGAATTTATAATTTTTATATTATGATGCAAAACAGTTCAAGCAATGATAAACCAGCACCATTCTCCTTAATATTTTCTTATGCTGGCAAATAAGCAACTGACTTTGAACAATAGAAGGTAAAACATTTTAAAAAAATAATTATTGGATATCAGTTTGTATTCCTATAAAGAGAAGAGGCAAGTAGAAACTGATATTAGAATTATCCAAACTGACAAATGGAAACACCAGAAGATAATTTAGAAAAGCCATACTGAAAAACTCTACTGCTTTTATGATTGATGCCTCATGGCCGGTCTCTGCTAAATGCTAAAATGAAATATGAAGTTTTGAACTGTATTAAATATGACATTACTTGAGGTAAAACTAGCAAAGAGACAAAAAAAAAAAGTTAAGAATGTCAGCTTAGTTTCTAATAATTTCCTAAATTCTTAAGGTGTGGGAATACTGTCAGTACTACATTTACATTTGATATCTCAGCATCAGAAGAACCAGGGGAGGGGAGGTCTATGGCTCATCACAGACATTTTCTATATAAAGCCAGAAACTATATTGCCATTTGATAAATGAGCCAAGAGCAAAGCTTAACAGACAAAAAGAGAGAAGAGGGGAATTTTCAGCCTGGAGGCTCTGCAAGTTTTCCAGTAACAATTCTTGTGTGTGGATTTTTATTTCTAAGAAGTAGCAGATTCAATTAAAGGTGCCATATGATTAACTCTTTGTCTTACAGATCTAAGCAAATTTGGGAATCCTAGGAGCTGGCTGGGCACATCAGTTTGCAGGAGTCATTTTAGGTGCTTAGATTATCAAGAAAATAGGGATAAATGCTCTCTATTGCATGTTTTCCAATGCTATTGTGAAAAGGGAAAACTTGCAATTGCAGGAAATACCAAAGTTCTTTTGGAAGTGGAAACATCAAGACCTTGGCACTTCAGACTGCACTGAAAGAGTTGGGGTTGTTTAGCCTGGAGAAGGCTCAGGAGAAGCCTTACTGCAGCCTTTCAAAAAGTGAAGGGGACCTTACAAGATGGGGGAAACTTTTTAATAGGGTCTGTAGCAATAGGACAAGAAGTAATGGCTTTGAACTAAAAGGGTGTAAACTCATATAAGATATAAGGAAAGAATTTTTTTATTATGAGGGTGGCAACACCAAGAGAAATGGTGGATGCCCCATCCCTGAAAACATTTGAGGTCAGATTGGATAGGGCTCTGAACAACCTGATCTAGTTCTTCCTCATTGCAGGGGTGTTGGATTAGATGACCTTTAAAGGTCCCTGCTAACTCAAACCATTCTATGATTCAAATGAAATAAAGAGTGTTTATTTGTTGTCATCTTATTGCAAAAGTCCCATACCTTCTCAGTGATTTCTCATGGGCAGCTCCTCACAGCCAACAAACTCCACCTCTGGCCCAGCTCACCCACCATTTTGTAGCACTCATCTTCTTATTGGACACAACTGTGTCTTATTGGACACAGCTGCCCTATTAAGGGCAGGCCTGTTCCTAATCTTTGGTGATTAGTACAGCTGCAACTCCTCGGGTATGAGATTACCTTCTGCACTATTCTCTTACATTCTATCCCTCCACATTTATTGATAGTATCTCTGTAAATTTAAATTAATTTCACAGTGTCAGCTGAACAGGACCTGTACAGAAACACCAAGAGAGCACTGAAAGGTCTTTTGCCATAGTACAAAATGCCAAGGTATTTTGTCCAGGTGACTCTTCACAGAGAAAAGAAGATTTGGTGAGAAGCCTGAAAGCTGGAGCATAAGCTAAGCTTCATATTCAGTCAGGTCATCAGCCTACTTTGGCTGCTGTACAGCAACATTATGATTATCTTTGTCCCAGGGAAGATGTCAGGGAGAATATATATGTGGGATACATGAGGCACAGGAGGGTTGCACCAACATTTACACAGTTTTTCAAAGCACATCTCAGGGACAGTCTGTCACACAGGGTTACATTTCAGGAAGAGGTTTCCACTTTCCACTTCAGTAGCTGTCTCATTTTCAGGCAGACAAGGTCTCACTTGCCAGACATTCATTAGGAAATTTGTCTCTTGTCAGCTCTGTGTACAAAATATCTTTCTTCAATGACTGATAGGGAGAAGCCCTCACCCCTGGATCACCAGCATCACTAGCTGAGCCCAGCATTGCTGGCAGCAGCTGGTGGGGGAAGAGGGGTCCCTCAGGCTGGCTTTCCTGCCAGACTGCTGCAGGAGGCAATGACACCCTGTGACACCAGGCATTTTTTATAATTCCTATGGCACTAGCTCTGTAGTTCATACATTAAATGTCTGTCACTAAAGATTCACCATTCCAAGCCTGAAGATCTGTCACCTCAGGGACACATGACAGAAAATAGTTTTTGTTCTACCTTCAAAAAGAAACTACTGTAGAAAACTTTTGCTGCAATGTCAACTGTCCAAAGTTAGACAGCTTTTGTCCACATTAAGAAAGACACTTTGCTTATGCAACTCCATACTATTTTTGTCACATAACCTATGCATCATTTATGTAAAGAATACATACACAAGGCAGCATAATTAAGATTGTATGAGATTGTAAATATGCCATCTTTTGGGTTTGAGCTTAAAACCTTTCTAGCTGAATTTATATCCACTACCTACAAACAATTTCTAACTGTGCATTCCATAGTTTTATCCCAAAAAGACAGGGACTCTAACAGATGCTGATTGAGCAGCTTCCTGGCTTCAAAAATGAAATATCATCGGTATATGAAAGGGTTTATTTTATTTGGTTCCCTGCAAGAGTAGAGGACTGGGCTTGGTGAAGAAGAAAGGTCACTCCTGTTTCTGTGTTCCTAACAGATCATAATTTAGCTGAAGATTAATGTCAATGCTAACAGGTTTATTTATGGGTAACTACTTACTGGCCTTTTACTTTTCTGTTCCTTCTGCAGCCATTGATGGAAACCAGCCAGACATCTCTGGGTTAGTTCGTGGGTGAATTCTCTCTAGCAACATCATTTACATTTGGTAAATGCAGTTTAATTTGAGAGCCTTGTTTATAGTCTGTCATTTACTACTTGTGGTGTTCGTAATCTATTTAATAGTGGGCACTAAAGAAGTACTTGAGCACAGCAGATTGAGGGTGTTTGGGGAATACACATTTAGGGTGTGTTTCTGGACAGGCAGTGCAAGGGAGTGATGCTGCTGTTTTCCTGATTGGCAAAGGTGCAGGAGCTTGGCTGCACGGGCTGCATGGGCTGGGAGCTTTTCCAGCAGCCTGTTCATCACCTCAATTTGCTCAACAGGCCTGAATTGCCCTGTTGCTGCACAGATCTGTAGATATGCTTGGGTGGCAAGGCAGAACCTGTCAAGGTGTTAACTGTTTAGAAGTTTAAAACTACCTTTAGATGAGGCAAAATCTGCAGCAACCACATTTAAAAGGAGTCCTGGAACATGCAATCCATGAGATCTAACAGCCTTTGTTGGTGGTTTTGCCTGGAGCACAGCTCTTCAGTGGATATTAGGCCTGAAATATTCTTCTTATAAAATAGAGGGTCTTCTCTAGACTAAAAAACATTGACAGAAAGGAGCAGCAAGGAACTCATGTGTCTGTGCTGTGAGGATTACATAACTTTCTGTCATACACATTGACTTCCAGATGTAACAATTTTTATTATCATTATATTATACCTAATGTAATATAATATATTATACCATTATTATGCCTTCATGACTACACCCAATATACCTAGTGGCACCAGTTAAACTTCTAGCTGCTAACCAGCTTCTCATTGGTCATGGTGTAAGTAAATGTCTCCCTTTTGGCTTTCTTACTTTCCATTTCTGTCACTTAAAATCAGTTCAAAACCCAGCTGCACACACAGTCTCTGTTCTCACAATGTTATGATCTCTGTCTC
Source organism: Molothrus aeneus (assembly GCF_037042795.1). Lineage (NCBI taxonomy): Eukaryota > Metazoa > Chordata > Aves > Passeriformes > Icteridae > Molothrus > Molothrus aeneus. Next base: position 11,247,488 of record NC_089655.1, on the reverse strand, counting down.
CACAGCCCCCCTCTTGTGAGCTGGACTCCCTGCCCCAACCCTCCACCAAATCTTGCCTAGATGTGTCCTGGTCCTTCCTCCAGTCCCACTGGGGGGATGTGGCAGCCTCTCCTCAGGGCTGCAGGCCAGGCCCTCACACCTGGCTGCCAACACAGCAACCTGCACTCCTAAAACCCCGGGCCTTGCCAAACCCACGCACCCCCCAGCCTCTGCTGTTCCTTGTCCTCCAGTGCCTCTGTGCACACAGGAACTCTGCTGGCATCTCTTACTCACCAGCTTCTTGCAGGCTACCTCCAAAGGTCTGGGACATTCCAACAGCTGCACCTCCTCTCCCACAAAATCCCTCCTGGAAATGTAACAAGCATGAATCCAGCTTAGTCTACTGCCTCCACCCAGCACTGTGGAAAGCAGAGTACAGGTATCATGACTGCTGAACTGCAGCATCCACTTTCTGTTTAATCCTCACAACATCCTCTCTAATCAAGAGCACTTCTTTGAAGTTTTGGTAGTGAGACCACTCTTCTTTGTATTTTGCAGGAATAGGAATGTTAAGTGCTCAATAATCAAACTAAAAATAAGAGAATAGGTTTATATTCTGCCTTATATGCAGGAAAATTTCTGTTTAGTTCCTCAGGTCTGTTCAATTGGCTGTACCTGAACACTTCTACACTTACCTCCTTCTCCTGCAAGAGACATATGGGAAGAAGTACTTAAAAACAGTAAGACGAACAGGTTCTTTTTAAAGCAATACTCAGAACATAAATTATCACTTATTGATGTGATAATCTGTATGTCATTGTTCAATAGCACTAACAATGTGGTGTTTTTCAAATGTCATATTCAACAAGAATACCGTGTTCAAAATAAGAATAATGGCTTAATTTTTCATTTCTTTTCTCAAACAACTTTGGCCCAAATTCTGTAAAACACCCAAGTATTGAGTTCATCACTGAATGCTCTGCCACGGCCTTTTAAAGAGTATCCTTCACAGCCAGAGCGAAAAGGCTACTAAATGGGTCAGGATTACCCACCGGTAAACAAAACGAAGCATTTCAAGTTTACTTTAGAATTTAAATAAAGAAGAAATTTCAAAGCAGCATTACTATTTTTCAAGCTTTGGCGGAGCTGCAGACGATCGCACAGCCGGTAACACTGAGTTCATTCATGCCCGGGACAAACACCCGCCCTGTGCCACCTGAGGACGGCAGCGGGGCGTCGCGGGGGGCTGCGGGCTCGGGCCGCGGCGGCGGACGGGGGGCGCTGCACCCGGGCAGCACCCGCGGGCGCGAAGTGCGCGGGGCCGAGCCCGCAGCCCCCGGGAGGCACCGGGGCGGGGCCGGGCACACCCGGGGCAGCGCCCGCGCCCCGCGCGGGGAGAGAGGGCGGCCCTGCCCGGGCCCCTGCCCTGGGGGCGGAGGGCCGCGGAAGCCTTTGCCTCCTCCCCCGGCCTTGGCAGCCACAGGAGGAGCAGGCGGCGGTCGGAGTAGCGGCTCCGCGGCCCCAGCCCTGCCCCAGTCGCCGCTGCCGCGCTGAGATGCCGCCCGCCGTCCCGCTGCCGCCGCTGCTGCTGCTGCTGCCGCCGTCTCTGCTGCTGCTGGCGGCGGCGCGTCCCGCCGCCCCCCCGCACAGGTACGGCGCGCTCGGTCCCCGCGCAGCTCCCGCTGCGCCCTCCCCTCCCTTCGTCCCCTGCAGTCGCGTTCCCACCGTGCCTCCGTGGGGTGCGCGGGAGTTTCCGTGCCCGTGACTGCATCAGGGCAGGAGCATTGCCCACGGAGCCCGGGAGTCTGTAACCTCTCTAACATAACAGTATGATAGGGTGAGGCATGCCGCTGTCTAAAGCTCGGCAGGGCGTTCGCTCACCCTCGTGTGCTCAGCGGTAGCAGAGGTTCCACGCAGGTTTTCCAGGGTTTCTCGCGTGTCCGGAGCCGGCACCAGCACCTGAGCTGAGCCCTGAGCACAGCTGGGCCACAGGGCTCAGCACCAGGAGCGGGGCTCAGCACTGGGTGGGTTGTGCTACTGAGGTACAAAAAGGTACCAGAGACTTCCTTGATTAAAATATATAAGTTCAAAGCATAGAAAGGAATGAGAAATAATTTTTATATCAATGCTATTTTAACTACTATTATATGTTTTATAAAAAGTCATTGCTAATGACTTTTTAATAATTATTTTTCCATTATAATAGCAGTTTGCAATGATGTATCACATTGGCACACCACTGGTCTTAGGAAGTAAAAAAGGAGGGAGAGATAACAGTCTGTGCTGACCCAGAATTAAGGCCCAAGTAGTTAATTTTTTCTACACCCAAGTTCGCACATTAAATTGCATATTCTATATCAATAGTGATTTTATGTAAATGATTAAACATATTCCATGTTAGCAATGGCTTTAAATATATAAGCTGTTGAGACAGTTTGTGCCCCTTATACAAAGAATAAATGAATTTTGTTTTCTATTATTCTCAGGCCTACATTTACATGTGGAGGAGTTGTATCTGGAGAGTCAGGGTTTATTGGGAGTGAAGGATTTCCTGGCGTCTACCCACCAAACAGCAAATGTACTTGGAAAATCACCGTAAGAATTTTTAATACCACAAAATCAGTGCTGAAGACAATGAACAGTTATTTGTTGTTAAACTGTGTTTTACATGGGGTAATATATGTGCAATAATGAACTCGGTTACTCAAAGTAGCTCAACTATCTGGAGCTTTTTAGGGTTGATGTAACATGATAATAGTGGCTGAAACAAACTGGCCTTGCCTCATATCAGAAGTAAATTTTCATTGACTTCCCTGATGCACATCTAACTGTTTTAAATTAACTCATTTACAAGGAAACATCTCCCCTCTGTCACTGTGGAAAGCAATAGTGAGTTCTGTCAAAGGAAAGATTTGAGGTGGAAAGTATGAAAAGCAAAGTTTTTTGGCAAGAAGACATAAAAACCCCCAAAAATTCAGGCAGGTTTGCTTGAAGTGTGCTGCTAGCAGTGTTCTGCCAGCCAGGACATCTGGAGTCTGTCATACAGCAAGATGAGAGCAGTAGGGAAGTGCTGTTACATTTATAAATGACTATGTGAAATGGAACCATGTGGCACAATTGATATTTTGATGCTGAAATGAGGCTGTAGGGCAGAGATATCATATTCATGGACAACAGATTCCATGAAACAACTAGGACTAAATACTTCTGGTCTGGATGTCCTTATCCACAGACTCAGAGAAGGGGATGTGAGTGAATGATTACTCTTCCTCATATCTGCACAAATTAAACCCTCTGAAACTGCCCACCAAATTTCCTCTCTTTTTTAGACATAGTTCACCAAGAACTTTTCTGACATTTGGGCCTACAGAAAAAATAGTATGGCATAAAAAATAAGTTCGTTTGTGTGTTGACAGGATCACTAAAGACAAGTTCAGTTGAAAGACTGCATCACAGGTTAGGTGTTGGCAGGAGAGTAGGATGTCACAGGATAATTGTTTCCTGCTACTATAGAGATGCTGACGCAGAGCAGGAGACATTGATCTGTTTACAATGTTCACTTTAAAACAATTCTCGTACCAAATGAGTGCTGTGATTTTAATTGTTTTATCTGAAAGATCCCAGTGAAGCTGCAGAGCTGCTTTCTGCACCTTTCTGTTGCATTATTATTGGGGTCAGTTAGAGGTTACCTTTGAGCTGTGTCTGACCTTATCCCAAAGAGGATGTGAAGAGTGGTGCATGCCCAAAAACTTGCTTCCTTGCTATCGAGGGGCTGAGGTGACAGCAGGCAGCATGGCCTACCTTGCAGTCTGAGGAGCAGATGCAAATTGCATTTGGAATCATAAACACATGCCTTAAATAAAAGGGAAAAACATACAAAATGAGTTTACCAGTGTAACTCAGTATTAGATGTTCAAAAGATCAAAATTGAATCTGGAGGGAGATAATAATTTTGCTTATAACAGCATGAAGTTTTTACCACTAAAAAACTTCAATAAGAAATGGAGGCAGCACTAAAGAAGCAATTACTGAATCATGTCATGTGTCTGCCCTTCAAATCTGGGGGGTAGAGGGAGAAGAGAACAAATTATTGTACTTAGAAAGTCCATAGAGAGTGCTTTAATTGCAGACTTTATGTGGCTGTTGCTAACAAGATGCCAACATCCAGGTGAGCCTGGGCACGGTGAGAAGCATTTCTACAGAGCTGTAGCAGAGCTGTGTCTGCACTTGAGCTTTTTTGGCAATGGGAGGAATTCGATGGCTTCTGTCATTTCATGATCACCCTGACTCCCAGTGTTCTGCTGTGCTGCCATTTCACTGCCTCCTGCTTGTCCTCTGTGGTTTGCACAAAGCCAGAGAAGGGCTGCACAACTGGGTAGTCCAGGCTTGCTTGTGCCCTCAGCCCATTTAACGCCTGTTTTGTTAAAAATAATGTTCACTAAGCCAAGCTGATTTCTTTTCCCCCATCAACTGTAGAATGCTCTGTGTCTCTGGGGCATGCAGGAAGGATGCAGGGAAGGCAAGACTAATAAACCTGCAAGACTAAGCCTGTACTCTGTTTAAAAAGACCATGGTTTACCATATTGTGGCAAAATGGTACACTCAAGGGTCTGGTTAGCCTGAATTCATACAACAAAATCCTTTCACCAAATATTGCTGAGGCTCAGAATAGCTTGTAATAGCACCCAAGTAAGAAAGCCAGTTACAGTGCCATGAAGAAATACTCTGTAGTTACTGTTAGTCTTCCTCATTTAGCATCTGGTCTTAGAAAGTGAATAAGACATTTGCCTGTCCGTTTTAGCCAAGGGCTGTGAACACCTTTCTGAAAACACTCTCCTAATGCAGGATCTGACAAGCCTGCAAGACTGATAGAGACATTGATTTACTTTATGTCTGGGTCATGAGAAGCATGAAGCTCTTGTTTTCTCAACTACAGAATTTCATCATCTGCACAAGAAATGCAGAAAGAAAGGCAGAATGAGAGCTAATTCGTTCTTTAGAGGAAAACAGGTTTAGAAAACATTACAGATAAATAAATAAACATTACAGATAAAACAATACAGATAAAGCAATGTAGCATTCAGGTATCATCTGAAATCTTTCCAACTAGTTTGCTAAAGCTGGAAGAGTCTAACTCAATTATGGTTCTGTTATTTCAAGAGACTGGGACTTTTTCAGCTGGCTAAAGAAAACAGCTTCTCTATTCTAAGAGCTCTAAGAAGTGTTCAGCACATGCTTGTGGTTCTATTACAGCCTTGGCACACTACCCAGCAGCTTTTCACTGGCTTTGCTAAGTCATTTGTACAGCTATTTCCTTTCCTATAGTAATGTATATAGCTTTATCTGAAATATGTCATATACACTTACTTTTAATACTCTGTAATCCTTCTTGGCCATCACCTCACATAAAAGTGTCACATAGTCCAAGAATTTGAACTGCTGTCCTATGTTTTTCTGGCAGGCTGCTTAGTTCCCATAAAACTCCAACAACTTTATGTGCAACAATAATACTGGAAACTGTCAGAGTTATGTAAGGTTATGTTTTTATAGGTTCAGGAGCTGCGTTCCAGCAGGTTTGCTGACAATAAGCAAAGTTTGAAAATTTTACTTATCAGGGCAGTTGGGAATCTGCCCTGAGGGAGCAGAATATTTTAAATAATTTTTTCTGTGTTTTAAGTGTTCATTTTCGTATGCCCTTCCAGTAGAAAACAGGTCTTTACACATTGGTTGTATTGCTGGAAAAGAAAAAGATGAACAGAATCTAGTGCCCTTGTCAGGAAGAGCAAGCTAATACAAATTTTTAAAATTGGAGATGGAGATAGAGAACAAGAAACTAGGCAGAAATCATAGTTCTTCCCAGGATGTAACTCCAAATAGCTTCTACATTCATTCTCAGAAGAGAGAAATAATACATTTGGCTTGCAGGTAGCTGTTGTATTTTTCAACTCTACCTAGGACTGCTATAGCAAAGCATACAAGCAGCATTTTTGTATTAAACATATATCAATATATATTCAACCCAATATAAACCCAGGTGTAAAAGTTAGACAAACTATATTTGTGAAAGTTGGCATTTAAGGGGTTTCCTCCCTTCAAAGTAAATAGTCTAAACCATGTAATTTTGATGAAGAGGGCTTTGTATTCAGTCACAACAACAGAAAAACAGCATCACTACTTTAAAGGTAACTGAACTTTGATTAACATGATATGAAATATCTGCAATGAATGATAACCAAAAACAATCTCACAACCTTATTTTGAGGTGTGTTGTATATATGGAATAATCATGCCCTTTTGAAGAGTTTAGTAATCTACACAGATGATTTTAGGGAATTATGCTGTACAAAAACTCCCTCTAAAAATTTCTTTAGCCTTCCATAGGAGTAAGGCATTAGTTCAGCATCGTAATTTTTGAACCTAAAGTAGTTTGTAGAGTTCAAATAAGAAGGGAAGCAGAGAGTGAGTATGGGTCAGTTGCCCTCTTTGTAACAAGGAGAGGCAGAGGATGAAGTGCCTCTGTTGTTGAAAGATACCAGCTGGATGGATAAAACAAAAATAAGGCACACCCTGCAGAGGAAGCATCACATCATTCTTCCTTTGACTCCTCCCTCTTTTTTTTCCCTTTTCTTTTAAGAGCTGAATTCCTTCCAGTTCTTCCTCTGAGGTGTCCCATCTTACTGCATCAGGCTCAGATGTGGCTCAAAGTAAACAATACTGAGTCATGCTGGCCTTTGCTTGCTCCCCTGTGTTTCTCATGGAACAATATTTTAAATGTCCTGGGACAGCCATTGGCAGATTTTAGCACATTAGTTCTCAACATTTAAAGAAGCAAAATGGTAGAAATCAAAGAAAAGCCCAGTTATGCAAAGATGCCTGTATTTAGCACAAGATTCCTTGGGAGTAGCTGCAAACTGGAACAGCTGCTGCCAGAATGTGGAACCAGCATCCTCTGCACTTCTGATTGTCATCTACTCGGACCACAAAATTTTAACTGATTTAACATACTGAAAAAAATTTGTTATTTTTGTGAATGACAAATATTTTAATAAGCAAGTATATTTTAAAAATAAAAGTAATAGCAGTAAGTAGTGACTGTAATTAAGGGCCTGCCACGTTTCTTTAAATGACTTTCCTCTCCAAATTCAGCTAAACATGAGCAAGGATTATTCTGACAACTAAAACCTACAGCAGGCTCCATGTTAAACGTTCACAACCATGTGGCTGAGTTTTTCCTACCCATTTTTTAACAGACTGTCATGAAACAGAAGTCAGTACATCTATGGGGAAGAGTCTTGACCAAGTTCAAATAGACTAAACTGACAGAAGCAGAGATTAAAAGCTACAATGAAATATAATTAGAAAGATAGTACAGTACAGTACAGCATAGCCAGTGGTGGGGAGAGGAGAAGGAAGCAGAACGCTGCACAGAATCGCTGATACCATGAACCACAAAACCTAAGGCTTGAGTGAATGGCTGACTGCAGTTCGGGTTTGGCTGCTTTGGCATCCTCTCCCTCCTGAGCAGGGCTCTGTCCCACGTCCTGGGGTGGCAAGAGAGTGGCATGTCCAGGGGCACAGTGAGTGCCTTGGGGCTGGTGTGAGTAGAGCAGTGCTGGGTCAGCTGGACCAGAGCTGTCAGTGAGTACCATCAGCGTTACTGAGTGCTAACCACTTGGCTAAATCGGAGTGCAATTCTACAAGGACAGCAAAATGACCTTTTTTTACCCCAGAACCAGCCACCTCTCACATTTCCACTTCCTTTTCTGAACTCTGGGAGAGAGCAGGTATATTCAAAGAAGCAATTCAGGCTGAGAAAATAGGGAAAAATCTCATAAGCATTGATAAAACTGTTTAATCTAATATGCTAGAGCAACTTGTGCTCAGCTTTCAAAAACAGGGGAAGGAAAAGGGGAAATATCTTAAAGATGGGCAAGCTTTAGCCAAAGCTGCAAGACGCTGTTGTGGAACATGTTGGACAAACTTAACTGTAGGTATGATAGTTTATTTTTAAACATGATAACCTTTAAAGGTCACCCCGTTTGCATCCTGTCATACCAGTTGGATAAACTTACGAAAATGACTGTTCCACCCCAAAAGAGGATATGCTATTTTACATACATACTTCTGGAAAAAAGGTTTCTGTAACTAATTTTACAGTCAGCATTTCTGAATTGACTTGTCCAGTCACACAGACTTTTGTAGTAAATAATAGTCAGATCTTCTGGCAGGAGTACCAAGTTCATTTTAGCTCATTTTATGTTAAAATGACCAAGCCTTAATGCTCCTTAGTGATTCAGACCAGAATACAAGTGAATGCAATAAGAGATTTAGATATGAGAGCAGTGATTCAAGGAATAAATTCAAGATTATGCTAGTAGTGGTTTTGTAGTAGGAGCAGTGATGTGGGGCCCTGAATGCATTTTTGAGAGAACTTTGAACTTAAAAGGAAAATTCTCTGAAACCAGCAGCAGGAACTGCAGTGGAGCTGGTCAGGAAGTGTGCACATGGACCCTGGGCAGCTGAGAACAGCTCAAGCAGAAATCTGTCCTGCTGCAGGATCAGTATCAGCACTGGGCCTGAAAGCAGCCACACGAAAGAGTAACCTGAACACACCTACAGCACATTTTCAGTACAACTAGAGCTGTGGCTTCTGTCAGTATCTTCTGTGGGTTAAAGCAGTCACTTCCATTTATAGCACTTCCATCTATACTTGACAAGCAATTTTTAACTGTTGAGACTCAATGTTAAAACAGTTTGACAATTTCATATAGGAACAGTTTAGTTTTAGTTTATTTCAAACCAGTGTTTTAAAATGAGTCACTGTTAAGGAATGAAAAAAATTCATGGACTCTTAAATAACGTTGCTTAAATATGAACTTAATGCAGATATATTAAATGTATGTTTAAAGCAGAAAATTACAGTAGTGTCTCAGTAAAGCAGAACAGCTGCAATTATTTTAATAGCTAACCACTCTACCATGATATGGATTGAATGCAGATAATTACACTTGCCTGTCTAGGGTCTCTCTACACTTTAAAATACTGTTTCCCTTCTTCAGTTCTGTTACACAGCATTAAGTGCTTTATTAGAACAGTTTTCACTTCTCAGTATGCTGATTTTTCTCTTAAAAGCTTGTAACTGTATCCTAGGAAATGTTCTTCTCCTTGTAAACAATTATGTTGTCTTAATTTACATCCTTCTCTGTACTCTTGTCTCTTTTGCAATGTCCATATGCAGACATGTAAGAAGATTTGCCCTGTCTTATATTTCCTCAGATATTTCAGAAAAAAACCTCTCTTCTGTATTGAGGACACCCACTAGTGGTTCTTTTGAATTCTCTGTTTATAGTTTTACATTGTCTTTCCAAATAGAATTATTTCACTGCAGACACTCAAGTAACTAAATATTAGGGTTGTACAGTATTAGCCATAAAATTTCCAATTTTATATATAAATGTGATATGTATGTCAGTAAATTAAAAAACTCCTTCAAACTGTGAAACTTGGTAACACAAATCAGAGAGAGAGGCCATTTCATTTGTTTAAAATGGTAAATTATTTTTTCCATATTTTTTTCATATTAATCTCGTCCTCCTCACTTTGCTTGGTGACAGGGAGCTGCATGGCTGATTCTACACTTTCAGCAGAAAATAAGAGAAACACACCAAGCTGAACTGGTTTATAATTTACTGCATGAGCCTGACTAGCAGATACTCTGGATCAGAAATAAGATAATGGCAAGAGATGGCCAGAACCTTCTATTAAGGATTGGTCCAAGTTACTTTAAAAACTGCTGTGCCTGGAATACAGTTGATAAAAAGAGCTCATCTGAACAGGAGGTGAAGGGCATGAAAACAGTAGTGCAAACAGTGGGATCTGATAGGTATGTGGTCACCCTTGCAGATGCATGTCTCCCTCCTTCCCTTCCTCTGCAGGTCCCAGAGGGAAAAGTGGTGGTTCTTTCTTTCCGGTACTTGGACCTGGAGAGCGACAGCCTGTGCCGCTATGACTTTGTGGATGTCTACAGTGGCCACGCCAACGGGCAGCGCATCGGCAGGTTCTGTGGCACTGTCAAACCAGGGGCCCTGGTGTCCAGCAGCAATAAAATGTTGGTGCAGATGACTTCAGATGCTAACACTGCTGGGAGTGGATTCATTGCCAAGTTTTCTGCGGCAGAACCACACGAAAGAGGTAATTAACCATTACATATGTGCTGAGGAGAAATAGAACTCGGCTCTATCCAGAGCCACATTAATGCTTAAAAAGATTTGGTGCCAGTGATATTAGAGATTGTGCTATTCAACATATTTTTTAATTACCTTGCTTAGCAAATAGCAAAGTGTAACTGTTTAGCCATCTTAGTTCATCACGTAGTAAGGACAAAGGCTGACAAGTCTAAGAGTAGTGGAAGAACTGTACCTAGTAGTAAACTGGTAATAACTATCCATTAAAAGGACAAATTAAATTCAATATAGATAAATGTTGCATATAAGGGGAAAACACCCTAACTTTGTGTACAGTACAGCAAGTTCTGAATTTACTCTTACTGTTTTGGAATGAGATCTTAGGTTTAAAGTAGATAATTTATGAATACAGTAGTTGAGCATCAATTCAGTGCTTAATAGGTATCAAAAAAGAAACATAAACTTAATTTTTAGAAAATAAAATAAAGACCAAACAACAACAACAAAAAGCACGCCCTTATAAATCCATAATGCATGTACATCTTGAATAAAGTGTGCCTTTCTGATGTTCCCATCTCAGAACTGAATATGATCAAATTATTGGAAGGAATCAGACACAAAAAGTATGATAGAGTTAAAAGAGCATCACCTACACAAAGATCAACTGCACAGCATGGACTTCTTCATGCTGGAAAAGAGAAAGTCAAAGGGACTGTAGGAGGGGGCTTTGAAGTCATGACTGGTGTGGAGGAAGTGACTGAGGACCTCAGTCCATCTCTTTCAATATAAAAGCCAGATGAGCAAGCAGCTGCAAGGGAAAGGAGAGGGTGATTTTTCTCTGTGGCCTGTGAATCAGTAGAACACTGTACCAGGGGACATTGTGGATTGTCTATCCTGGTTTAAAACCACTTACAAAAACATATCAAAGCAGAATTTATCAGATATTACTAAAAATAAAGGCATTGTCTGGTGCTTGGGAAGGGTATGAACAGTGAGAGGCTGGGAGGTCACAGGGAGGTGGTATTGCCCTAGTTAGTGACTCTTTTTCAAGGCTTTTGCTATTGGTATGGTTCCTGACTAGACAGGTTGTTGGGCAGAGGCAGTGCAGGTGGTGAGTAATTTATCAGGCCTACCTGTTGTAAACTTGTATTGAACGATACATTAAATAACTTTGCCTGGATGTAGTTAATTTAAGGAGAAGGTTCATAGTAATATTGTAGATAAGGATTACACACCTGATGGAGTTTTTAATTTGGAACTGAGGGCAGGAGATATGGAAGAAAGACCCCTCTCCATCAAGAACGCTCCCCAGGCTGCAGTTCCTTTGTGAGTGCCTGTCAGCCCCACCATCGCTGCCATGGGCTGCGGGGATGGCTCCTCCAGTACCTGCGGCTTCTCCTCCTCCAGTGTTTGCAGGAATGCTTCTCTCTCTCTGGTTTTTTGCCGTTTATTAGCTGTGTTTTGCCAGAGGTGCCTCAGCTGGGGCGGAGGGCTCGGCCGTGTCTGGGCGGGCTGTGGCGGAGGCGCCCTCAGCACGGCCGCCGCCCTCAGGGCCCGCGCTGTGCTGCCTTGCAGGGGACCAGTACTGCGGGGGACGGCTGGAGAAACCCTCGGGCTCCTTCCACACGCCCAACTGGCCAGAGCGGGACTACCCCGCAGGAGTCACCTGTTCCTGGCACATCATAGCTCCGAAGAACCAGGTAAGGCGCTGCCAGGGCCCTGCTGGCACAGCTCAGCTTCCAGCGCCGACAGAGACCCACACTACAGAGCGGGCGGCTGCCCACTCTGGCCCGGGACATTGCGGTGGCACCCGGCCGGCACGGAGGGCACAGCACGGCGGGCACAGGCACGGCCACGCTCCGGCCGTCCCGCCTTACTCTCCCCTATAGCCCCAGGGGCCACGCACTGGTACACCCCCCGAAATTAATCCCATTAAAGCATCTCTGACTGCTGAGGCTTTTAAGCCAAGGAGGGTTTAAACATTATTTTCTTAATTCAAAAAATACCATGCAAATGAAGTCAGGGCATGTGATCGTCTCAGCACCAAACGTGATGATGACCAATGCTGTTTTGAGTCTAACAATGTTTGAGCATTTACTATTGAGGTACTCAGGTGGAGCTGATTGAATTTAATAAAAGCAGTTTATTCTATTTTGTATTTTGAAGGCTCCATCGCATAACATGCTTGCTTTATTAGCTAGATGCCATGAGAGCATATGTTCCCCCTTCATTAGGAGCTGAGGAGATGTGCCTGCAGACTGAGAGGGCTCTTGTGCCACGCATGGCAAACCACAAGTGTGTTCCCTACACTGGAGGGCGAATCTCAATCCTAGCTGCACATTTTCTGGTTGCTGCTGAGCCATCTGCTCTGTATCTTAGCAGGAGGTCTGCAATGATTGAATGTTTTGGTTGACAAGCATGTTTGGTAGGTTACTTTTCTTGCCACATTCAGCTTTTAAAATTCATTTACATATAAAGATGACTTTCCTCTTCATCTTCTGCTCATGACTAATCCTTGAAATAAAAAAAGCTGCCCCAGATAAATATATTCTTCTGATCTTTCCTACTTTTGCATTTACCAAGACAGTTCCTCCCTTGAACTGAAGCAGTATGTCAGCTTAGTCTTTCCTGTATTCCTTTTTAATGCACGTTCCTTGTTTGCTAGATACAGGCCATTTAACAATCCTATAGATAGGCAGTGATTTTTAAACCCTTATCTGTAAACTGCAGATTACTTTGGTTCTTTCCAAATGGCTCTAGATAAGCCTAAGAACTTTTCCTAAGCTCACAGAGAAGATTTGAGAAAGGTTATATCAGCATAAAAATAAGGGCATTATATCCTGTGCCTTTTGATGATTCTATTCCACAAATCTACCTGTTTCCAAATATATATTATTCATGTACTGCAACAGTGGTTGTTTGCATGGAAAAAAGGCAGAATTTTGACAGTGCCATTTTCCATTAAGTAGTGAATAAGCATCTCTCTTCAAGTGCACAGAAAAAGCTCCCCAGTCTTCCATTTGCCAGAATTTAGGTGGTGTTGTCTCTATTTCCCTTTCATAAGCAAGTGATCAATAAAACAAGGCACTCTTGTTTTGTTGTTTCAAATACAAACCAATAATTACTTAATTTATTACAGAAGATGAAGGAGCTTCTCCTGATCATGAAGAGCTTCTATTCTATCATGAAACACTTATCAGTGCAAAGTGCACTTACTGAACAATAGTGAAGTAGATACTATGGCCTGCTGTTTTGCCTGCTATGGAAAAATTTAGCATTTCTATTCCCAGTTGCATTACTTCTTTCTTTACCATCTTTTTTGATCACAAACATGTTATTCAGATGGGTATTCCATTTAAAGTGCATTTTTTCATCATGATACTGAGGGTTTTGAAACGAGCCTGTTAGTCATCTCTGAAATCAAGTCCCCCAAGGTTACTCATACTTCATGGGAAACAAAATTAACAAAATTATGCCTTAAATATCTTAATAGTGCAAAACTACATCCAAGCAAAACTAAGACATCAGGTGATAACAGGCTATCATTACTATGAATGTAGAACAAGATAACTTTTGCTATGTCAGTAATCAAATAAAGTACATGCCATGTACAAATTACTTCTTTGTACAATCTTAGAAGATTTAATACCATCTTTGTTTGAGTCAGATCTTTATAAAGGTTGATCTACAATCAGCACAAATCAGTCTTGTCATTCAAGCCTTATTTGTGCTATTTATGGGAAGATGATTTAAATACTGTTATGCTTCATCTAAAGAAGCAACCTAAATGCATATATTACCTCTGTTTCCATGCAGCAGTTGGGTTGTGTTTTTCTTCCTTGCCACACATGACTGACAGAGTCATTCTGCAGGACTTCATTCCAGAGTAGTAGATTCCATTTCTGTTTTCTTGTACATTGTTTTTTTTTTCTTTAAGTAGAAAATTCCATAAATAAAAGTCATTGGAGATAATAGCATAAGTACTGAAATACCAGCATGATACTATTTCCCATTTATGACTTGTAAAGCCTCAACAATTATGGAAATCTGACATGGAAACACTGTTCCTTTCAGTACTTACTTTCTCTTGGGTTTAGTTTTACTATTTGCTAATTTTCTTTCTATCAAGATTTTAATTTCTATTGTTTTTAATTCTGCATCAAGTATACACAGCATTGGCAACCACAGTGATTTAGGCCCTGCTGTTAATGAAGTCAGTGAAATGCCTTGTATCAACTTTGCCTTTTTCTTTAGTGTATCTTGAAAGATGCAATGACATTAAAAGCTCCTTTTCTGTTGCTTACACTTGCTGTAGTTATTTTAAGAGCATTGTAACACCTAACACCTACTAACATTCACTCATAAAAATAACTTTATCAGAAGTTACTTGCATACATTTGAGAAGAAAACGTTTTACAGAGTATTAGAGTCATATGCTGAACTATTAGTTGGAGAAGTCATGTGGATTAAAATACTTCACAATTAAGTGGATTAAGGAATTTTCCTTTATTGAAAGAAAAATTAAATAGTACTTTATATGAAGATGTCACTTACTACAAGAAGTATTAATAAATTCTGCATGTCAAAACCTAAATGACTTATTTCCATTTTCCCTTAGCTAATAGAGTTAAAGTTTGAGAAGTTTGATGTGGAAAGAGACAACTACTGCAGATATGACTACGTTGCAGTGTTTAATGGTGGGGAAATCAATGATGCCCAAAGAATTGGGAAGTACTGTGGAGACAGTCCACCAGAGTAAGTAACTTCCTTTAGCTGGGAACTTCACTGCCACTGTGTGTCATTTTGCCAACAGTTCTGTCCAAGGCTTCTAAAACATTTTAATCTTTAAATTAAATGCAGTGTTTTGTACCTCCAACAGAACATGTAGAAATTGCTTAGTATCTTGTGTCTCTCTAGGTTTTTTCCATTTTCTCTCTCTCCATGACTAACCCTGGCTCCAGCCCAGGTTCTCTGCTGTCCCTCAAGCCTCATTAGCCACTGTAACAACCCCAGTGCTACTGATACTGGTGTGGCACCAGTGGTAATGGTAGCTGAATATGAACATAATGTGTATGTTTTGATTATAGATACTGAAGGACCAGGACCCAGCTGAGCTCTCTGGCCCCTTGGCTTATTCCTCACTTTATCTGACTCACTTTCCTCTCAGCCCTTTTTAAAAAGACAGGATACACAGACTGGGTCAGATCTTTCAGATTTGGCCTTGTAGTCCTGGTGTTCAGGAAGCAGAACAAAGCTCTTGGCAGCTGATAATCAGTGCCCTCCTATGTCCACAGGCTGTGTCAATACTGCAGCAAGGAAAGTCTAATCTGGGCAACCACCATGGCAGCTAAATCCAGAGAATTCCAGTTAATCAGCCCCTTACTTTTGGTTAAATCAGACCTGGCCATCAGAGTAAACTGATTTCTGATAATCTGCCAAAAAAAGGGAAACAATGACAAGTTTTTACTTCAAAGACCTCATTAAGGGTTCAAAGAAATCCTGGGTAATCAAAATCTAATAATTGACAAAAAGTGAGCCCACAGAAGTAATAACCCAAAACATTTTATATTTTGCTGGGTTTCTTGAAGAGTTGCAGCATCCAGTACTTAAGGAATTTTCATAGCCCTTCCAATTGTGCAATATCTTTTTTACTAAACAAAACCAAATTTTAAAACACCCCATTTACTTACTTCCCCTGTGTACAGAGGATTTCTTCAATGTATTTTCCCACTTTCCTAATCTGACCCCTTCCATTTCATGGAAGTGAAGTTTGCAATGAAGTCACTGGGAAGAATTGAACAATACTCATATTGACATAAACTTCAGGAATCAAGGGGTTTAGGTGATTAATGGAAATTAATTTCACCATTTCATCTTCAAAACACCAGTGTATGACATGCCAGCAAAGCATTGTGTATTTTTCAGTATTAGTCTGGAGTGTTGGTTTTTTTTAATAATGTTATTAATGCTTTTTGGCTTTGACATGTGAAAGAATGGAAATATTTTATTTTGTTTTTCAATTTTAGGCCTATTCTGTCTGAGAAAAATGAGCTGCTCGTTCAGTTTTTATCTGATTTAAGCTTAACAGCTGATGGTTTTATTGGCCATTATAAATTTAGACCAAAAAAGTTACCCACAACTACAGCTCTGCCTACAACCACAACAGTCCCTGCTACCTCAAGTAAGTCTTACTGGCTCTATTTCATTCCCTATAAAAATTAATTATTCCAGGACAAGGAGAGAGTTACAGAAATACAAGATAGAAATGAGATTAAAAATTCAAGTTTTACAGTTTGTTAGTATTTTAAATGTTGAAGGAATTAATTAAAATTAATATACTCAAGGGAGTACTGGAATATACTCAAGGGAGAATACACTTAACATTCTTAAAGGAAATCTATCCAGGCAGGAGTTCAGTATAAAAGTAACTTATTCCACCTGAGAGAATTTTCCTGTCTCTTCTCAATTTTGGACAGTTAACTAGCACATTCCATAGAAGAATGGAGAAGCTAATTTCTGTTTAATAAAAATTTCTGAATATTTTGGGAAATAGTTTTATTTAAAGGAACTCTTTCTTCTGTTGATATGTAAAAATCTTACTGTGTTTTTCTTCATATAGTTTTTAAGATCAAGCAAAATTGGTATGGAAGTCAATTGAGCCCTCTTCAGGTTCTGTCAAGACCTTGTCAATATGACACTCTCCTAGCATAATTTTTATTTGAAAATATTTAGTGATTGGAACTTACAGAGAAATATGTCTCACTAAAACTAAGTCTTCTTTTGTATTTAAGACTAGACAGCATATATGAAAGATCAGAGCTGGATTTCTCTGAAGGTGTTGCCAAAAATACCTCATTACTGAGATACTGAAAGGATAAATTCTTAGAATTTCTATAACCTGAATGTGAAGCATTTCAGATACAATTATAGCAGAAAACCAAATTATTTATGATGTTTTTGCAAGGCATAACCTGATTTGTACTTAAAGCACATCACAAATCAGGGCAGCAATGGCTTGTTGGCAGGAAACCAAGGATCTGTGGTGCTTTAATCCTGCTAATGAAGGTATTCAAAATAGATAAAAATAAACATGAAAAAAATGAAACCATAGTGACCTGTAAATCATCCTGATGTGACTCTAACAATAAATAATTCAGCTCTTCTTCACTCTAAAGCTCTTGTTAACGACCTTATTGGTTGAAACACTTGGTCTCAAGTAACCCAGGCTGTCAGTAACCCTGTTCAGGGTTTTCCACAGGCAAGAGAGGTGGAATTTACCAATTAACTGCAAATCAATTTCCATGACAGCATCAGTGTTAGGAAATAAAAACAGGCTGCTTCATCTTAGAGAGGGCAACAGAGGCAAGGTGTTCAAAAGACTTGTCAGGCAGACAGAAATAAGTCCTTTCAAGGTGGGATCAGTTTTGCACAGTGTAGGCATTTCTGATCTTCAAAACAAACCACAGCAAACCAAACCTCTACAGTTCAGTTACATTTCTGAGCCATCAGTTGCATCCAGAAGTGTCCAGTTCAAAGAGACTCATCTTAATATCTTGCAAATCAGATCTGCTTAAACTTGCACAGAACTCCAGGCATGAATAAAATATTAAACTTTAGTAAGCTGTTTCAAGAATTACATCAGTCTTTATGGAACATACAAATATTAGTACTTGCAGAAATAAATAAATGCTATAACACATTTGTAAAAGTAATGAAGATTAATCCAATACCTGTGGTGAGGTATATGACTTTATCATATCATTGGATAAAGTCATGCATTTTCCTGTCAGTGTGCCTACATGTAAAGTGCTAGGCAACTAAACTTTTATTTCAGTTCTTCTCCAGTTCATGTTTTGCTAAAGTACCTTACAAACAATAGACAGCCTCTGCTGACAAGTCATAGCAAAGTTGGTCACCAACCAAAATTTATTAAACTGAAAAAAAAAAGAAAGAAAGAAGTGCCCTAAAAGGACCAAACAAGATTCTTTTGTAACACATAATCCTAGTTTTAAATTTAGAAAAAGCAGAGCACCTCAGTAAAATTTTGGCAGCTACCACGTTGGCATGCACCTGGGAATCATCTGCCTGCTGGATTTCCTAACCTCCTACTATGGACACTAACTTGAAAGACTCAAGAAACATTAAATTCTAAATTTTTGGTGTGCTGTGTGTAGCATTGAGATAGGAAGCACTTGCCAGACCTGTACCATTGACATAGTGACTTGTTCTTTAAAACACTTTTCCTTGTGGGAGGCATTTAACTTTCTAAAGACTCAAATACCAAGAAGACTGCAGAAAGAAAGGAACAAACCAGCCCAAAATACATAAAAAACTATGAAGCCTAACCTTTAAACTTTGGATTTGAAAAGCAAAACAATGAGCAGTGCAGATCTTCTAACAGCCTCGGCCATTGCACTGAAGGCAAAGTAATTTTAATATCATTTGTTCATTTTTAGAAACTTGGAAAATTATTCAATTAAAAAGAAGTACAAGAATACTGATTAGAAGTTAGTCAGAAGTTATTTTTCAAAAAATATAGGCTGAATAAAACTTTTGCAAAATGCTCCATTTTGAAGTAAAAAACTGCAAAGATACTTGTCCTAACTAACTTAGTTTTTCTTGGAAATTAAGGTTATATAGGGATTTGTAGTTTTTTTTCTTAAATCTGTCAGTGTCACCTCCATGTTTACAATACCTATGTCACTGGCTAATTCCAAACAAATTTGAAAAGGACATAAAAACCTTAAAGTACTGTGCATCCTACCATGTTACATGGAATGATGCACAGAAACTATGAACATCCACCCAAGTAGGAAAAAGATGCCAAGTGTATTCAGTTGTTTATAAACAAAGCATTCAATTTCAGAAAGGAAATGTCAATCCCTAATGTTAAAGCCATACTTCAAACATCTTGTTTCATGAAGAAAAACTATGCAACACTACCTGACATGAAGCTATGTGAAAAATTTGGGGAAAAAAAAGGTCAGGAATTTGAACTCTGATCCCTTTCATCACAACGTAGTAATTTCCAATAAAAGGCCACCTCCTCCCTGGGAAGTGTTACTGTAACATCCTGTTGTGGTACTGGAGGTGTTCTGCTAGGGCTGTATGGCAGCAGCAGTGACAGGCTTCAGATGCCACACAAATATTGAGTAACTTCCATTCTCTCAGGCTGCTGGAACAGACCCAGCTGAGACACCTGAACAGACAGTGACTGGAGGTGCCAGCAGAGAGAAGGAATATTGTTACTGTGGTGCCCATCCCTGAAATGCCAGCTCTGGCTCATGCATACATCAGGATTATTAATCTTTGTTCTTGTCTTTTTTGAACATCGTGCTTTTCATTTGTATCAAATGCTTCATTTCAGTTTCAATTTAGTTTTTTCCTTCCAAAAAGCTGTGAAACCTACAGTTGCCCTGTGCCAGCAGAAGTGTAAAAGGAGTGGGACTTTAGAAAGCAATTATTGTTCAAGCAACTTTGGTAAGGAAGCAAAGTTTCTTTTTATTTATTCATTCTCTGCTGTGTTTTTAGACTCAAGGAAATTTTCCCAGATGTAGTTCTGGGTTTCCATTAATATATAGGCTGATATTTTTACACCAGCTTATCTATGTATCTGACATCAGTATCTGTGTTTCACTCAGTACATTCTTGGAGATATTCTGAAATAAGCACTGCACAGATATCTGAGACAAACTTACCTTCTCAGTCTGAGAAGGAAATGACAATGTAAGACAACCCCAGGATTCACTGATTCAGTTACTGGATTGTCATCTCCATTTTCTGTAAGCAGCCAAGACTGTTCCACAACACAGTGTATACGCTTCCAAAATGCTTTGAAAATAAATTAGAAGGGATGGAAGCTTCCAAGCACTGCTGTGTGTAACAGACATAAATCAGTCAGGAAAAGCAGTGTTTGCTGTGCATTAGCACGGGCCCTGGCACTGCTGATCTGCTCAGTTATGTGTCAGGGTATTTTCCCATATTAATACTGCAATCTTTTTTTAATCCCCTATAACATGCCTGGCAATTTGATGGGAAAACTCCCTGCCACCACCCTGTTTTCATTTTAAGCTGACTCCCTCTTACTGCACTGCTAATCCCTTGAGGTTTGAGGAGATCTGATGGTGGCTGTGCCTGATGGTGCCCAGCAGCAGGGGAGGCTGTGGCTGTGCCCTGGGGCAAGGAGCACTCAGGGTGCACTCAGGGAGCCCCTCCCAGCCCTGACCACAGCCCCTTCCAACCTGCAGCCCCTACAGGCTGGTACAGCACAACAGAAACGGGCAGGGAAAAAACCCAAACCATAAATGGTCTCCTCTTACTGACCACACCCCAGCTTTGTGGCTCAGGGTAAATGACACTACATAAAGCTTGGTTTTTTTCCCCTAGCATCATAGCAAGAAAACACATTCTTCTCTCCCATCTTCTGTCAAATACTTGACATTTTTCAGTCTATTCCATGACAGGAGTGAGAGTAAAAATACTTTATATGCTACTGTGAATGCAAGCATATCCTAAGGTATGAATAAGAAGTCTGTTCATAGAATATTATTTACTTGAAGTTTATTTGCAGAATTTATGATTTTAGAAAATAATAACTATTTCTCTTTCATCATGCATTTCATTTTATTGTTCCTAGAAATATAGCTGCAATACCCAGCAGTTTAACATCCACAGTTTTTTCTTGATTGACCTGGAACATTCTATTTAATTAAAAGCTCTGCATTAGAGGAAGATAATGTGAAAATTTACAAAATGCCAAAATGTGCATTATGCAGTTTTGTAAAATAAATCTGGCTGTACATACTTGATAATTGAAGATCGAATTTATCCTAGATAGAATATCTGGTGTAAAAAGATGACCTGAGAATAAACCAAATTGTTAATACCAATTACCATTTCCTTTGGATAAATAAAGATGGCTTACCAGTTAATTTAGTCATCCTAGGGAAAAGAAGGTGTCTTGATTTTCATACTGAGAGGTCTTTGGGAGATAAGATGGTAACTAGAGATATGTAAATACATTCAGCTGAAATAAGTTTGTATTAGGCCTCAGGCAGATCAAAATCTAGTTCTTATGGCATTAACTATTCCCTGCTCCTCATCTGGGAGTGTCAGAGAGCTGGGAATTCTGATTTTGGCTCGAAGAGTTTCAATTCAACTTCTACACAATTTGAAAACGACACATTAAAAGAAGTATCAAATTGTACAGTTTAACTGAAATCAGAGAACTGGGTTTGCATGAGACTGACACATTGTAGAACAGTTTCATATTTGGTACCACCAAAATTTGACAGTAGTGAGTTAATTATTAGCAGTGATACTCGTATTTTTAGTAAGTGTTCCCAGTACTGTTTGTTTCCTTATTAGGCACTAATAGACGCAAAAAGTTTTTATGATGCCTCAAAATTTTTGTCTAAAAATAATAAAAATATACCAAATATATCAAATGTCTTTTCTTTTAGTAATAACTGGAACTGTAATCACAACAGTAACACGGGCTGGCAGTCTGCATGCAACAATATCCATCATTAATGTATATAAGGAGGGCAATTTAGCAATCCAGCAAGCTGGCAAGAATATGAGTGCCAAAATTCTTGTTATGTGTAAGCAGTGTCCTCTCATCAGGAGAGGTAAGTACACAGTAATAACTGCTTTGTGTGTTTATAAAAGATAACAGTTATAAAAATTACTATTAGAAATATAGCCACAAAAATAAAAAAAATTACCATAGTTTTATTCTGCAATCAGCAGTTAGTATTAAAATAAATTTAAAATAACCAGTAATCCAGAGGTTTATTGCATTTTTCAGTTTTTCTGGAAAAGGATTAGGTTCACGTAGATTACAGGAGTTTGCAGAACTTTTTTCTTTAAAAGCCACATGATGCAAGATAAAATCTGATTTTCAGCTTCATTTCTCAGATGAAGCTGAGATAGATTTTGTGTTTACATGTATGTATTCTGGAGCTAGTTTTTATACACAATTGTTTATAAGGGAAAGACAACAAGCCTGCTAAAGCTGGAAGAGCAGTATGTCACAGGAAATGGCAGAATCAAGTTCCACTCTTGTGTATCTCCTGAATGTATGTATAGCTTTACAGAAATACTCATAGCATTTGTATCTGCAAACAGCCAGTACTGCTAAAAGCTACCTTAAGTAATATACAGAGATCAACCAACATAAATTCCAGTTAATTGTGGTAAAGGTGTTAAAAGAAATAGTGAGAGCATTTTTTTATTGAAGTAACTAAGTAAAAAATAAAACTGTTTTTAGCTTTGCCTCATAAGTAAACAGGTAGAACATGAGAACATAAACAGAGTCATAGCAGGAAATGGTCAAAGTAATTTAATAAGCATCAAAAAAACCCTGATATCATTCTAGATACTACCAGAGCTTAAGCATATTATCTCAAAGTGGGCAATAACAAAGTGAAAAATCATGATCAGAAATTAGCTTTTGCCTTTAGTTATCTGAAAACTACACACTAGGAGACATAATAATGTCCTTGGTGAAACAAACTGTCTCCTTTTAGGCAGACTTCTGGCTCCAAACCACTTCTGTTTCTCATCCTAAATCTCAATGAATTATTTAAGAGCCATTACATAATATCTGAACTTTTCTGTTTATATCCCTGTGATACCATTCCTTCCAACCCAAGACCTTGCAAATCCCCAACCCTTCTAAGGCATAAAAATACACAGATCCAATTGAATTGTCCAAAGCCAGGTCTTACCACTCATTAAGTCCACCTTGCCTGAATGCTTCTGTATGTATCTGGAAAATATTTACATCTCTGCAGAGGGAAAGAGAATGAGAAGATTTAAGAGCATTATTGCTTAAGGGCATTAACCTACAAGCTGAGCAAATGTGAAAATATTCAATATTAATGAGACATATTCTACCCTGGGTGACAGTGGTTAGGTTATCCAGTGTTGATGGGCTCTTCTAGTGCCTCTCAGACTGGACAGTCTGTGTTTAAAGAGTATCCCCTATATATTTAATTATGTAGTAGACACTTAGCTCTGCATCAGCTTGATTTTTACATAACTAGTTTGTGGTGTAACAAGCATGGCAAAGATGGGTAAGGGAGTAAATGTTGCAGGTAGGAAGGAAGAAATGTTGGAAGGCATTGGTAACAAACAGTGAAATGAACAGAAACCACAGGTCAAGAACTGTACTTACCAAATGATGTCCCAGATTTCTGTCTCATAATCTCATTCTCTCCTTTCTAGGTTTAAACTACATCATCATGGGCCAGGTAGAAGAAGATGGCAGAGGCAAAATCTATCCCAACAGCTTTGTCATGAGTTTTAAGACTAAGAACTCAAAGATCCTAAATGCCTTGAAAAACAAAACATGTCAAAATTGAACTCTGCAACTGTGTTCTATCATCTGTCTTGAAAAATCATTTTAACTTAGCCTAAGTCATGGAAATACAAGTGACTGCCAACAGTATGACCACGCTGACCCTTCCTTCCCTCCTGTCCACATAAGCACAGCTGGCTCAAAGTGAAATCATCCCATGTACCAGAGGAGAACAGACCCTCCTAAGGCTGAAAGCCAGAGGTTTGCAGCACAGCCATCTGATCTCAAACATACCAATTCCAATTACTTGGAAGATGTTAATTTATAACTGTCCAATTTTTTAAGGAGTTTTGTACGTAAAATAAGAATTCTAAGTGCAATATTTATAGCAACTCAGTTCAACTTAGCTTTTTCTCTAAAGTTGTTTTATTACATGGATTTCTGCATTATTATCAGTGCTTAATAAAATATTTTAAGATTAAATCATCCACCAACTAGTTATTAATTATTTATGAAGTGGGGCAGCTAAATATAGAAACTGGTTTTTGATCATTTACATGCTTTTGATGGTTTGGGCCTTGCACATTGTAACTGACACTATACTTCCTTGCTGATTAAGGGTCTGATTTTCCTTACATGGAAGTCAGTGAATCATTGATCAGAACAGGAACTCTTCAAAGAATTAGAAGCTGTAAAACAGCACCAGGCTTTTCTCCATTAATGACTATCTGCCTAGTAAATGTCACCATTAAGTTCTGTAAGGTAATAATAAGGTAGAGGAAGGTAGGAATTAATTTAGTGGTGGTAAGGTGCATATAGAATCTAAGATCCCTTTAAGAATTTGTTTTCCTTGTATATAAATACCAGAGCAGAGTTCTTTGGATGATCTGTGACCATGGGCAGGAGACCAATGCAATAAAACCGTCCCTACTGAAGTACCCATTGCTTATTCCAGCAGGGGAATGCAGATTGCCATTCCCTCATTCCCTTCACTGATGGATTCTCACACGTAATGCAGTACAGCAGCAGCAGCTCAGCAGCACAGCAGCCTCTCTTCCAAAGGCTTTATGGGTAGCTGGGCTGGGGACAAAAGGATCAGAGGGGGGCACAGAGGTACAAAGGGGCTCTGCTGGCAGCTCACATCCAACAGCTCAGTGCTGCAGCCACACTTCACAGATTGCACTGCCCCACTGACCAAACCAAACAGCATTTCTCTGGGGAACCAACAGCAACATTTGTTTGCAAAGCAGATGTAGTTTTGTAATTTTAAAACTTTTAAATTGGAATTTTAATTTTCCAGCATTACTTCCTATACGGACAAAGGGATTTTATGCACAGTGCTCTCTGCACTTCTTGGCAGCAGCCATTGGGGAAAAGCAATGTGGAAATCATGCTCTGAGCTGTCTTGAACTACAACAATCTATTTTTATTTATGATGACATGGCCATCTGTCATGCAGCTTTTTTCAGTGAGGCAAGAAAGGACTGGCAGCTTACTCATCATCTGCCAAATGGAAGGTAGGGAGAGCTCCTGCCTGCTCTTCTCAAGGCTCCCTTTACACCACTTCCTTTCCCAAACCAATGCACTGGTAGCAGTAGGCCTGAAATGGGGAACAGAGGAACATGGAGCAGTGCCAGTTTTCTAAAGTAAGAATTGATTATAAAACACAGGTAACAACTGCTGCAAGTTTTTAAACCCAGTATGTAGCAACTGTAAACTTAAAAAATTGAAATCCAACTTGCAACCAAACAGAATCAAAATTATCTAATCACGATTTCTGAAATAATTTCTACAGAAATAACAAGACGATAGTTGAGCAAGAGTGTAAAGTAAGCTTTCAGTCATCATTGATTTTGACCTTCCTGCTCCAAATGCACATATGAAAATTTTCATCTCCATTTTTCATTTATCAAGGCAAAGCTAGTTCCAAGACAAAACAGACATTAATAATGAAAGGGAAGAAAAAACCTTTTCCAGTTATCTCAAAAACTCTTAGTTCTTTCATGACTTGCAGAAAAATTTGTACAAGGAAACTGAATCTATAGCCAAGTTAACTCT
Organism: Molothrus aeneus; assembly: GCF_037042795.1. Taxonomy (NCBI): domain Eukaryota; kingdom Metazoa; phylum Chordata; class Aves; order Passeriformes; family Icteridae; genus Molothrus; species Molothrus aeneus. The sequence goes on along the minus strand of NC_089655.1, from coordinate 11,221,964 downwards.
AGTTTCCCCAATTTTTTTTTCTATATAAAATTTTGTTTCTGTGCCTGTCTAGAACTATTCTGTGAGTGAGCATAAGGGAGACCTTGGAACAGCCTGTATTAAACTGTCAAATGAGAAAGCAATAGCATGTTTAACATGTGAACTAGAAAAATCTAAATTATGAGAAAAAATTGAGTACAGAGTACTTGGTACCAATTAGCAGCCACAAAGCTTGGAAGAGCACAGCAGTTTTCAAATAAAACAGAGATGTATAATGTGATATATCTGAGGTATGGCAGAGAACAATCTTCTTTCTGTCTCTCTCATTCTGCAGGTTTGTATTTCAGTGACAAGTAAAAACTCCTGAACTCCCAGTCCAAAACCCCCGAGAGCCTTGAAGTGCACCAGTTCTTCCTAAGGCCATCTGCACTGTAGTAGAACACAGCACCAAAGACACTGACCAAGCTAGCTCTGATGGACTCTGCTCAATGTACGAAATTCATTCACTGCCAACACCCCCAGTTCTCAGAACTAACCATCCCAGTGCCAAACAGCTACTGGTGCATCCAGGGTCCAACCCAGCTGGTCTGGAACCAGCAGCACTCCCTGGTGCTGCATGAAGCCATTTCACTGAACCAAACAGGATGGGTCCGAAGGAAAAAGGCAGTAACACATTGACACCAGCTACCTTCCTTAAACTTACTACCTCAACATGACAAAAAAAAATCCTTTCAGTGTGGTAACTGATGTAATATGTTTGCAATATGACAAATATTAATACAACTGTATTTTTCAAAGAGCTTTTATTTGCTTCCTTTCTTGAATATACATAACATACACAGCACATGGTTTTTATGTTGGTGCATTATTCAAACATGAGATCTCAGTTCAAATACAAAACTCAGAGATCCTCTTTGCTTTGAACCAGGAGGTTAACTTCCTATTCCCATGAAAAGCCAACACAGATCAAAATCCCTCTATACTCTAACACTTCTGAAAGCAGAGTATTAAAACCTAGCTCAGAAATACATAATTTCATAGTATGGAAAATATATTACCTTTACAAGAAAGAGTTTTATAAGAATTCCTTCAGAAAAGTAAACATTCATGTAAGCCCTCACTCTGTCAATCTCCCAAAATCAACTGCAGTCAAAGACCACAATGGCTACCTGCGCCTTCTGGACACACAACCATTTCAGAAGAGCACCATAACAGCAAAACTGCCCATCAGTCCTTTAGCTGTCATAAATATACTTAATTTGTAATTAAAAATACAGGAATCTCACATTTCTCAGTTACAGTTTATCAGCTTGAATTATATATAAGCATATAAAGCCATATAGGACCCTCTAGCACAGAAAATCCACAAAGCCCTTACTGTCCATTGTAAGCAAAGTCAAATAAACTATTTTCAGAAAACACATTTTACCTGACATAAAAAAAAAGTCTAGCTTGGCAGCAATTCTGGTAAAAAAACAGGAAAAGAGCAAACCAAATTTAAAAGTAGGATATGTAAAACCTGTGTCAAGCAGACCCTTCTAAAGTACATCTCTCCAATGACAAGACTCAATGACCTCACAGAAAGAAGAGTAGAATGGTGTACAGGAATTGTTCAGCACTGCAAACAATAGCACTCATGTGCTTCACCTCATTCTCATGAAATCACAGGTTTTAATAATTCACATAATTTATCTAGGTTTTAAAAACCCAAGATACTAAACATTAAATGTTCACAGATTAGTTTTTAAATTCTGTTCCCAATCCTAACATGTATATTAAAATATACTACTGAGGCACTGCTGAAAAATCCAAGCAGGGTGTGATTGTCTTACACATAACCATAAACATTCAAGAAATGGTTGGTCTATTTTGTGTTCAAAATGTCAATGTTCCCATAAAAGTGAAAAGTCTTGATGATTTGCTTTCCTGTATTCTAGAAATGTTAATTTACAGTCAGTGTTATCGTACAAAACTAGAACTGCCTCTTTCAGAGCCATACAGTCTTCACATGCACTGTAACCTACAGTCATACATCATTTCCAACTGTGCTGGAAATTTTCTATTATTCTTTATCTGACTTTTCTATTAAAAATAAACAGGCTGGATTTTCATTTTAAAAAGCCTATCTTCTCCCACAACTTGAAAAACAAGTATCAAAAAAAGAATAAACGGCAAAAATAGAAGAAAGAAACATGTTGTGCTAGTTCTGAAGCTCTAACTCCTGACAGCCACAGACAGTTTGAGGAACATTTAAAAACTCCTATATACAAATTTTATATACACACCAAGATTAAGAGATTAAGAAAATTAGTGTATCTGTTTTTGCATTCACTTTGACCACTTGGGCACTAAGCTGCAACTCACACAAACACATTTTAAATGTATTTTTGTGCAATAATCTTGCCTATGTGATCTGGCAACAGAATTAGGTCAACGCTTTCACCTATGGGTATTTAAAAGCACACACACCTTTTGTTCAAAAGTTAGGTCTTAGTTTCTTGGATAAAACATAGCATATTTGGACGTTCGAAAGCCGAGCAGGTCCCTCATTTCGTTGCGGAATTTTGACAAGTCCTGCCGCAGTTCATTGAGGTTCTCCACAGTGGCCTGATCCGTACTCTGCATCTTCTGTCTCATGGAAGTCAAGTAACGGTGGACTAAGCAGCACATCACCTTTTGGTAATTCTCATCTCTCTTCTGCTTCAGATTTCTCCATTCCTTTAAACAAACATAACATATTTACTATGGAAGTGATTTTTGAGCCTTAAAGCCTGTATACAATCCTACAGAGAAGAAACGTGAACAAAATAACAAAGCTATTTTTTAAACACATCCTGATGTACACAAATATACAACACATATAAATTATCCACAAAATCCACATTAAATTATAATCTTCTGTACCAGCAAAACTGAAAATTTTTATCTACCTGGCTTGGTTAATTGTTCTGTGAGCAATCAACACTTCTATAACCCTGAATGTCTCTCAGTGCAAATTCCATAAAGTGCTTGAAATTGTTTATTTAGCACTATTTTCATCAGCAAGAAGATGCAAAATTAGTATGCAAAATTGCAGGGTACAAAAAATGTTTATAAAATAAACAAACAAAAAATCCCTTCCCTAACAATGACAGGCTTCAGTGATCTTTTTTGGTTATTTATTCTGACACTTCTGTAATATGTTTAAAACCAATTACCTTCTCCAATGAATATTCTAACCTCACCATTTTTGAGATTAGCACATACTTCCTTGAGGTTTCTGTGTGTTTTCATTCAATCAAAGCATTTTTTTTCAGACTATTTCTGGGGGAATTGGGAGTTGGAGGGAAGTGGGTTGAAATTTCCAAACCAGAAAGTTAATAAAACCTTACTTAAGTAGAAATAAGTAACACTTATTTATCTTGAATGCAACACCTATAATTCTGCAGTTCCTATTTCTCTTAGTAGCATTCACCTTCTGACAGGCAGCTTCATGCAGCAATCTGTGTTTTCATTTCAGTAAGCAGCACCTTTCCTGCTGCAGAGCTCAGAGCTTGCCCAATCATTCCTCACCTTGAGGCTGTTCTGACGTTTCACTTTGCCACTTGATGTATGAGAGCAGATCCATTTACTGAGACTGTTGAAAAGGTAACAAATGGTCTTGGGAGAGGGAATAACATTAAAGGGTGGGGGGAGCGTGCATTTATCATCAAAGTAGCTAAGCCAAAGCTTGGCACGAGCAAACTTCCACTCCTTATCTTCATGATTCTGAAACATCAGAAACATTAACAGAGAAAAGAAACAGAAATATTAATAGGTTATTTTCTAAGTTTAGTTTGTTCATACCTGAAAAACTGGCCATTATTTAATTTTGATTATATAGCATTTGAATAGATAGATTACATAGGTTTGCTTGAATATTCTAATATTAAATACTTAAGTACATCTTTCTTCAATTCCTAGTATAACAATCTGAAGGTATAGATCAATACCCAGATCAAATGCCAAAGCACCACACATATCAAAATCAGCATTTGAACAGCCATTGTATCAAGAAAGTCATCAATTCCCAGTGGGCCAAAGCCCTATTCATATTCAACATGGAAATTACAATTTCTTTTTAATCAAAGCAAATAAAAAGTTCTTATTTGAAGGAAAAATATGAGTTCACAGACAGAGCTCATCCATGAGGTCTACAGACCATGAGTTTACACACCATAGGAAGAAATTTGTGTAAAATCCAAAGATACAGGTAATTGGTAATTAATCAGACACCACTTACTGCTATCAGCTGAAAACTTTTGTGAAGCATAGCCACAAGGAGTTTTGTTAATACTATCACAACCACCACGTTGTAGGTCCCAACAATAACAGCACCCACAAAAGACTGCAATTCTTCACCGTAGCTGAAACGTGTCACAAATATTGCAACATGTGCCAGGGAGAATATGTACCAGAAGAGAGCAAAACATGTACCAATAAACCTACAGAAACAAGGGAAAAATCTGGTTAGGGAAACACCAGAAGTGTTAAACATCAATTCAAGATCAGTGAAAAAATCCAGTAATTCTGATTTTTAATTCTGGTTCTGTTTAATTACTAGGGGTTAAAGGCTAATACAATACAGTCATTTCAAGATCTCAAACTCACGAATGGAATGTGTCGTTGCTCTGCTGTTCACAGAAAATGCCCGCGCAGTCCTTTTCTTCATTTACAGTAAATCCTTTATCATAAAGTTGGGTCAATCCAATTGTGAATGAGAACAAGACAAGAAGAAACATGCCCAGAAATTTTCCAAAATCTTGTAGCATCTGCCCCATTGAAATCTGTGAAATAGATTTATTTCTAATTTTAGTAAAACATGTAGTTATTTTTATTTGTGTTTTCTCCTTCAGCCTTTGAGCAACAAAAAAAATCTACTTACATTTTAAATACTTAAGTTAAATTTTGATATGCTAAACAGATCTTAAAGTCAGGAGATAACCTTGTATTGTTTTTCAGAGAAAAATTCTAAATATTAAAAAGAATATGTAAGTAATTTTAACATCACTTGGAAAATTAATATCCTCCAAGTAACCATAAGCAATAGCATGTACACCTTGTTACTTATTTGCAATGCCAATGGTAATAAGGAACTCACAGGTCAACAGACAAAAGCAGTAAATGAAACGGATTTGACCATAAATGCCATCATAGAAATATAAGAAAACACTTAGAAGAACACTGAATTAATCAAAACATTTGGAATAATCTATCACTAATTTAAAAAAAAAGCAGTATACAAAAGCCCATCTGCAAAATACAAAATTAGCTCACTGTACATTTTATGTATGATTTTAAATAAACACATGTGTAGACACACAGAAATTGAAGGATAAAGCATACAAGGTGTGACAGTAAATTCGGATCATTAGTTTCCAATTCAAAATATCCTATACAGAACTTTGCAACATTAGAAACACAGCACCTTTAAAAAAACCCAATCATATGCTTGTGATTTTTTCCAACACAGGAAAGACCTTGATTTGCTTTTGACATAAGCCCAAATTTTTACAAAGACACAGCATAAACTATTTATATAATTTAATTAGTCTTCTTACAAACTTCTTCAGAACAGTGTACCATTATAAAGAATGCAAATATATGTAATGTGGGATTGGGTGGATCTAATCTATATAAATCAGTGTGTGGAAAGCCCAGTCCTATATGAATCAAAATATGTACCAACTCACAGTCCAGAACTGTAACACAATTGCCAGATTTTGCAAGTACAGCTTCACTGAAGATGAATTCCTGCCCCTCCTTTGCTGCTGGAAACTCACCAAGTACCTCCTGCAGCACAGCACATTCAGAGTCTGTACAGTTTGTAATGGCCATGGAGATTCTGCAGCTGTGGGCAGAGCTCTGCACCAATTCTGTGCATGTTTGCTCAGAGGATCACTGTACTCCCCATCAAACTGTTTCATCACATCTGACCCTTCAATGAAAAAAACCCAACCCAAATCCCAACAACAAAACATTTTCCCTTTAACACATGGTTCCTGCCAAGAGAGAGACAAAGTAGATGAAATAGGAATGCACAAAAAGTGCAAAATGCCCAAAACTATTTTATTTGGAAGAGAGTGTAACAACCCATCCCAAATGCCAGTTGCTTTCTTCATAGATTGATGCTTTCCCTCTCTAAGTATTTACAACTTCTAAGCACTTGAAATCTAATTATCTCATCTACTATTCTATCTTCTGTTAATAATAAAATCCACCCCACACAGCCAATTTACAAGTCTGGATTATTACAGGTTTTATTAGCCTATGAGTCAAGTAACTGAAGGCTTAAAAATAACTCTAAGAACCAAGAGAACACAGTAGCTGCCTTCCCCTGCCCCCCACTGTTGGGTTTCCATCCCATATTTGATTACCACCATCTGAACTTGGTGACCTACTTTCAGAAAATACTGTAAGAGTTGTTGCACCAGCCCTACTGGCCAGCAGTAATAACGTAAGCTCCTGTGCACCTCTGAATGGGGCGACTGTTGACTGTTTTTATTTACTTGGAAAATTTCACAACACAGCCTCCTAATAAAAAACTTGTGAAAGATCTAGTACATAAATAAACATGCACATTAAACAGTGAATCTCTTTAAAATGTGGAGAGACTTCAGTGTTTAATCAATTTGTACAACCCTAACACTTAATGCAACACCAAGACTTCAGTACTTTTTTCAAAGTGTGCAAGTACATTTCCATTTAAAATGTGTAACAGAAAATTAGATAATTAAAATGTGGGAGGTTTTACTGTCATCATTACCAGAAGGCTCCAACAAATACCAAGTAAGAAGAAACCTGTTCTCCCTTCTTATAACTGCCAATAAATAGGTGAGTATTTCAATACTCTAGACAGATTTATATTTTTCAAACAAAAGCAATTTGCATAACTTGAGGTGCAACTTTAATGAGATCACAGACATAAACAGAAAGGCTTTTGATTACTCTTCCTTGCTACACACTTACTCATCTATCTCTTTAGAAATAAGAAGCTAAGGCAATTATTTGCATAAAACTGCAGGAAGAACCTAATCCTTTTACCTTCCAAACTGTGGAAACTTAGCTGGTATGTTATGCTTAGAACAGATGAAAACAAAAAAGACAGTATAGGTACAGCTATCATGGAAAAATACCCTAACTGAACTACACAAAGTCTTTCACTCTTTTTCTTATCTTTTCCCATCTGAATCAGTATGTTTTACACAAGAGATTAATTTTAAAAAATCAAACTTCAATGCAGTATCATTTCTTTCTACTTTTCACTTTCTTACTTTAACCTTTTTTCCTATTTTAAATAAGACTCTTAATAGCAAATTATGTTTAATATTTTTTCAAACAGTACTGATATTCACCTGGAGTGGTCCCAGAATGGAGCTGGTTGTGTACATGAAGAAGAGACGCAGGTAACTAAGAACATTGGCAAAGGCAAAAAGCCCTTCTGCCACTAGGGTAGGATGGAATGCATCCCAGTCCTTCCTTTCAGCATAATCATGAAACTGCAACATAAAAAAAGACAAGTTGACATCACTAACTAGAAATGTACCCATACACCTCTCCCTACTTCTACTTCCAAAACAGGCAAGAGCATAAAATAAATTAACATCTGTCACTCATAGGTGTCATACCTCTTTCAGACAAAGGCATTTTAAAAGCCATTCCAGAGGGAGCCAGAATTTAGAGAATTTAAATTGAACACCTCACTCTGTCACTCACTTGTTCAAACCATTTACTCCTCTGTTCTGCTTTCACTTCTACTCTGTTTTGCACGGTCTATTGAAACAGGGACTTGGGAACTTTATTATATAAACATGTGCATTGCCTTGTATAACAGGCCTCAGTCAAAACCAATATTGAGATGCTACAAAGAAAACCAAGGTACACGTGCAATTGCTACGTGGTGACAGCTGATCTTAAACAGTTTTGGAAAGACTTATGACTTGAGGGTCCTTCAACAGATCTTATGAATGGCTACAGAGAATGGGAGTCACAAGTAAATTGCTGCTTGATGTATTATCCACTAAGTACTACTATTCAACTTATTCAGGGAATATCCACAGATTCCTAACTTTTGGTTTGGCTGAGAACATTCAGCATTTATATTACCAGCTTCTGCTGTCTCAAAATGGACATTCAAAAACCAAGGAACTCCGAGCTGCTTAATAATAACACCCAAAAGTGTGCTACACAAAGATGACAAGAAACAGGAGCAAGTATTTTGCTGCACACTGCAACTGCACGTGTACAAATCCTTTTGTTACAGAGACTTCCTTTATTTCTTACACCTTTGGGCCCTATAATGGACCTAAGACGCAAACTGAACATTTTTACTTGGTTTTCCATATGATTTATAAACTATAAAAATAAATTTGGACATATAAAAGGGGAAAACTCCCCATTATATACCTATTGTATAGCACAGGAGTCCTGCATGTTCAAAAGGGTTACAATTTAAATTGGCAACAATGGGTCTTATCTCAGCAAAGGAACTACTATTACAGACATGCTGGTTGCAAAGCAAATAGCTGGGAAAGCAGCCCAATGTGGCATTCTCTCTATTTTTCTTCCAAGAAATGGAGCCTTCCTTTCCAAACAATTACCAGCCTCTGAATCAATGCTAGGATAGGAAAATGAGCCAAACACCAAGCTGGGAAGAAATGAAGCAGTTTATTTTCCTTCAAAATGCCAGACAGCTGTCAACTTGCAGTTTTCAAGACACAATAATGGTGCTACTGCACTGGCTTGGATTTTGCTGTAACATTCACATTCAACTGGTCTGGCAGTTTGCCATGTGCTGTGTGGTTAACAACACATGCAACAGAATGGCAATGATCATTTTCAAAACTTGTATTTTCAATCAAATCCAGCTGGCTTTTCATAGAGACAAGACAAGGCTCCTCTATGGTTTTTTATCCTTACTACCAAAGAAAACCCCAACCAAAAAAACCCCACCAAGCAAAAACCAATTAAAAACCCACCACTTATGACATTTGAGTATATGTTATCAAAAGCTAAATAAAACTTTCTATAACAAAAATGCACTAGGCAATCCAAACACAGAGAATACTATTGGCTTTCTGCATAGTACTGAATGGAGTCAGGCAAGCTCAAGTGCCCAGTCTGATGAGATGCATTTCCCTAAACAAAAACCAAGCCATTTGGAAGACCAGCCAGCTCCTACAAGAAGACAGTAGCTCTGCTTGGGGTTTCCAAGTACTTGGACATGTCCTGATGTGTTTTCTAACTCCCATTTGCCTGATCAATGACACTTTGAAGAACAAGGTGCAACAAGACCCGAGGTCTTGTCACCTCCTTGTCACCCTTGTCTTGCCACCTCCATGGCCTGTCCCACACAGAGCATTTCAGCCCAAAGCCCACACTGCAGCCCAATCCCAGGCTGTTACTGATGTTGTACACTGCACCACAACTCCCTGCTTCTAGCACACCACGTGGAACACATCTGCAGGTATTTTGCACTAAAACCACACCTGCTCAGTCAGCCCCAGGGGAGCTCTGGTCTATGGAGATTGGTGCTCACCTTGTTATGGGCAACGACTTTGAGGGCAAAAGTTGCCAAATACAGGGAATTCATGACAAAACTAAGCTGATTGCGGGACTCTTCTAAAAAATCTTCTAAACCATCATACCAGAGCCTCTTAACATCTGACCACACCATTCCTGCAGGGAAAAAATAAAACCCAGGGAAGTGAAGCCATTGCACTGAACAGGTATTGCTTTACATATGATCACTATGTATTTTACACTGAATTTGTTGCAGAATCAGTAAAAGGAAATAGAGAAGATGATGATATTTACAAACATAGGAATTGGAGTTCTGTTGCTTTATTTTCCCATGGAAGAAAACTGTATTCATGATTTTGAAAGTCCATCCAGAACAACACAAAACTTGTTACTAGCCTGAAGTGTAACAAATTCTGCTGTGGCCATTTTGACAGTGATTTTTAGGGAGTATTTTAATGAGATTGTGGAATTCAATAATGTAACTGAACCCTTGTTACTTGATTATTTTGATTCCAGTTGATTTTGCAGAATATTTTCTAAATATGTTCTTAATCAACTTAGGCTATTTTCAAGGAATCAATATAATGTCATTACAAATAAACATTTAAGCTATAAATGCAATTACTATTAAAAAACTTGAGATTCAATGATGTGAAAAATAAACCTATTTTAATGACTGTGTTTGCTTAGATTTTAAATCCTATTTGAAATCCACATTACAATATTATATGCAGAAAAAATATATTTCTATAGCCTTTAATTAAAATTACCAAGACCACTCAATGACACACTTTGTCATTAGACTTGATGGAACAAAAGAATGTATAAAATTGTAATATTTCATTTCAAAGGAATGGAGGAATCTGACTTGTACTCAAAATTTGAAGTTTTCAAGTTTCTTTTAAGACCTGCCTGTCTTTGTGTGTGGGATACTACATATTTCCAAAATCTGCAAGAACTGCTCCACAGTTTTAATAGGGCTCAATGGTGAAAGGAATCATTATTACACAAAAATCCTCTCACCCTAAAATATCAAATAAATCACACTCAGAATTACTTAAATAAAAACTGTGTTATTTTTTACCATATCACTGCTTTTTACAAGCCCAATTAAACAAACAATACATATCTAATTATCTTACATTAAGAAAGATAAACTTTAATGTGAAAACAATCGCATGCCAGACAACCAAAAACAAAGTAAAAGTTAAGAACCTTCAACCTAAAGTTCTTGAGACCTCAACAAATATAATACCTGTGCTCCCTCTGCTGCATCAACCAGAAGTGACATGCAGCCTTCCTGGTACAGTTATGATAACTGGTGACAATGACATAGCAAACTATAACATGGGAAAACAATACTTGTTTTTGTGTTTTGAAACAATCATGAGGTAAATGCACACCTCCAATCTGTTTGTAAGATGGAGCATGCATACATAAACACACATAACATATATACTTTTATCTTTAAACCTCATCCCAACTGTGCAGAAACTCCACATTTTGTTATTTACTACTTTTCCAACCAAGCATTATAGAACTGGTCATGAAAGACTGAGTTATTACTTATTGCTGATGTACCACCAAACTGGCATTTTTAAATAAATTTAGCATATATTTTTTATATATTTAGCAACTGTCATCCAATCCCCTCAAATCATACCTACCAATAAGCCATATTATCAGAAGATAGTCTATTCTCTCAAGTGCTGGTCCCATTGTATTCTTCTTATTCTCATTGTAGACAAGCGAGTACAAATTAAGTAATAACAGAAATGTGAAATATGAAGCTCCATGAATAATAAACTTCATAAAAGGAGTGTGAATTATTCGACCTACTCGAGATTTAGGAGCTAACAAGTAACAGAGGGACAGAACTGGCCAGAAAATGCCAACCATCAGAACAGTCAGGATCTTCTTGCAGGTGTGCTTGCGCCGATAGCCGGCCATCTGCCCAAACCACACCGTGTTGAGAAACTGCTGGCAGTTGGACTGGGCAACAAACTGGGGGGAAGGAGGGGGAGAAACAAACAAGGAATCACTCTCAGGTTTCTTCACACACATTACTAAGTTGCATCATTAAAATTAATTTTGTAACTATATGTATACCACACAAAAAAGTTGTTATTTTCTAAGCCCTCTAGAAACAGCAAGCTACGCTCAAACCCAGAAGAACACTGAAATACTTCAGTGTGCTTGATGAATGCAGGCCAGAAATGTGTAATGCTGGTTGCAGGGCATTCCACCAGAGCTACAGCTTATGACTTTGAAATGCTATGTATTTCAACAGTTTCACAAACAGTTTAAGCCTAGACACGTAGAACAGACAGAGTTACATAATTCATTTTGCAAATACTAACTAAAAATGGATTTTGCATGAAAAGGAAAATTCCACTCTGTCCTTGGTCCTTGTACTAGAATCCCACAAATATCTACTTGCGTTCCAGCACAGAAAACTAGAAGGGACAAAAATTATAATTTATGAAGGGACAAAAATTACAATAACCTACTGCATGGAGGAAGTTGCATATTGATGGCATAAGAAGTGCTGCTATTCTGGAACAGAGGGGCTATTCAGTTATACCAGCACAGGTCCAACCTAATTACTGAACAGCACAGGCAAGGCCTGAGACAAAGCTGAACAGTTAATGACCAGTGAGAAGATGATAAATCATGTTTGGCACCTAAGGATCCATGCCTCTCTAGGCAAGGATTTAATGAGGAACTGAATAAATAATTACCACTACCAGAGCTGTTCATAAAAAAACAGTGGCCTATACTTCAATACAGAAAATACTACATTCCTCTCCACAGTAAACACCGAAGAATCCCTCAATATCTTAAACATCCTTGTTTCACATACTGATACCTGTGTATTACCATCTCTTCTATAACCAACTCCTGCAAATTTATTTCCACTTCTGTATCCAGAGGCAGAACAACACAGTAATTAATTACTAACAAAATACAATATGGGAAGTCTATCGAGTCACTGCAAAAACAAACCTCTTTTTGATTATACTTGATTGCAAGTTTCAAGCGGCTTAAGTTCATCCTCTCCTCCAACAATCCTCGCTTGTCTACATGCTCATCACTGGAGGTGTGATTCAGAATCACTTCCAGCTCCCGGGAATTCCGTGCTTGTGCAAGTAAATCTTTAGCAAAGGTTTTGCACTGCTGAGCGAGCTCCTCATAATCATTTCTGAAACACACAGAAGCAGTATGTACTATTACACTGATCCTGGATTTTCCATTCAATCACAAACTAGCCATTTTTGGCTGGGATTGTATGTTATGTTGAGACAAATTAAAAGAAACCACTCCAGAAGTCCTATGTCAAGGTCCAGGCATTCCTAAGACAACTCTGAGTAGTTTTCACCATGTAACATACAAACAACTCCATTTCTGTTTAGCTTGCAAGATCACTAGAGAAAATGTGGCACACACACTTACAGTATACAAATTCTATGTCATGAGGTCCATACACAGAGTTAAAGATTAGAGTTATTTCCAGGACATGAGAAAGTGTATTTGTCACAAAATATGGCACTGGTAAGTAATCACTTGGACTTTCCAATTGGACAGGAAATTGTTTGGGGTTTTGCTTTATTCCTGTCATCTGAAAACGAAAATCTGTTCACTAAATATTATGTATTAATGTACTAAACACATGAAAAGAAACCACATGATTTCCTTGTCTCACCTTGCACACAGTCCATTTTAATGCCACGCTGTATCACAAAAATGCAACAATTGAACTCTTATTAAGAAAGATAGGCAGCTAAAATGCAGAAAATTCACATTTTTAGAAAATTCACATATTTAGGAAAGTAGAATTTTACCTTATATAAACACTTGCTTTCACATTCTTGGAAAGCTTTTGTGCTGGCATGTTACAAAATCTGCATTGTTTAAACATGAAATTACACTGAGCATTAGTTCATCATATAGAGCATTTTCAGCATGAAGTCTTCTACACACATATGCCTGTTTTAAATATATACATATATGCACTCTTCAAAGTCTTATAATGAGCAAAGTTAAGAAACAATACCCAAAACAACTCCCAACAGGAGTCAGGTCAGTACAAACAAGGTATTGCATATTTCTACCCTGATACAGAAAAAAAGTGCAGAGTACTAATGACATACTGGTATGATTAATAGGTGTATAATTTCCAAGTAAGTCAGCATTTAGCATAATTTCTGTTTATTTTTGCAGAGTAGAGCTGAAATTTGAGCTGTTGGTGCAACTACACACATTAAAATGTCTATACCTAAAAGGATTTTAAGTAATTAAATTGTCAAAATGGCTACTAAGGAGGCATAAATTATATAACGTAACTTATTATGTCTAATTATCAGTTTAAACACTCCACTTACACAAAATGAAGAATAAACTTTTTCTAATGCAAACATATTTCTACACCTGTAGTTACATAAAAATATTAAAACTGATTTGTGTTTTCAATTCCTACCTGAACTCAACCTCAACAAGGCTTAATTCTTTCAAGTCTGCACTAAGTTCAAAAGCTCTTAGGATTGGATCCTCCTCTGTCAACATTATTAAGGCAGGACTGGCCAAACACCGATAAATGTCAAGACGAAACCTGTGACAAAAGAACAGCAAACAAAACAAAGATGTTTAATTTCATTAGCAGCTTCAAACCAGAACTTGTTTCAAAGGTTTGCCTAAAATGGCCAGCTGAAAGACAAAACAATTTGTTTTTTTAAAATCAGACACTACAAGCATTAACTGCATTATGTCCTGAAAGATACATGACATATTTAGAACCCTTAAGTATCCAAAATCAGCCAAACTGGTTCCCTCTTCTTTTCATCACTACTTCCACTGTTATCAGTACATCAGCAGAATTTCTAGATTAAATTAAGAGCTGCTACCTCAAATATTTCTATTGTATGTCTGCTTTGGATACCCTGACATCTCTTCTCATTCTGAAGTTAATGATATGGGGAATAGGATGGATACCACAATGTGTCTATGGCCTGTGGTAGGCTCAATACCAAAAACTCAAATAACTTTTGAGAAGAATTTTATTTGCATAGTCCCTATGTCCCCAAGTCAAAGGTAGCTGGAATGTTTGAGGCACACCTGCTAGAAAGGAAAGGCACACAGTGACTATGCACAGTGACTAAAAGTATAAAGCCAACATGGAAAAAAGCCACTGCCTCCCACCAGCCTTTTCAGGCTCAACTCATGCCCAAGAACTACCACCTCCCACAATAAGAGCTACAATATATTAAAGGAATCCACTCATAAACTTCACCTTAAAAAGAAAAAGGTAACATAGTGAATGTGACCCAGGTAATGCCAGAGAATGAAGAATCTTTTTTTGTGGCTCATGACTGCAAAGTGTTACCTGGAATGTCGCAGACTATCTTTTTTGTTCTTGGCAGTGCACAGGGTGCACTCGCAGCCCACAGCATGAGGTTTGGGTAATGATATATCTTGCTTCAACAGCATAGTGAGAATTTCATAGTTGTTACGATGAGCAGCTAAAATTACTGGTGCCACATCCATGGTTGTTGAGTACTCTGGGTTCTGAATGCGTTCCATTAATTTCTGGAAAAAAATGTAGGAAGTATCTAAATTTATTACCTACAGTTCTACTGCATGTAAGGGGGTTTTTGACTGTTCAATCAAGAATTTCTCCTTCAAAATACTTTCCAGTGTTTCATAACATGAACAGAAAGGAAAATATGTAACAACATTCAAACACCTGTCAGATAAATACTAAAAAAGAGTAACAAACCCAGATACTTTTCTACTTTATTTACACAGAAATACTGCCTATTTTTCCAATACACACAAGATATTAGAAATTGTTATTTTGCTCTAGTTTGTAAAAAAAATATTGTATTTACTACTGAAGTGCAGAAAAACATCCTGAATGTGCAGAAAATATTCCTTCCCTGCCTCCACCTCGTGTTTTCAGAAGTTTTTGGTACTAAAGCATTGACAAGGCAAGCTTCATTTGCTTAATTTCAAGGTGAAGGTCTGATGTTTATAGATTTGCTCTGAAAATCTATGAAGTTTCAATACATGAATAAAGAGCTTGTAAGTCAAGGCTGCTAACTACCTTGCAAATAGACTACTAGAAAATATTTATAACCACTAGGTTTTTTCTCTTCTGAACTAGCATGTGTTTGGCAGGTGTAAAGCCACTGGATTCCTCAGGTGATAAAGCAAAATCATGTATGTCATCTTTCAAGACAAAAGAGGTTACAAAAATAATCCCTGGTGTCCAGATTTGATCACCTTACAGAAGGAGAATTTAAGAACATTGTTTTAAACACTACAGATACTCAAAAAAGCAATAGCCTTCACAGCCCCAACCAAAAATCAAGGAGTCACAACACTTAACCACAATGGTTGGCCTGGAGGATCGTTTAGGTCGGTGATTAAGTAGAATGTCAACAGCTCCCACCACTTCTGAGTCAATAGCCACCAAAAGTGCATCCGAGGACTACATAAAGAAAACAAATCATATGTGAAAACAGAGGTAACCTAAACAGCACAAAGAGACAAACTCAAGACAAACTGCATTTTAAAAATACATTTTTAAAATTGAATTTCCAAGTACTAAAATGTTGTTCTGTATTATCACCAGGCATATGATCAGGATACAAATTCAGGTTGCCATTGCAGGAGTTCACACAGGATTAATGACAATTTGCATCCCTGCACCAACAGAAGAGGAATCAATTGAATAAATTACTTTCTAGCAAAGATGATGCAGAAGACTTAAAAAATTAAGTTTAAAGACCCAGTTTACCAGGTCTATTAGACAGATTAAAAGCAAGTGTTAATATAACACAGCTCAGGCATATGGGATACTTCAGCCTTGCATTTGTAATTCTGGAGTACAGCTAGAAAAATAAGCTTTTTCCATCTTGCCTGGTAACCAACCACTTCTGCACCTTCTATCACACTGAGATAAGCAGCTTTTCATTTTCCCTACAAATGATATTATTCTTCTTGATTCATTTCCAAAAATTTGGATTCTTACTTAAAAAAATAAAAGAAAAAGACACAGCTTTTATTACTAACACCAATTCAGGTACAGAAAAGCTTGTGGTTTTTATTCATGCCCAATATCAAAGAATGTAACAAAAGTTACTAACCTTTCCCTGTCTTACATATTTAATCCACCACAGCTTCACCTCTCCCACCAGCAGCAGAGATGCTGCATACATTTAAGGAAGTCTTGTTGGTAGGAAACTGCCCTGCCATCAAGCTCAGATCAAGTCTAACAAGTAAACACCACAGAAATGCATGTTTGCCTTAACTTAAAATCAACTAATATAATGCGAATTTTTCTGTGTTACCATTTAAAAAGTTAATACGCTCTACAGCCAAAAGGATTTTTGCATTTTACACTTTCATAATATAAGGCACTCAAACCATGTACTTTTTTTCTTGAGGATAATATATGCATTATATCAGCAGCAGGAGTAACATTTCAAATAAAACTCAAACTTGCTAACATCACAGAAAATGTTACTTTTACATTTGCCATGCCAATAAAATTGCACTAGAAAAGTCAACTTGTGACAAGAAATCACTTTCACAATTACTTTTTCCAATTTACTGGAAATTTACTGCCTAAAAGGCAGACTGCATTTATGTCCAAATTCTGACAGCTTAACAAAGAAAACATATGACTACACTGAACATTTTTAATAACGTGTGTTGGATACCTGGCAGCCATAATCCAAAAGCAGCTGTAGTATGTCCAAGTTTTCGTTTTCAATCGTTATAGTAACAGCATTTCGTCCAAGCACATCCACACAATTTATGTTCATTTCACCTGAGCTGTTTTCCTCTAAGAGTTTCTTAACCATGTAATAGTCACCTGCAGGAGTAAGGCAGGGATATCACTTCATATTATAAAGCAATAAAAACATGTGATCATTTTAAATACCAGTGACCATCAAACAAGACACTATTCCACAGATGACAACAGCAACTGAGTGTATCAGACAAGTAAGAAGGCAAGATAAATAAGCATTCTCTCATCAGGGAGAAAATGAAAGATATTTCAAGAAATGTCTCTTCAGGAAAGCACTGGACATGTACGTCAATCCACCCCTTTAGTTTAGTCCTAAAAACAAACACACAAAAGCACAGGTGCTTTCCAAAACTGTCTCTAGGGTACCAAATTACTTTACAACACAGAAGACCACGATCAAGACAGATCTCAGTGCAGAATACTTAGAGAAGTATATGTAGAATACAGTAAAATACATACCAAGAGTACTGAACCAATTGTTATACAGACAACTGGGTTTTGTTACTTTTCTTGTTATGCAGCCTTTTAGCTCCCTGAACCTCTGTTTATACTTAAAGAGAGAGAGCCATGGCTCCCTCCGATGTTGCGGACAGACTCAGGGGCTGTGCAGATGAAAGGCACCGCACCACCGGGAGTCGCAGAGCAAACTACTGAGCTCGCTGGCAAACGCCAGTGCAGAAGCAGCCCTGTGGCTGTGAGCGAACCTGAGCTCGGGCGAGCACCAGCAAACACCGCAGCTCCGGCAGCCCTGCTCATGGCCCAAGCGCGCAGAGCCGGGCAGCACATCATTAAAAGCATACCCTGGAGTCCAACGTTTCAGACCTTTTAAGATCAGCTTGATTTAAGGCCACGTTTCGACTCAAAGGTAACTAAATATAGGCTTAAAGCAAGCAGCGTATTTTAGAAAGACAAATGTCTTCCCATCCGCCACCAGTGGTGCAAATCGCAGCATACTGGTCTCGCTTATCTTGGGGATGTATAGATAAGCGCCAATTTTACAGCAGCTCTCTACTCAAGAGACCCTTTTCACAGCGAACGCCTCCCAGATTCCTCCGACACAAACCGAACGCTCTCACGAACGCGGAGCAGCCGGCCCCGCGCCGCCCTTCCCGCTCAGGGGCCAGCGGGAGGGGCGGGCCCGGACCCCGCGGTGCCCATGGCAGCCGCACGGCGGGACCGCAGCGCGGGCCGGGGAGGCAGCGCAGGGCGAGCGGCCGAGGGGGGCCGGGCCGGGCGGCGGGGCGGGTACCTTTGTCGCAGGCCAGCAGGAAAAGCTTCTCGTCCAGCGTAGTCTCCTCCTTCACCTGCCGCACATCCTTCAGCGCCAGCAGCTTGTTGGGCGAGGCCGAGGCGGACGGGTCCGCGCTCTGGTACAGGGCGGCCATGGCTCCGCCAGGCCCATGCGGACCCGGGCGGGGCGGTGTCGCGGCGCCGCCGCTGCCCCTCAGCACCGCCGGCGAGCGGGGCAGCGGCCCCGGCCGCGTCACGCCTGGCGGGCGGGCAGGGCAGGGAAGGGCCGGGCGGGGCTGGCAAGGCAGGGCAGGGCAGGGCCAGGCCGGGCCGGGCGGCCGCTCCCCACCGCAGTGCGCAGGCTCCGGCCCCGCAGCCGGGGCAGCGCGGGCGGACGGGCGGGGGGAGCGCGGGGACCGCGGCCCTGAGGCGCCGCCGCTGCTCCGAGCGCGGCCCTGCCCCTCCCAGGCTGCCTGCGAGGGAGAGCGCCCTGCAGCAGCTCCTGCGCAGCACCAGGGCTGCGTCTGCCCTTTAATCTGTTTTCTCCCAGCTGCTACAGTAATTACCGCCCTGCTCATCACAGCATCAGAGGGTTGCCCATGAAAATTTCCTCAAAGCAACTCTGAAGTAATTCTGGACACTTACAGCAAGAATTTATAAAACAGGAAATAGGGGCCTTTATGGAGTAAGGTACCAAGTGTCTGGCAGGTAAATACAGTAGTTGAGGATTCTATAATTTAGTAAGAGATCATTTATTCTTACAGTATAGAGACAAAGTTAGTCTCCATTTAGCCTCTCCTGAATGAGGACTTGGACTGAGTGTCACCAGAACTCAAATTCTGTACCAAGCTCTGTCATCATCTTGGACTGGGAAAAGAAACCAAGTAAATCAAGTCTTGCCCCAACACTTCAAACCAGTAAATAGGCAGAGGCCAATGGCTTCAAATCCAAGAACTTAATTCCCTTCAGCCTCCATTATCCCATTATATAAGAGAAACTGGATGGATGCATCCCTTAGTATTGCTATATTGTGTGCAAGATAGTGAAGATATCAAACTCAGTCCAACTGCTTGCTCATCAGGATTCTCCTGTTCTGCCACACTTAGGACTGGCTTCAGGACCTAAGAGAAAGTAGAAGCTTCATACTTAAAAAAAATTGTCTTTAATTTTGATTTAGTTTTTGTATTGTTTGGCTTTTGGTAACAACTTCATTAAATGTACAGCTCCAGCTTGATAAGTGAAAATTTACACTGATGAAAAAGGAGTACAAACAGTTACTTTAAAATTACTAAGAAAAAAATACAGATTTCATCTCATCCAGACAATGCACCGGTCTTTCTACACCAAACCTCTGCAAACATGATACACATTTTAGAAAAATCAAAGGAATGAAATATAAGGAAATGCATACAGTAATGAGAAATTCCATAGTGGACTAGCCAGCTCTTTATTGTTTTCTTAATACAGTATTTTATGAAAAGGATAAAAAAAACTCAGCCAATAGCTGTTTAGTCCAACCACAAAACTTAGCACATATGCAGGCCTAATAATGACAGGACATTTCTGCTTTCTATTGCTGGTTTTTTCATAGAACATGGTTTGTAAAAGTTTCTGCTAAGTAACAGAACACAACTACTACATATATTTGAAGATAATTCCCACAAAAAAGTTTCATCAGTTTAATCAGTATTCATTAGTTACCAGACATTATCATAGGCCTTTACTTGCTCTGAAGTCAATGACAAGAGGCTCATTGGCTCCAACAAGAGTTAAGCTCTCCAAGAATAAGGCAAGGATGATAATTTCTGTGCAGTTTGGAGTCCAATCCAAATGGATTGGAATGCACCTTGAGACTTGTTTGACTACATATTAGTAACACCCACAAAAATCAAACAGCGTTTCATAATTGATCCTGAAACAACATATGTAAAACAATGCAGGTTCTCACAGTGCTATGGAAACTAATACAAATGAAGCTTGATTCATAGGGGTTTTTCCAAGCAATACAAATCTATGATGTTAATTTGTTAATGAACATGTTCTGAAAATGTTATTAGCCATAAATAATTCATGTGTTATGAAACTGAAAAAAATTAACTATTATAAACACATGATTAAAAGAGAATTGATATTTGTGCATACACTTTTTCTCATACTAAATTTCAGAACTCTGTAAACTGCGAGGCATTCATTGTGCTTAACATGGCAGAAAGTTACATTATATGTCTATATTATTTTATTCTGTTCAGTCCTCTTCCCATCAAACATGCAAACACCGTCATCACCATTTTTGGCTTCACTTCAACCAGATCATCTGGGAGAGCATAAATACGAGCACCGATTTTTCGAGCAACTGAAATGGCATACCTTGGAAAACAAGAGAAAACAAATACTGTTATTTTTCTGGCTTCTTCCAATATGTCAAAACTCACAACAACAAAACCAGATTTTAATAGTAGGATATGCCTGTTTAATAGTACTTAGGCTCTACTAGAAAATGGACATTATTGTGAAGAAAGCATGTACCGGCAGATGTTTTACTACTGGTTATCAAAGCATTTATTTTGGTCAAAAACATATGAGGTATGGCAAACTATTAAGAAACCAATTACAGTGCAGTGTTGGTAGGTCATATCAGCTGTGAATTTGACTTCATATCTTAGATTAACTAGAAAAAGAAATAATATTAGAATTTATATTCTATTAAAAATCAATTAATATTAGTGTTATCTTTCTAACAAAATAGTAAATCATGCATTACACTGTGAATTCATGCATTTCCTGCATTTCAGGAAAATATGAAGCATTAATTTAAAACTTACTTGGCATTGTTCAATTTGTCTTGGTAAGAAAGGTCTTCTCTCTTGACCATTTCTGGACGAACTGCTTTTGGTGCAATGGCATCTATTAAATCTAGGACAGGTAAGCTAGTGCTAATTGATCTGTCCTAAAAGAAAAAGACTCAGGATTAGTTTAAGGAATCTGCTTTGATTATTCCATCTTCAAAATGAAAAAAACCCTACAGCACATCTTGCATGCATACTGAAAGACAGGAGCCTGTTTTCTTACTTCATAGTGTGAAGGTTCTCCTCACCCTTTATGAATTCTAATGTTCTTTTCTGCGATCAGTATTATAATGTTCACCGTGCTGGTATTATTATTGCACAAATAGTTTAAATTTATTTCATCAAACTTCCCTCCTTAAGCCCTAAGGAAGCCCTAAGCCCTAAAGAGCTAGGGAGGGAAGGGGATTTTGACAGAAGTTCAAGGGCGAGACTTTCAAGACAACAAAAAAAGATCCTTCCAGGCCCCCATATATATATTTTCCTTGTTTTCTTGCCATGGAACTATTTTCCCCAGTAGTTAATGGCTCACTCTTTCTGTAATATTTCAACTCAGATGGTGTTCTGAGCTAGTGTGAGCAGTCTGTGTTTCATATTTAATACAGTGAGATTCTTAAAAGAGCAATTGCTGTTGCTGCAATCATTCCATCCCAGCTGTCCAGGCAGAGCAAGCACAGGCAGTGCATGTCAGGCTGCAGTGGCTGAGCACAGCCATGGGGCACAGCTGCCTCTGTCACCAGAACTAGGACTGCCAATTCAGGGGAGTCCCACCGAGCCATCACTAATTATACATCTAAAAATACTAATAAAATTCTGCTTCAAGGCATTAAATGCATGGAGTCCCCAAGACCATAAGTCACACCTTTATAATTTTTACTGTTTGAAGTAATGGCAGTACAATAGAACTTGGTTTTCATAGTCCACAGTGAAATATAATGCACTTCTGCATTCTCTTGGTCTGCTTGCCATAGTGTCCCAAAACCCAAACAATGAAAGGCAATATTTATGTAAATATTGTAAAAAATTAGCAGTAAAAAAACAAATACTGAATAGTGTCACTTTACATCAGTACCTCCTTATCTTTACTGGTCAACCAGCAGTTGAATTATCTTAAAAACATCATCTGAATGACCTTAAAAACACAACCAATGTACCCTCAAAGACACAGGCATACTAAAGGCAAGATACTGGGACAAGATCTTGTCATACTTTCTGCTTATTTAATATCACCATTATAACAACTTATGTAGAAATAAGAGAAGCAACATCTCATAAGAAAATGAAGGCTCAAGTTACCTTCTAAAGGGAAAATTAAATATTTTTACTTAATTTTTTATTAATAATGATTTCCTAATTAAAATTCATAATATAGTGAACTCTCAAATATTTAACTTGCGAGGTTCTCCTGTTTTGAATCACAGACACAACTGTCTCAGGTTATAAAATGAACCTATACAAGAATGTTACATTTGTGTGCAATTATTAATCAGCCATTTCTAGAGCAAGAGATTCACACAGAAAAACACACCTGACACACATACGGCTTCTTTTGTTTTGAACACTTAAATAACGTGGAAGGAAAGGTTCCTTTATCAGTGTGTTCTTTCATGCTGAACGGGAACAGCTCCCGTTCCCCCGGCCTGCTGCACATCAGCAGTGCCAAGGACGACACAAGGTGTCGCTGGCCACCCTGGCTCCCTCTCCCGGCTCTGTCACAAGCGAGAACATCCTTTTAACCAGCTCCTAGGAGGAGTGATCATCTGCCCCTGGTATTTCCAAAATCGGTTTTTTGGCTTATACCAGCATGAGAATGCCTATATCCAAAAACTTGGAAAATATGCGACATGCCAGGCCCAAAGACTGGTAATTTCAGACAGAAGCCCCTTTGAAAGTTTAATGTTCTTTTTATTTTCTTTGGTTTTGGGCTTTTTCTTTTGCATCTTACTGCAGTTACTATAAGTTCTTTTATTTGTCAATATATTTGTAAAATACTTTTGAAGATTCAAAGACTGTCAGAAATATTTCCATAAACAATTTTTCTAGTGGATGGGAGAGCTGCTGTTAAAACCAAATCATTAACAGATCAGGTAAAAAATCCTAGGTCCTATTATATGTGGAAAAAAAAAGTAAATAAAATTTATTACCTTGAAACTTATAATTGAAGTTTTCTTATTTGCTTTTGCAAGTGTCTGATTCACCCACTTAATAATAATTTCATCATTGACTTTTTCGCCCTCTCCAAGGTCAGACAGTACATTCAAAGTATACCTTCAATAAAGACAAGAGCCCAAGTTAAAATGAGTGGTGGAACTCAACTTTTCTTACAAAGCCATAAGCAAAGGTAAAATATTACTTCATCACAGTAACAATGCTAAGTACTCCTCATAGGGTACCCTTACCTTCCAAACTATATAGTTCTTGAAATCACTTTTTCACTGGTTACTGAATAAAATAATAAAATAATATCCCAAACCTCGTAATATTGGTAACATCTTCATGCATTTGTTTTACTCAGTACATCATAATAAATACTTTCTAAGTTAAAATTACTCCCTACCATCTTAGTAGGGAAAAAAAACTGAATCACAGCAGTCTGAGAACAAAAACCACTTAGTGTATTGGGATAGGTCTAAGAAAACTAATTTGAGGAAAACATTTGCAATAAAACACTCCTTAATCAAATCACTTTATAGTAATTTTTTCTCACTCAATACAGTAGCAAGATTTTGATTTGATGATACTTATGGTATCTGTAGCTGTAATGGCCTACAATTTTTTACCCTTTTAACTTCTGTAGTGTATGTATCACCATCACCACTGCCTTGGGTTTTACAAATATTTAAATTATTATACTTACAGAAAGATACATGGAATCAACATGAAATAAGGTGAATTCTTTTTACTTGCTGCAGGATCTATATTTTAGTCGCAGTATCTAGTTTATAAGGTTTTAATTGTCACTATAAATTGTGGTTTCAATCACTGCACAGTATGTAAAATTACAAAACACATATACAATTTTATCTTTGAGAACAGGGATATTTAGAGATTTCTCTCTA